>NC_080021.1:96208576-96511606 GCF_030020395.1 Manis pentadactyla | reverse complement strand
ACTATGCATGTGACTTTGTTCTTATTAGCAGTCGTGCCAACCAGTGTGTACCAAGTGGGCAGGCAACAAAGGTGGGTAACCCAGGAATGTTCTGTATCAAATGCTGGGCTAGAATGCTCTGCACTCCTACCCTCTGGAGTTGTACGAACCAGTCACTGCTAAGCGTTGGCCAGTGAATCCTGCCATCAGTTCATGTACGTCAACAGAGAATCAGGCCTACATTTACTCCAACCCCGTGGCCTGAGTGTGAACATGGGATACTTATAGATAAGGACATATTATTCCTTCATTCTGGCTGACCCAGGCTGCTTGCTTAGTGATACCCAGAGGGCGAAGCTTCAGTGTCCGGGGCACCTTTGACCTTCTGATGGACAGGAATCCACTTTCTCTTAAAATCCTCCTTCTCAAAAGAAGGCATTTTGGGGAAAAACACTTCATTTCTCAGTCTTTAGTGATCACCTACTTCAACGACAGAAGGATAAATCACTGTCCCTGCCCATAAGAAAACGCAGTATTTCACAGACTAGTAGAGCAAGGTACTAATTTATTTCACTGAGTAGAGGTTGGACTTCCTGCTCATGACTTTTGGACTCATGTCACAAATGGTATAAACTTTACAGTTAAAGCCACAGGCTGTGTGTGGTGTGCCGGTGTGTGTGTGGATGCCAGCAGGTGAGGGAAGAGTGAGTGGAGATCAGGAAGAGATAGGGTGACAGTGGCAGTTAATGAGTCAGCAGCTTATGGCGGCAATGACTTCAAGAACTGGACACAAAAGCAGAAACTATGTTTAGATCCCACTTTCTCTTGTTGCCAACTCTTGCAAAAGAGCCTAGATTTTCTTCACAATAGTGGGACTTCCATTCCGGCTTCTCACTTTCTTCATCAGTAAGTAATGTTTGGAACAACAAATACTTAAAACCCATCTCAAAACTTTTTCCAGACCTAACTTTGCCATGATTGGTTTGCTCATTACAATACAAGAAAGCTCCTTATTTTGTTAGTCAGTTATTTGGTTTTCTTTCTTAGTCCTTCCCAGGATGACTCAATTAAGGACAGAATATTCCTGAAGGCCCTTTTTGGCCCTTTTTGGCCTTCAGGAGAGAAACTTCTTTACAGACTGTTCTGTGTACACTCACCATTCCTATAATGGAATGCCAGCGATGTTGCCCGAAGCAGCCTGACACACGCAACAATATGTGTATTCACTGGGATACTGAACAGTGAAACAACTCTACAGCCCAGGCTGTGTGGTCCGATGATCACACATTCTAGATCAGAGTCCAGCCTCATCCCTCTCCATGCCTCACCCTCTGTCCTCAGAAAATGCATTTAATTGCACATTTTGTGGCAAGATTTATGACAATTATCACCCAAATCCATAATTAGCAAGTGGTAACAGATAGGCAGATAGATCCACTTAGAATGACATCTCTGACAGATTGACATCCCCCTCCCCTTTAAAAATACCTGCAAGGCTTCTCATTTTAAATGTGACTACACCCAAACACAGTACTGGCAAGCCTCGTCTCGTGCTCATGGAGGGGGGAGGGGGCTATAAAAGCAACATGTTCTCACAAGCATGGCAGAGCCCGTGCATAAACCATTTGGCTTTGCAATTAAAAACAGGTTTGGCTTCCCTCTGCATCAGTAAGACAACGTCAAAGCAACATTCATCCTGAAAATTTTCCCTTGTGAATTCAAATGAACTGTGAGTTTTGGGTTTCTCTTTGTTTGCATGTGCATGCCTTGAGAGTGAATGTTCGGAAAGGTTCTGTGTGTTTCTTTCTGGGGTAATGCGTTGATATTTATGTGTTGAATCACTGTTATGATTGGCCTCGGTGACACTTCCCATTTTGCGTTCCTTGGATACGAGGAGAGCATTTTGGATTCACTCTGTCAGGCTTATTATATGGATGAATTAACTCTCCAAGTCTGATCCTGTGGCCCTAGGAAATTATCCCTCATTCTAAAGATCTGCCCGAGCAATTGACTCTCACAGACTGGACCTTAGTTTCAAAGACACCGGCGAAATAAATACATTTACTATTAGGAAGCATAGTAAACTTGACTGTGACGATGGCTAATTATATCTTTATTATTTTTATTCTTGAATGCATTAAACTGGGAGATCCCATAATAGTGGAACAAATCACTACTTCCCGGCTAAAATCCTCTCCCTCCCTGTTCAGTGAATTGCTTAGACATATATTGTGAAAGCCAGTCCCAGTTCCAGTGAAATTACCCATTTTCTACTAAGTAGTTTGCTTCAATTTTCCTTTCTCTCATTCTTTTTCCCATTCCGTTGAGCAGAAAGAAATATTGCCCTTAGCTGAGTGTTTACTGTGAAAAGATAAGCTTCAAAGTTCTGCCGTAGAAGAATTGCAAAGTAGGGAGAATTAAGCCATGAGTCAAACACTGTCAGAACCCAGGCCACTCTGCCTATGAAGAGGTCTTAGCAAAGAATAGGTCACTAGCCCTCAGGCCCACCCCTTGATGTGCAAGCAAGTTCTGTAAAAAGACAATGTATTAGGAATGTCAGTTTTTCGATAATGTGATGATCTATATTAACTAAAAGAAAGAGACGAAAAAAATAGTGCAGTATACTTGATCTAAAAGTTAGCATGTAATAATTCTGCCCCTGTTAAATTTATAAAAACCTTGCCAAACTCAACTAAAGAAATTTTAGTTGATTCAAGTTTCTTTGGATGAAACTATCTTATCTCACACTTACCACCGCAAATGTTTTCCAATAGAATAACCACCAAAATATAGATGGACTATTTATTGCATCAGTTTGAAATCTATAATTTGAGATAAATATAAAACATGTTCATAATGGGTGAAGTAAAAATATTATCAGCACAAAGTAAATAAAAATATCTTAATAAACATGATAGTATTAGCAGTTGTACTGAAAAAATTCAAAAATTTATTTAACCTATTTTGTCATATTCTTCCCCTTTATATAAAAGTATAAATGCATGCATATAATTTTATATTTCTTGGAACTATGTTTTACTTGCTTTTGATCTGTGGACGCCATGAATAGGAAAAGAAAAGATACATATTCTAATTATGAATTTTTACTTTTGCTTTAATAAAGGAAATCAATTCCCTCAGTTAACAAGGTAGTAAATATAAATAAATATTTTCATTAATTCCATGTACTGAGAATTTTTCAGGGACTTGAGCTCTCATTTGCTGGACTGCATGCTTTATAACCTTACACATAAAAAGAAAAGTGTATGAAGAAACTTTAAATTCAGCCCAACTAAGGCAGAATAAATTCAACTTTTAATGTCACAAAAACCACATTATAATTGTGTAAAAAAATCATACACATTAAAATTAAAACATATATATATGTGAAAGTAAAAATAATGAAACAAATCTTCATGAACCTAAGTCTTCCCCTCCGTTTGTCAAAATATTGCTTCTTCTTGAAAATATTTTTTAATGACCGAGGAACCAATTTACTTAGATATTGATGGGACGGGGGAGAAAAATCTATGCTTTTTATAAGTTTGTAAATTTCAGTAGGGACGCCATTTCATAGGTCTATTCTTTATTAATTCAGTATTTACAGCTTCATTTCCTCACAGTTATGCGTCTGAAGTGTTGTAAAAACAGGAAAGGAATAGAGGTGGTTATTAGGTCTTTTAGCTCAAGTTTTCAAATGGCCGATAAATGATGTGATTGAGCTATTAGGGACCCTGGAGGAGAGAAGGGTTGAATAGTGAACTATTCGGAATCCTTTGGAATTGTGATCCTTAGTTTTTGCGAAAGCTCCAACAGGCCAAACGTGAGGGATTGCTTCCAGGAGAGGATGCGAGAATCAGAAAGGTATTCAAGAAAATTCTTAGATCTTAATCACGAGCTTACATTTCAGTAAATTAAACACCCTCCATGTAAAGAAAAGCTATACACAAGTCATTATATCATTATCCTAATTTGTCACCTGACTGAACTGAAAACTCCCGATGCCGAATCTGTCCTCAACAACCAGAATTACAAGGTAGCTTTTTTAAGCATTGGCTGTCGTGGTTGCGTTTGGTTTGGAAGCAATGCATTCATTCGTATCCGTGTAAGTTGGAGAATTGGCTTTCCCAAGCTTACCGTAAATTGTTATTTCTGAGCAGGTTTTCTTTACGGAAAAAAAATGAAATTAAAGTATCTCATCACAGACCCTGCAGATACACGTGCCCCCCAGGAAGGCGCTAGCACATCCCCCCCTTTAACTGTGTGTGGCTTCGACCCAGGGCCAGAAGTGAAATTCTCTCTCCTTCTTGTATTTTTGGGTTCCACACGTCCTATAAAAACATGGCTGAAAGCACGCGTTACTTACCACACAGGTGTGTTTTGGAAGTCGCTAGTAAAAATGACTTTCAAACATTCAGAAACTGGCAGACTCTGAGAAAATGCTTATTAAAGACTAATAAAACTAGGAAAATTGAGTAGAAAACATCCAGTAAACTTTTCTGTGCGCTTAAATGAAGTCGGTTTAGTCTGTCCATGTGGGCTTGGCTGTGATGAATGCAGGCAGAAAAACAAGCTGGGCCATGACTTCACAGCAGAGGATCAAGGGGAGAGACCAGCAGTTCCAAATTCACGGGGTCACCCAGGAAGGCGGAGGCAGTACCACCCTTCACCATAATAATTCTAGATTTCACAAGTGATTAAAAATTCTGCAGACAAATTTCCCACATAATGTCCATGCTCTCGATGATAAAATAAGTCTAGCTACCATCAGATAGAAATAAATGTCATTGAGTTCATTGCTGACAGATATGTGGCCCACCAGGGGTTCAACCCCCAGTCTGGGATTGTTGTATCTACATTCACTGTAAGAAGAATCAAAGTTGCATGGTTGTATAGTTCCTGACACTTGGCTGATATCCTTCTAAGATTTTATGGTCTTGCAAAGATCAAAAGGAAAAAGTTTCCCCCCCAGTTTTATGGCACATGTGTAGAATGTTTAATTTTTTTATTTTAAACTTGTTTTAAGCTTATTCAATCAGCTACGTTCTGCATGACTACCTCATTTCTGAGAATGTAGTGACTGTGGCCTGTATTCAGTAGCGCTGTTTCAGACCTGCTTAAGCCTAAGAATCTCTTCCGATGCTTGTTAAAAATAACATTCCTGAACACTGTCTTAGACCCAAGGAATCAAAATCTCTCAAGAGGTGTCCTAAGCAGATGCCATTTTTTTAGTGTCTCAGGTAATGCCTATAATCATGCAAGTTTGGGAAATTCGGCTTAATCAAATAGATCCGATGTGAAAGAAACAAAATGCCCAAGAATAGGAGGGATCTGTTAGATGGCTCCACAGAGCACGGCGATCTCCTTCCCAGGAGATTTTCTGAGGTCTGGTGATAGACTGAGAGGCAGCACAGTAGCCAGTAGTTGGTGTCCAGTTAGAAGATACATAAACTCACATAAACAAACATTTTTAAAAGCTGTCCCAAAAGCTTCCAGGAAGTATACAGGGTAAAAGTTGTGACTAAA
This sequence comes from Manis pentadactyla, assembly GCF_030020395.1. Lineage (NCBI taxonomy): Eukaryota > Metazoa > Chordata > Mammalia > Pholidota > Manidae > Manis > Manis pentadactyla. The sequence continues at coordinate 96,506,101 of NC_080021.1, read as the reverse complement.
GAACCTCAAACATAGCAGTCAAAAAATTGTTAAACAAGGTTAAATGAAAGAGAAAAATTATTTAATCACACGGTGATACCCTAACTACCCAGTAACTACTGGCATTTCATTAGGATCTATCCCAGTGGAGTGAATGAAATATGGCATATAGATGTGGGCCGAGCAAAGGGTATATGGCCTGGATATTCATGTCCACACCAAGGGTGCAACTTTGTTGCTTTGCGTGAGATGGAATAGTGCAGTCACAAAAATACAGTGCTTTCTTTTCAGGATTATCACTTCTATTTGAAAATAATATTCTTTATAAAGCCAATAAAATTAGAATATGAGAATTATTTTTGTTTCACCCTTTCATTAAAACTGTATCCAACTACACCACAGTGATGAATAACCCTGATTTTCTGTAGAAAATATGAAATTACCCAGACTGCCTATGCTCTAGTTCACATAATAAACAAATAACAAAAAAAAGTGTGAGTTCATTTGGGCCAGTTCACACAAACTCCATGATACATCTGGTCTTAAGTAATACCTCTTAAAGGTCAAATGTCTTTTCCATTCCCATCACCACCAAATACACCTAACACTGAAGTGGTGGGTGTAAGTGAACAAGCTTTTATCTCATCATGCAATTAACAGTCTAGATCTTTTTCCCAAAGAATTATTCTGTATAAATTGCTACTACCATTAGTCATAGTAATACTGTTTTTATGTACCAAAAAGATAGTAATATTTAATAAAGCAATACCTTCCTATGGCCGTATTATGAAGAAGTTGAGGCATGGCTGGCTGACTCGCCCATGTTTCCAGGGGCCGGAAGGTGTTTCAGATCAGTGAGACTGGTCAATATCCCAGAGAGACCCAGGGGCAATGGGGAGCGAGCAGTAATTACTGTAATTATTCATTTCATCTGTATATCCAATTAAATAATTGTCATTTCCATAAAACTTAACAAGGGAAAAACCATATGAATAACTTAATGCGAAAGTAACAACATGAAATTTACACCTCCAGAAATTTTAGCGACTCTGACTGCAGTGGTAGTCTGTGCCACAGATCATTGCTTGCCCTTTCACTTAGCTTAAGTGCCTCCAGGGGCTCCTAATAGCTGTATGATATGTTTGCTTTGGAATCAGATACCTGGAACGGTTAGCAGATGACCTGAACACTCAGTGATAAATTCAACCTTGTCTGTTTGCTTATTTGTTACCTGTGTGTTGTGACTGAACATTCCCACTCGAGATTGGCTTTAAAATTAAAAGCTAGAGTCTGGAAAATTGTTCAGATGATAGTTATAGGTTGAAGTCAACAGGAGTACCTTAATTCTATTTCCGAACAGAGATAAAAAGGAGATGTAGCTGCTTCTCCATTTTTTTTTTCTTACCCACTAGATAGAAAGAACACTTTGAGACCTCCAGAGAGCCTCATCCATTGTGAAAATTAGGTGTAACCCTTAAACTGTGTCTGCTCCTTCTCACTGCCCTTGATTTGGCTGCATGCAGGAGAGAGGGGAGCAAGACCAGACAGCACCCAAGGAGCTTATTTTTCATCCCTTCTCAGCAGCTCATCCCACCCTACCCAGCCACGAGCCTGAGCAAGGCGATGCTGTAAATCCAGTGAGAATTTATAGGTAAGAGTGTAATTTCTCCCAGACTCCCAAGTAAAACAAACTTGGAATTGCTCCCATTGTGGATAGTTCTGTGTATGGGGACATCACGTCCCATCACATCACTAGGACTGGGGAAGGCTGAGCCAGACAGGGGATCCAGCATCTTGTGGACCTTCTGTGGACAACAGAGAGTCCAATAAATGGCAAACACATGAAGCCTGGGAAAGAGAAAACCACCCTGCTGTTTCTGAGTACAAATCCACACAGAAGAGTGAATCAGTACACTTATCACTCAGGCATCAAATAGCTACAGAGAACCTACCAGTACAGGTGGGAGACAATCAGAAGGATAAAAATCAGTATAAGATACGATCCAGCCCTCAGAGTTTACAACCTCCATTGAGTAGATGATACTTAAACATGAGATCATCTTTGCCAAGTGATACGTGAAAGTTATACAACTTCAGTATAACTACAGCAAAACATCCATCCTTCAGGATTTCTGAGAAAATAAGATCACAGGCTCTGAAATGGCTGGGAAAGAAAGCAGTCATAGATTTTGAGCAGCCGAAAATCTGAGGGAGTTTGGATATTAAGAACTTACCCTGACATCTCACTGTTCCTGACTCTCTTTAATTCATTTAAAATACTCTAGCCAATGAAAAGTCAAGAGGTAAGACCATCATCATGGGGGAAATAGCAGCAGAAACAAACAATAAAAGGTGTTCTTCCTTTAATTAGGTTTCGATTTGTTTGATTTAATTCATTCTTTCCCTGTAGACATGTTTGGGGCTGACTTTGCTGACTTCCATGGGAAGGATGAGGCAGGGGAGTTGAAGAAATCTCTGAGCACACTGAATAATTACACTCTTTTTCTTTTGTCTATCATTCCAATATTACAGTAATGGTAGTTCTAACAAGTCAGTGCAGATTCAAAAAACAAAATTAATGAAGAATAAAATTTTACATTCAGCTTGTCATTTTTTTTTTAGTTCCTTTGTTACGTCTAGTCATTTTAGCCCAAACTTTCTCCACAGCTCTATACTTGTTACTAACATTGATTTAATAGGTGCAGACAATTTATCCACCTTATATTTTTCACAATTCAGTGCTGAGAGGAGTGGTAACTTCTACCCCGTGGCAGGTAAAAACCTATACTTCACAGTTACCTATGATGCATGGGTTCCCGAGGATACTTCAGTGGCTATCATAGAACTAGAAGAGCTGACTACCCTAAAATAAAATAACAATAATTTTTACAAAGGAAGGGAGGAAGGGAAGAAAAGATAAAGAGAGAGGGGGAAAGGGAAAGAGAGGAACAGGAAAAGGAAGATAGAATGGAGGAGAGAAAATGGTAAGTATGTGTTGTTTTAGAGCTCTGTCTTGGCTTGTCACAGAGATATTTTCCCTTGACTGTAATATAGTGCGGTAAAGTTACAGCATCAGTTACTTCAGCAACAAGCCTCCCACCCACACAACCATGCCATTCATACAGCCTGCTCGTTTTTCTTGTTACGTTATTGTGCTCAGTCTCTTAGTCAGGTCTCCGTTTGGCTGACCTATTGCCGTAGACTGCTCCTTAGCCAGCCTTCATCCCATGTAACGAAGGCAAGGAAATGGCCCTGAACACGGCACCCGGCTTCCACCGGACTCAACCAGGTTATCAGGCTCATTAGCTAAGTTTGAGATGGAGGGGCCCTTTGGGAACACTAACTCTTTTTCTAGGTGTTGCTTGAGATAATGTTCTGAGCTCAGCATTCAGTCCATTGAGACATGCATTAAAGAATATGGGTTTTTTTCCTTCTTTACATTTACGTTTGGGCGAGGGGCATTCCAGTAACTTGTAACAGTATGAGGGCCCAAACTGTGACTACAGATGAAAGTAATAATCATGATAACCGACAGTAACATGTTGCTCACCACATGCCAAGCACACTTCTGAGAATCCTGCCTGGACTGATTTATCTAATCCTCATCCCAATTCAGTGAGCTGGGTACAATAACTACCTCCATTTTGTAGACCATTAAGGAACAGAAAAGTTCATCGTTCTGCCCATTGTCACACAGCAGGTAGATGACACAGTCAAACTGAAATCTAGGCAACTTGATGCTAGGTCCACACTCTTAACGCCTCCTGCTCCTCTGAAAACAGTAGAGGGGCACTGCTTGGTGAAGCCCTTTGCAGTCAGCACATGTGTAAATCTGACACAGCTAAACACTCTGAATACAAGAGTCATGGAGCATGTGGCAAATGGGGTTGAGGAGTGATTTCACAAAACTGATCACTCAATTCTGAGAATCTGAATCAATGCACCACATCTTCTATACCTAAAGCCTCATATGCACCAGATATGTTTCATACCCAAGAAGCCTCGAGCCCCAGCTTCCTCATCCATGTGATAGAGTAACACTACCCTGCTTCTCAGGCTTGTTGTGAGGATTAAGATAATGTGTGCAGAGCCCCTGGCATGGAGGCCGATGTATAGTAGATGATCAATAGGGGCCACTATCTATAACCACTACAGGATTTTTCCCTGTCTTCCTCACTTTCAGATGTATCTGTACTTAGGTGTCTAACCTCACTTCATAAAGCAAATAAATGTTCGCACTCATCCATCCAAACAAACCGCTGTGTTAGGAAATGATATAGTGAACAACTCCTATTGGGAAATAGCAAATACATAAGCTTGTCCTCTCTGGACCTAATAATCAGCTTTCAAAGGAAACACTTACAGATGACGGTGAAAGTTGTTTTAGAAAGATCTGTCAGAGCAGATACCAAGATGGAAACTTGGATAGGCATTCTGACTGAAAGAAAAAAGTTATAGCCCTTCCGTTTTAATTAGATAAGGCGCATCCAAATACACTTGTGATTCAGGAACCTAACTCCATGTGTTTAGGGAAACTTCAGAGCATATTTCTACTGTGGCTTCTTCTTCTCAGACTGATCTGCTCTGCCTGTCTCTCCCCTTCAGAGGAAAGCAGGCTTCAAAACATGTGAAGGAGCATGACTCCCAGGTTTCACAGAAGGAGACCAGGGCGAGGCCAGGGCACAAGTGTCCAGGGGGTTGTCCCATTGTTCTGGCCATGGCTTCCCTGTTCTGCTTCTAAAACAGAGTCCTGCCTTCACTGGTCAGAGTCCACTGGGTTCTGGAAGCAATCTGATAGGGTGTTTCTCACACCATTATGTGGAGAATGTAAATTTAATCATAGTGCAAATGGTAAAGGGTTACACTGAACCAAAGTCATACATCCAGATTTCCTGCCACCACTACCATTTCTCACACTGAGAGAAAAGTGTCGCTTAAGTAATTGTGACCTGCATAGGTTTAATAGGGAGGGCATGCACATTATGTGTTTCTTTGTCTTTATTTGTGTATTTTTGTCTCTGAATTACAGCTACATACAATGTGTCTATGTATGCATGTGTCCAAATATGTGCCTGTCGATCTGTTTATGTCTGAGGGTGTGTCTGTCTATATGTATATGTCTGTGCATCTCTTTGTAAGTTGTGTCTGCATTTCCTTGTGTATGCGTGTACAGTGGGGCTCCATGTGTATCTGTAAGTTTATAAGCTTTATGTTTGTGTGTGTCTGTACATGTGTCTGTAATGTGCCTGTCTATGGGGACACATATAACAGTTATGTGGAAATAAAGCAAATGCATTCTAGAACACAATGCTTTTGTTTAAGCAACCAGCCCTAATGCACATTTGAACTGTGTATGGATACAAATGTGGCCTGAGCAAGGTGAAAAAGAAGTTAAAGAAGAGTGAATGAGCCAAACTGATGCAGCCAAGGACCCCTTCTTTAATGTTTCTGTGGCTCTGCCTGATCTATGCTGCTACCAGCTATGCCGAATCGACCACTTTCTTGCACACCTCTGAAGCACTGAATGAGAGCACTCCCCTAAGCCATCACTGGGGCCATAGGAGTTCCCACTTAAGAAAGGAGGCCAGAAGGAAATCTTCCCATCTCCCTCCTATGACACACAATAGAAGACAGTCCAAAAGCCCAGGGGAAGAACTGATTTGTTAATTCACTGGTGATTTCAGTAGAGGTTTCACTGACCTGTTTTTCCTAAGCTAGTATTATGTTCTTAATCAAGCTAACATTTTTCTAAGGGGTGTAGCTCAGTAGTAGAGCATTTGACTGCAAGCTAACATTTTCTAAGATAAACATTGAAAACTGAGATCAGAAATGCCAAACACAGGAATCTGGGATACATCCTAAACTTGACCCAGGAAATATTCTACTGGAAATCTTGCAAAATTACAACATTAGTAAATGAAGGGCAGAAGAATGTACATGTGACTAATGCAAAATACTGATTCCACAGAATGAAATCTTACAGAGTTGCTGACTTACATTTAATTTTCATCAGGAGCAACAACTGTCCTGTGCAACGCAGATATGTGAACGGTGGTTAACTGCCAGTTTCTTTTACAAATAAGATGTAACTTGACACAATAAGCCTGAAATGACTTGAGACAACTGCTGACAGTCACAGAAGAGGGAGACACCCTGATATGAATACTCTGAAATTAATAGAAGAAATAAGGTGAAACCCGAGCAACCTCCAGTCACAAAACTCTGGGGAAGACTGGAATGGCTTAATAGCCACTGATTACCTTTTGGTTAGAAATACCTTGTCAAAAAATAGTTGACTTTACCAGCTGGATGAAAACTTTTACTTTGCCAACTTTGGTCTCTCATTATAAAACTCACACTCAGGATGGTTCTGCAGGTATTTTCTTGTAAAATGTTCACTGATTATTATCCTCAGATGATTCTGCAAAAGAACAGAAGCTCAAACAGCACAAATCCCCACCTCAGCCTCACCTGTGTCCTGAGAAGTATTATAGGGCCATGCGAACAGCAGGTGAGGGAAGAAGAAAGAGGCGATTTGAAAGATAACTTTGGAAAAGTTTGTAAGCCAGAATGATTACGTGGGGAGGGGCAGGGAGGGGGGAGGGAGGGGGTGTGACTATACTGGGTTTAGCTCTCAGGGCAGATTTTACAGTGCCCTGAGCTGATCATCAGAAGACCTGAACTCTAATCTTTACCCTTTGCAGATGTCCTGATTGACCTCAGGCGAATCGCTTCAAGTTGCCCCACAGTGGCTACGAGGGGGGCCCCCTTGGCCAAGTTGTGTTGATTTGAATCCTTTCCCAACCACTTAGTAGCTGTGTGACTTTGGGCAAGTTACTTAGCCTCTCCTACCTCTGCATTCATATCACAAAAGGAGGATGATAATAGTGTCTACTTCATAGGGCCGCGGTAAAAGGCAAATGAGATCATAAGTATACGTCGTTTGGACCACCAAAAAGCCTCAATAACTATTGGCCACTGTTGTTAGCTCTGAGTCGGTTTCCTCATGCAGAGCAGGAGAGGGTCAGAGTAGGTGACCTAATTTGCTCGTTCAGTCTTTAGGAAAACCATGAGATGGAATGCAGCTAAGAAACCAACATCCCTCAATCTCTGTAGCCACAAGGAGCCCTCCTCAGATCTTACTTACAAAGCTTATCCACCATTCAGCTTGTTGGTCACACAAGCCTTTGATTCCTATTTTGCATGCGGTTTGAAAGACCACGCTAATATGATTTTTCAGACTATAGCAAATTAGACATGCAAATTAGGAAGGAGGAAGAATGTTGGAAGAAATGCACCTTGTTACCAAGGAGTGACTGCAAACTGTGCTAAGAGAGTGAACAATTGAGATCACTGAGTGAAGTGTGCATGCATCACCATGACACCAAGCCATTAACTATTTTTGAATTACATTTGGTAAACTGCTCAGGTACCTATTAATTCTTGCACTATTTCTATAAAAAATTATTAGCATTAAGTAGGCTGGGGGATTGCCGGCTTTCTGATAGTTTTCCTTGTGAGCACAATGTCTCTGGTTAGTGGTAAGCCTCTCCCCAGACTCGCTGGCTCTGTCGTCTCCTTCCTGGCTTGGCATCTCCAGCACCATAATGAATGTGGGAGGGCCGCCCAAACCTTCTTTTGTCTCCCAATGAGGAAGTGAAGAAGCTGAGGGAAAGTGAGCAGCACTAACTGCACCAAGTCCTCTTTAGACGCCTGATTTCAAACTCTTATTCCATTTGCATGAACACCTCCACAGCACTGACTCCTCTGGACCTACATCTCCTGGCTTTTTCCCAACCTGGAAGGTCATGGGTTCAGGAATTAGGACTTGAGCCAACCTCAAATAAGGTTTCAATCCTGCCTCTGCCACTTTCTAGCTATGCAACTTTGGGCTAAACATTTCTGCTTCTATAAAAAATATGAATAATAATGCCTTACTTCCCAGGGCTGTTGAAGACATAAAATGAGATCATGGAAATAGAACATAGTGCCTGGAGTGTTCAGATGTCCTGGTGATTCTGGATGCCCATTTTAACTGGATTTTGATGGGTCTTCCCCAACCATAGTCCATCCCAACACATAGGATGCATAATAGGCGAAGTATACATTTGGAGTCAGAGAGACCTGGATTGGAATCCCCTTTCCATCATCTACCATTTGTGTGACCATGGGCCTGTTATTTAGGCTATCTGAGGCTTAGCTTCCCTCTATGTATTAGGGATACCACCACTTACCTGCAAGGTTTTTTGATGAGGTTTAGAAAACATATTTAATTAAACAGCCTGTCTTTGGGGAGTGGGTGATGACCATTTAAAACTTCTTCTATTGAGCCTGTAGTCTTCAAAGTAGTTTCACATACATTATCCTATTTTATTCTCACAGAAACCTTATTAGGCAGGTAGGGGAAGTATTGTTATGTCCATTGAAAAGAGCAAGAAAAAAGCTGGTGATATTAGACAGTTTGTCCAACACCACACAGCCCATAAATGCATCAGGGCCAGGATGGGCATTCAGACCAGTGCTTTGCCAATCTAGTATTTTAATTAATATGGCTAAGATCTTTCTACTGGAAATGTAAGTGAGAAGGGAAAACAGGTAAATACACCTTCTGGAACTAGTAGGGTGTTGTCATGAGGTTTTCTGCAGGAAAGGCTCACCGCACGGTGGCTTCAGTAACAAATATATGCATCATTTTGCATAACTGGAAGTCCAAAGAAAGAAAGGAGGGTGCCTGGCACAGTATGACCAGAAGCATAAGAATGTCAGCACAGGCTGCTCTCTCCCTTCTCCCTGTCTCCACGTCGGCTCGGCTTCGTCTTGAGAGAGGTTGCTCTTTGGCCATCAAATGGCTATCAGAGGAAATGGGAGCTACAAATGCTCTTGTTCATCTCTAGTGGGACAAAGAGAGAAGGTTCTCCCCTAAGCATTGAGTATGAGGTCTCCCCTCAGTCTGTGGGGTCAACTCCAGTCACTGACCTGCCCCTGGACCCAAAAGAGGAACCAGAGAAATGTCCACATTTACTGCCTCAGATAAGCAATGATCTACTCCTAGGAGGATGAAGTTATCTGCTCTTTGTCACCCAAAGGAAGGGTGAACACATATATAATTAGGATCTTTATTAAGGAATTTAGGGGAATAAGCATTGGGTAGGTAACCAACAGTATCCATGCCACAGAGTAGTAATAAAAGTCACTATCGGATTATTAAAAGGGCATTTCCATTTTTAGTCTACTGTATTCTCCTTAATGAAGGCATTGATTTCAGACGATTATTGGAATACAAATGTGAAGATGGCAGGCAAAGACGTTTTCCCACGAATTGTTTTTCTTTCTTTCTTGACTCCATTATTTTAACTTAAAATCAAGCACCAAGATCTTGCAACTTTTTACATGTTACATAAGAAAAATGAAAGGAGTTCCTAGAACACCAAATTTTGTTAAGAGAAATCAATTTGGAACATGGATAAATTTTATTTTCCTAGAAGGAAAAAAAAAAAGGTTACTGTAATAGATCCTTTTGATGGAGAAGAAATATACAGAATAAAATTGAGCTGGTGATACAATAGGAAAAAACATATGACTAGAAATTAGAGGATCTCTGTTCTTAACCCACTTCTGCCACTAAAAAATTGTGTCCATAGATAAGTCCCTTAAGAATAGAACTAAACTGGCATCCCACAGGCCAAATCTGGCCCTGATGCAATTTTGGGGGGGGAGGGTGCCTAGCACCTACGGTCTGTTAGCTATATCTGAGACAACCCTACTGTCGGGAGCACAGTCACAGAGCTCCTGAGATCAAACATAACCAACAGCCAAAATTCCAGAGCCTAGACACCAAAGGTTCAGAGTTATAGGCAATGAAAATGCTTAGAAGTCATCTCCAGAACCAATAAGATCCATTATATTATCAGCATATCAAAAAATAGATGTCTCCATTCAGAATTACACAGTTATAGTCACAAGATGGATTATATAACTCAAGCCAAAATGTTTTATTACCCTGTATTATATGACCCAGATATATGACAGTCCCTCAAATTGGCCACTTTCAGATTTTAATTCCACCTCATGTTGGAGTAGAATGAAGCTCACCCTTCTGTAGAGCTCACATGTGTTCTGGAAGTGAAAATTACCTCTTCATGGGATCAGAAGGATTGGCCATGTATATGTGTGAATGCCTCTTTGACTCAGTTTACTTGCAAAATATCACCTGACTTCAGTTTTGTCAAATGACAGCGAACCTTTGTTTAGCAGGGAAGTACTCTCTTTTCATAGAAGTGCTACTGGCCACAAAGCTCCTGTGGATCCATGTGATGTCTTTCCTGACGTTTATCTCAGAGCCATGCATCTCACAGTACAGAGAATGCATTTCTTTTTCATGCTCAGAGCTCATTCCTCAGCATTAGAAGTTTGTGACACATGTTGAACATTACATAATCATATGTCAGGACAGAGGCCTTTGAACTTCTTGTCACTGTACATGCTAAGGTGTCCTAAATGTTGTAATATCATTGATATCTCCAAGAGATAACCCAAAGGTGTCTACCAGCTGTACAATTTGTCAGACATTAATAGAGACTGGAACAATCACAGTTTTTGTCATCTTTTTTCTTGGTAGTGGTTTTGTTGAGATTGAAAAATAGCCTCATGTTTAGCTTCTGTAAGTAATGGTGTTTGTTCATTTGTTTTATTAAACAAGTGACTTAAACTGCCAGATGTGCTAATATGGTGCAACTATATGCCAAAGACTTGCTAGACTTGCTGACTAAATGGTCAGCTATTGGTATTAACTTTCTCTTATTGGAAAAAGTTGCCCTTTCAATGTGTCAGTCCTTGGTCCCACTGAGTGTAACAAGATGTCACCTCAAGGAAATTTTCCAGAAAGTCCCAAGAAAAGTCTGAAGAATGTGCCTCCATGAGCAGATAAACCAGTTCCCAAAGATTCTCAGTAAATTGCTTTAGAAAAATTCTGCATTAAACTTTTATTACTTAGAGGCAGGTGATCTCTGCCAGAGCCTGAAAGTTTTCCCAAATTGTGGTTAGGAAAATGAACAAAAGTGATCAGTTTGACAGATTAATCAGTCAGTGCAGTGGAATTTCAGAAATCTTTTCCCAGGTTAATAATCTAATTTTTCAACTTATCTGATACCATAATTCAGGAAAAGAAAACACAACTTCACTGCCTTTTGACGCTTTCTGACATCTAGCCCACTTGACCTTCATAGGATTTTCAACACGGGCTTGTTGCATAAACCATCTAGTCCAGCCAACCTGGTCTGCTACGACCCAGTGTCTCCTCACCTCCACTTCTCATGGCCTCTGCCAAGCCTGCCCCTGGCAGAGGTGCTGTCATTCCCTCTGCTCTTCTCCGAAGCTAAACTGAAGGCATGGTTCCTCCAGGAAGTTTTGGCAAATGTCTCCTCTGAACCCCTATAGTACTGACAACCCACTGCACACATAAAATAACAGATCATTGCTCTCAGTTTGTGTTGCTCTTGCTGTTTAATTGATCAGACATTTCTGTCTTCTCTGCCTTGAGTAGATGTTGCATTTCCAGCCATGGTGCCTGTTTGTCTTTATGTCCATCTAGTGCCTTACTCAATGGCTCACATGTGGTCAGTGTTGATTATGCCAGCTAATCTAATACTTCAACTAATTTAGTTAAATCATGTAATCCAAATACAAAGATAGAGCACTATACTGTTGGAGAAGACTTGTAAATGCTATGATCATATTGTGGACCATACACCTGAAATAGATTTCCAAATCTGCCATGGACGAGAAAGTGACTTATCTTTGACAAATCATTTCATCTCCCTTAGCTGCAGCATTCTGGTCTGTAAAATTAAAAGAACAATGACTCACTGACCTATTTCACCAGATCACTATGAGAGTCAAATGATGTAATGTCTTAAAAACTATTTGTACAGTGTTAAGTGCCTTACAGATATGAAAGCCCGTTGTTAGACAAAAGAAAAACCTTGAGAAATCCCACATCAAATGTCGTGAAGAGCTTCGAAAATTATCAAGACTGCTGGTAGTTTTAAGGTAAATTGAGATCAGTTTTAAGTAGCACTGGAGATCAGATGGTTAGTCTCGCTTTACAGATGACAGCTTGAAGTTACCTAGAAGCTGATGATCGAAGTGACATTAATGGCAGCACCAAAGGGAGATGCCTTTATTGTTCTAGTTAGCAACTTGGAGCCTAGTGAGCACCTACTACTGCTTTCTGCATTTTTCTTAAAGTCCCACTAGAGTTCTGGTTCTTAGGGATGAATATGAAGCAACACACTGAAAATATCCATCTCTCCTCTCTCTAGTTCCTGTCACTGGTCACCCTACATTAGCATAAGTAACATCGCTGCATCCCTTATTTGACTCCGTATCTCTTCAAAGCCCTTCCATATTCTTCTCATAGCCCTCCAACCCGTGCCCCCTTTTCTGTGAGTCCTGATCTGTGCCATTTCTTCACTACTGACTTCCTCAGAGACATTTCCCTTTGAATTTCCCACAGGAATCTCAAATTTTAGAAGGTCAACACTAACCTTGTCATCTCCACCTCTCTCACCTTGTGCATCCTGACACCTGCAATTCCCTCTCCACCGTCTCCCCATCGTCTCTCTCAGGATGTGCACAGCCATCCATGCAGGGGCCAAACCCAAGGCCTGTAAGTCATCCTCAGCCTCACTGTCCCTCAAGACATACTAATTCCCACTAATTTCACAGCCTTTTCATCTCATCAGTTCACGTGCTCCCATGAATCTCCATGTCCACGACCTGTAGTCATCTGTAAGTAATGGTGTTTGTTTGTTCATTTGTTTTATTTTTGCCCACCCATTGCTGATTGCAGGTGACTGCCACAGGCTGCGGACTCGCCACCACCACTGTGTCCAGTTTTTCCTCCCTCTAGTCCACGATACATTTGTAAACAGAATAGTCCCCTTAAGGTTCACCATTAATGCTATCATTTCCTGACCTACAACCATTCAATGGCTCCCCATCTCCAACTGCAAGGGAGATATAATATGAACATCCACGCAAACTCCTTCCCGTGCAGCCAGAGCCTCCCTCACCCACACCACACTCTCTCTTCCTTCAAGCCTCAGTGCAGATGTCAATGTTCCCTGCAAGATTTTCCTAGTAACTCTCTCAAAAATGGCCGGTCAGCCACCCACACTAGCCCAGATGACAATCCTCCAACGCTCCTGCAATTGTCTGTTTGCCTTGCACTCCAGGAGCTTGACACCTCCTTCACAGGAACAGTTTTTCACCAAGTTGTCTCAGTTACTTTTGTCCCCTGGGCACCATCCGTGATATCTCGGTCATATGCTCTCAGTAAATTTAAAAAGCAACCTACATGCCCTTCCTCTGTGCATATTTTTCTTCATCCTGAAATAGTCTACCTCTTTGGCTGGTTTGATATTATGAATCATGCTTATTTCAGGAGATCTTCCTAAGTGAATCTGCTCTGGTCCACCCTTACTCAATGTCCCTTCTCAAGGTAATTTTTTAAGTGAATGTGTATCATTTTCGCCTATGGAAATTGGGTAGTTAAACTATGAGGTGGACACACTGCATGCCCTATCTTCCAGTATCACTGCTGACCTGCCTTGCTGAGAAGTGCAGCTCTCAGACCCTCAGTTTCCCCCCACCTCCCACATTCCCAGGGGGTCCGGTGATGCCCATGAGAGGCTGTTTGGGGTGTGCCAGCTTCCTCCCAGAGTTCACATGCCAAGCTCCTGTGAATTGTGGCCCATCATGCCTCTTTCTCCCTTCCCTCTCACATAATGCTGACTGACCATTCATTTTATTGCCATCCAGAAGGAGCAGGGTGTTTACTGACAGGAAGGCAGAGTGGAACATGCCCTACTGACAGCCAAGCAGGACTTTAACACCAGACACAAGCATTCTCCCAAATCTAGGGCCCTCTCTTACATGTTGGACAACTCGTTTTTAAGACTACTTCTTCATCTATGAAGGGGGAAGGTTTATGAGATTCCTACATGTACTAAAGAAGCATATTTATGAAAACAGTCATAACCAAAACAAACAACTGGTCTGATGGTCAATCAATAAAGTCAAATCAAGTGTACCATATAGTAGGCAAAAATCTCTTTAATGTGTTTGAAAGAGGATAGAAAGGATCAAGATAGAACATCAAATGTTTTAGTCCCACATTCATGCTGTGCCCTTAGCATGCCCTTCTCAGGTAATGTCATATCAATGCTCCCTACATGCAAGAAATCGGAATGGCATCCACCAAAAGAGGATGATCTTCTAAGAAGGAGGAAGGGTCTAGAATCAAATAGAAAATAAATATTCAAGCAAGCATGAAATCATCCAAAGAGAGTATACTACATCTGTCCCAACTGTCTTGCTTTTTTTAATTAAAATCCATAATTAATTAATTTGTTTAAACTATTCTACACAAAATGCCCAGGTAAACATATATATGATAAAGATAGCAAGCAGGTAAGGAGGTTGACCTGAAGAATCTGTAAAGTTAACTCCATTTTCTTGTGATTTTATTTGGAGTGTGACTGTAGGTGATGGTGAGGTTTGTGTTCGAAGGGGTCTTTTGTTCACCGTAGCTATGTGCATTAACATCAGAATTATCACTGCCACAGAGAGATTTTTTAAATCTTACTTCAGTAATAATATTTCAGTAATAATGCAGCTAGTTACACTGTTACATGTGTGTGTACAAATGAATATAAATTGAATTTGAGGAAAGAACATTTCAAAATATATTTTTTAGATGACAAACTGAAGTATTTCCACATTTAAAAAGCTACTAAAACTTAGTGTTCCTAAATCACTTTCATCTCCCTTATTTTCATACATGCAGATGTAACAGTGGTCATCTTATTTTCATTTTTAACCTACATAGTATTCATCTATGCTGTAGTTAGTTAACATATTTCCTCATTCAGAGATGTTTGGATAGCTTAAAATAAGAGGGCCTTACTGATAGTGCTGCTACGAATATCTCCACTCACAGTTTTCTTTTGTTTGTGGGCCTAACAACTGAATGGTTGACTCTAGGTTTAGAAAAATGCACAGCTCTTACTACATCATTCCAGGTCGGTGGCCAACAAGAGAGAGCCAAGTTATAAATGCTGCCAGTGCCAGTCATATATGCAGGTACATTCCACTGTATTCCAGCCCCCAATAATTTTTTTTTTAATTTATGTCCCTTTGTCCCTTTGTTTTACCAGGTTAATTGGTGTAGGAAGATACCTAAAATTGGGGTAATTTTCATTTATTTATTTTGCTATTGATAAGACTATGTATCATTCACCACAGCTGTGTGCCAAGGACTGGGACTGTGTCAAGACTGAAGCTGTAAGACAAACAGGACACCATCTGTCCTCCCCAGGAGCACACAGTGCGATGAGGAGCACAATGTGAAAGTACAGCCAGAGCAAAAAATGGTAAGTTACAGCCACACAATGAAGTACCACGAAACCATAAAAAGGAAGAGGCACTGACATGTGCAGCGATACAGAAGAATTTCAGAAGCATGATGGGAAGGCAAAGGAGACCAACTGAAGAGCTGTGTGTTGTATGATTCCATTCACACGATATGTTGGGAAAGGCACCACTGTATTAACAGAAATAGTAGGCGGCAGGAATTCAGAGACAGGAAGAGAACTGACTAGAAAGTACTGGTGATGAAAGTATCCTCTATCTTGACTGTGGTGATGATTGCATGACTATATGCATTTCCAAAATACCTAACAGAATGAATTTTACTAAAATAAATGATATTTCAACATACAGACTTTAAAAAGTGCTAAGTGGAACAGTTGAGAATATTTGATAGGAGTGAAGATCTTCAGCTTCAGCCTCTGGAATTTCTATTTCTTCCACATCCCTTCCTATGTCCTCCCACTCAACTATTTTATCTCTCTGTACCTCAACTTGCTGATCTTTAAAATGGGTGTAATAATGCCTGTTTCGTGGGGTTATTAGGATAAATAACCAGTGCAAAGTATCTGGAATAGCGTAAGAGCTCAGTAGACTTTGTGTTTTTTTCTTACTGAGTGCTACAGTAGAGCAGAATATGCTGTCCTGTAGAAAATCGGCAGAAAAGCCAACAAAGGAATACAAATGCCCATTAGTCACAGAAAGATAACCTGGGCTTAACTACTAACCAGAGAAACAAAAATTAAATATAAACATCATTTTTGTTTACAAACTAAGCAAAACTTTTCTTTTTCTATTTTTATTTTTTAAATACTTGAACCAGATCTACTGAAACACACACTGTCATGTTACTGGTAGACATGTAAATAAATCTACCTTTACAGGACACAACAGGGCACAGGTACCAAGGGTATGAACTCTCCAATCTAGTCTTTTACTTTTAAATTTTTTTCCTAAAAAAAGGATCAATAAAGCTCAGAAGAATTTATGTGCAGGGTCAATTATTGTGATACATTTGTAAGAGGAAAATAATCACTACTCCTTAACCACTAGAAGAAAGGTTAAATTAATGTTGGTACATGCATACTGTTATGTAACCATAACAAATATGTTTTTGGAAATAACTAAGTAGGCAAAGGAAGAAAGTCAGCCAAACACAAACTTTTCAGAAGGTCAGGATCTGGCTCCTAAAAAAGAAAAAAACAGAAGTTTCTTAGGTGGGAAAAATTAGGAATTACATTCTAGGCAAAAGTGTTATTTGCAGAGACCAAAAGCCTAAGAACACTTAATGGTGGCCTGGGAAGCTCCAACACCCCAAAGTCATAAGACAATAGAGTGGCAGGTAGTGATAAAAGAGAAAACAAAAACCAGCCATCACCAGTTTTCAAAAGATCTGCATGTCATTCTAATAAGCCCAGGCTGTATTTTGCAGTTGCAACCCTTTTTAAGAGAAGGCTTAACACCATTGTTTTCCTTTAGAAAGACACCTCTAGTAAGCAGAAAAAAAATAGCAACTCCTTAACTGGAAAACCACCCCATCTTCCTCTGGACATTTACCAGATGGAATTCAATATTTTAAAAAGTAGCTTAAAAATTAATAGCCAAGTACAGTACACCAAATAAGTGATTAGTAGTACAGCAAGATGCACGGTGATTTAAACATCTCATTATAGACGCATAGTGTTAAATCCATTATTTAGGAAGGCAAGTCCATTACTGCTGTCACTTGCTTTTGTTGCTTTTGTTGTTTGGGTTGAATGATTTTCTAACAAAGGCTTGTTTCCTCCACTTTGATCTGTTTTTATACCTTCTAGGCTGTTTTGCCCCACATTCAGAACACAGGTTATCTCCTGGGTATTTTTAAATCATACTTTTTTTATCTTAGATAGGTTGATCAACTAATGCTTGTGCCGTCTGGAATCCTAAATCAGAAATCCAGGTAATGCAAGCTATTCCCCTTTGCTTTTCAATCTCTGAGTCATCATTTTTAGCAAAATGGCAGTTGCTGCTTCTAAATAGTAATCAAGGCTTGGAGTGGTTACACCCTGAACAAAACACCATCTCCTTGGCCAAACTTTTATCAGAAGGCGTTGCAGAAACTCATTAAGTCACTTGAGTCAAAGACCCAGGTGAGTCATTCTGAACCTCCACCCAGTTCAACATTTCCCTCTGGTAACAATTAATTATATTTTCCCTCTTCAACTCCTACCTCCACCAACATTTGGACACATGCTCCACATGGCCACACATAGTCACTCTGGTTTACATTCTTATAGAAGGTTCACTCCATTGGCATCCCAGGAGAGACAAGAAATAAAATGTCTATAGCTTTTCTAATGAGTACCTGGCAGTAGGAAAGAAAACTAAAAGCTTAGTCCTAAAAATCACATAGCTTATCTTAAACACCAGTGGCTATTTGACTTCACATTTTTAACTTCTTAAGAATGTAAGGTAAACATTTCACATGAAAATATTCAAGTGATAGACAGCTACCTTATTAATTATTCAAGTAATTCACATAGCTTGCAGTGTTAGACCCTGTGTGAGCTCAGTCAACAAATCAAGGGAGCTTAGAATTGCAAGTGTTCACAGAAAGTGCCTGGGCTATGCAGTCCACCGCATATGAATTCCAGTTGTCTCACTTACCAGTTGGTGACTTTAAACAAGTTACTCAACCTCACAGAGCCTTCCTTTCATCTACTGGACAAATCCCACACCAATGGCTACTGTGGGGATTCACTGAAATAATGTATTCAATGCTAAGCGGCATGATTATTCCCTGGGAAATAATAACACAACAATGACAAACAGCCTGATGCCACTTACCATCCTAAGCATTCTGCCTAAATTAACTCAATCCTCTCAACAACCACATGAGGGTGATATTACCACTATGCCTGCTTAACAGATGGGGAAACTGAGACACAGAAAGATGAATTTCTTTACTCAGGATCATGAAGATGAGAATTTGAACCCAGAATCCATGCATTTAATCACAATGCCTCTGAATACATTACCTTCTATCCATAAGATTGAGGATTAACTGACAATCTCAAAATTTCAAAGTCACCCTGAAGGTTAGCAATTGAGCTGAAATCTAGGACCTGTAAACCTAACTCTCCCAATTCTGTTCTGGTGTAATTTCCCTAAGAAACAAAGCAAAATTCCCAAAGACAGAATAAAGCATTGAGCAATGTAGATGGGGGATTTGAATAAGAAACTAGAAGGTTTCATTACTGCTTTGTGATAAATGAGTTTTCAGTTACCATGAATAACTAGTTGGTAATGACCTGTTTTGAAATAGTCATGTCAGGTCCTTACCCTGCTTCAGAGTCAGATCCCTAATGCTCTAGAAAAATCCTGTCTTAGGAGCTCTAAGGAGGAAATCGTCTTTGCTGCTAACCCTTCAGTTCACAATCTCTTCAGGTCACACTAACATCTTAACTGGAATCAGACCCCTGCAATACTCTAAAGCAGGCAAAGCTGGATTTGGGTTCCTGCATCCCTCTCTTCCTAGTGACCCTTCATCCTACCCACCAAGCCCTCCTACACACCCTCTGTTGGGTATAATGTATCCTGAAGGTGAAATGACAGTCAATAGAGTTGATATGACCTAGCTGGTGAGGGAGCCCCTAAAAGTCACCCCATAGGAGCAGCTGCTCACCCCTCTCACCCATAAGATAGCCTGCTTCCTTAAGTATTATCTTTAGACCCAAACAAAGACTCCTTGTCTTTTGGGGTCATGTATGCTCTTAACAGGTTATGCTTCCATCTCCAAATCCATAGGGATTTTCCCACACTCATATAAACAACTACACTGGCCTCAGAGTTCAAGGCAGAGGGCAATGAGGATAGAGCCAGTGGTGCCTGAAGAGCTGGGAGGTATGGATTTGTCATCTGGGCCTTGCCTGCTCATAACCTGAGGCCAGGGAAGCCAAGAAAACCAGTCCAGAACAGGTAAGGGGAGAGGCAGTGTGGCTCAAGGAGACTCAACTTCCTTAATTGAACCAGACAGTGATGGGGCTGTGAGGTGTTAGAGGAGGGATGACTATGTATCACTGGAAAACTGAGCAGCACCACAGGACAGTTAGAGTGCCCATTTGTTTGAGCAATTGCCATGTTCTAGGCATTCTTCTAGACTCCTTCGTGGAGTATTCCATTTAATATCCTGACCATAATCCCTTGAACTTGATACAGTTATCCCCATTTCCCAGATATGGCAACTGAGGTGCAGAAAAGTGAAATGCTCTTTCCCTAGCTCATTCAGCAACTGAGAAGACAGGATACAAACCCAACAGTCTCAAGTCCACACTTTACCATGAATAATCAAAAGTAGGGGTTGGCAACTCCTGTGAAGAGCCAGATAGTAAGTGTTTTTAGGCTTTGCAGGTTATATAATTTCTGTCACCACAACACAACTCTGCTTTTAGAAACTGAAAGCAGCCATAGACAATACTAAAACTAGTAGTCTCTGCTGTTTCAATAAAACAGCAAGAATGAACACTGAAATTTAAATTTCTTATGTTCCATGTCATGAAATAGTCTTCCCTTAATTTCCCAGTCCCCCACCCTTTAAGAATGTATAAAACACTTAACTTACAGGCCATATAAAAAAAAACACAGTAAGCCAGATTTGGCCCACAGCCCATAGTTTGCTGACCCTTGATCAAAAAGACTGAAAGAAAATTAAAACCAAGCCATTTGGAGAGAAATAGACATCATGATGTTATGTTTCTGCTGCCATTTTCACATTGTGTTTATTTCAGTCTGAAAATTACTGTCCATCATTTCTCTTAATAGCTGTTGAACCCACACAGTCTAACTCCAGAACCGAGATCACACAAATAAGCTGTGTGGCCTCGGGCCTAAACACAGCTTCCTCACCATAGAGAGTAGTCCTCACTGGGGGCTGGCTATAACTGGCATTACATTAAGTAATGCATGCTGAACAATTACCCCAGCCTCCCAGCACGTTGTGACTCCCGATGTTAACTGTTATTACTACCACCACCAATATAAGCATTATCATCACTCAAGGTAAGAAAATTAAATCATTCACCTCTGCAGTTCTCTGTTGACTGATTTCTCTACCTAGGAGGTGAATTTAAAAGTCCTTTAAACATCCTCCCCACTCTCTGCACTGTATCACTACTCTGTCACACAGTCCTACAAAAACATGTCTACCTTACTCCATATTCTCACCATTCTAGAAAAGATCTCGTATGCAAAGCACCTAACCATTCTTGCCGCACTAGTGGAAGCTACATTCTCATCTGCAAACGTTACCAACATCTCACTTGCCTGGCTTTAGCTTTTTGGTACTTGTTCGCCATGCTCATAGGTCACAGTCACAACAAGGAGATACAGAACCTCTATGAAATAGAACCACCACATTTTGAGCTGCCATCATCAGGCCCTATGTGTGCTGAATGTTGCCTTGGGATGGTAGTTAAGTCAGCAGGCCTTCAGAAGCATGTTGCTTAAACCACAGAGAAGAGCTGTCATCAGCATGCAGAGCCTCATTCACAGAATTTATTGAACATTTGTTGTGTCTCTGGCACTGCGAAGTTCTCCGATCATTTCTGTGATAGCGACAGATGAAGTGTACAAAGAGGATGCTAAGGAAGATGTGGAAATCCCAGCTGTTGTGTGGGCCAAGGCAAACCGTGACTCCACTCTAAGTCCTGGTGCCTCATTATCTCAGTCAGGTGGGCCGTTTTCTCAGAAGACTTGTGGACAGGCAGCATAGCTGAAGTTCATTATTTATCAGCTGGCAAATCAGCTAGGCAGGACTCAGTTGTCAGATTCTCTGTTTCAGAGGACTGATGGGTCATGTTCTTGGAAGGCCATGACAGTTCATCAGGAAAAGGAGTGAGCGATGGGTCCCAGAAAATGCCTTACTTCTCATCTTCAGGTTTCTGTATCACTGTAGCCAAAAGGTAGCCCCAATGGACTTGAATAGCAAGAAGGATCCTGGCCCTTTTTGAGAGAGAAATAGGCTCTTCAAACATTTTAAAGTATGTTGATATAAAATCACATAATCACAGCTAGTGTTCACAATGAGGTATTGGAGATGTCTACAGAAGGTGTTAGCAGACACATGGTCAGAGTCCTGATGGAGTTGACCCATCGTTTCAAATATCTTCTCTACAATTTGTTTAGTGGGTAGTTAGGTAAGAGCTTTTCCTGCTTCCCAAACCAGCTAGTATATATGGGACAACTCTGTTGACTAAATGTTTTATTTAATTATTTTTGCACCCACAAAATTATTCAATAAATTAAAGACCTGATGATAAACCTATTGGCCCAACTAATTTCTTGATTCTGTGGTAAAATTAAGCACTCTAAGGAATGAATAGAAAGATCCCTAGACACAGAATACCCCCATGTGTGCCCCCTACAACCCCAGAAAATCAATCTAAGGCTAAACATGGTAAGCAGAGCTCACATCCACGTGGGCTGCACATGGCCATGTCTAAGCTCCTGATGCTTTTACTGCATGTCCTCCCAACCCCACAGCTACTTCCTTGGAAGTGCTTTCATGCTTTTAGAGTCTTCCTAATTGCCAAAAATAAGATAATGTTAGAGCACACATTCTCTCTTCCAGTACCATGTAATATTTTACTTTTAGTTATAATAATTGTTTAACACAAAACAACACATAGCTACTAACAGCATCTCACACATTTATAACAAGATAGTAGGGATACAGGAAAAGGATTAAAGATGGTGGTATGAGAAGTGAGACAGAGGCCTCCTCCTAAAACCACATATAATATGAAAATATAATTAATATAACCAATCCTGAAAGAGCATCAGGAAAGAAGGCTGCACCAGACTGCATACACCTGGAGAAAAGAACAGACCTCACAGAACAGGGTAATGTACCAAAGCCATGATCCGGAAGAACCCAAGTCTTCCCCCACTCCAGCTTACCAGTAGGAGGAAGAGAAATAGATTGGGGAGGGATTGGAGGCCTGGGACAGCTGAACATCTAGCCTTGGAGATCTGCTCTGGGAACACAAATATACATTGCATGGTGCTCTGGAGATTAGTGGAGTTGGAAAGCTAAGACAGGCAGAATACCTGGAGAGAGACTGAGATTCCAGCCACTTGTAGAAAACAGGGATCCATATGTGGCTGCTCTGGGACAAAAGAAAGGTGGGCAGTCTGAGAGACTTCCTAACAGCCAGAGGGCTGCTAAAGGGGCAAGGGTGGCACAGAGCTTACCACTCAGGAGAAAGGAAAGGTAGACAAAATTGTCTGTACACACTCTGTCCAGCAGGTTGGGAACTTTCAGGAGCTTCAGGAACTCCATCACCCTGGCTGAATATGCAGCTCAGAGGCCCTCTACTGTGATATGTAGTCTGCTGTGCCTTCCTCCCAGCCAGCACACCCCTGGTTCACAACCTGGCAGCCCCTGCCCTGGTGTCAAGCCAGCCAGAGAGAAGCCCTGCCTACAGCAACTACAATCATAAAGCATAGAGGCTCACACCTGTGTGTTCAGTCCACTGATTCTGGCAGTGGAGACAGGCATAGCAGCCAAGAAGTAGTAAACAGCTCTTTCCTCCTTTCCCAGGCACCAGTGCCATTCCCCTGTGACCCCCAACATTGCTCCAGGGGCTGAGCACCTCCCGAGAGTAGATCTTCTGGGCAACAGAGGGCACCACATACAAATATGAACCTGGTTCAAACCAAAATCCTACAAACACCAGAAAAAGAGGCAAATGAAAATGATCTCATCAATCTCTCTGAGAGAGATTTCAAAATAAAAACCGTAAACATGCTCATGGAGGTACAGAAAAATATTCAAGAACTCAGGAACAAATTCTAGTCAGAGATCCAATCATTAAGGAATACAATGGAGGGTTTTAGAGGCAGATTAGATATTATGGAGGAGACGATAAATGAAATAGAAATTAGAGAAGAGGAATACAAAGAAGCTGAGGCACAGAGAGAGAAAAGGATTTCTAAGAATGAAAGAATATTGAGAAAACTGTGTGACCAATCCAAACGGAACAATATTCATATTATAGGGGTACCAGAAGAAGAAGAGAGAGAAAAAGGGATAGAAAGTGTCTTTGAGAAGGTAACTGCTGAAAATGTCCCCAATCTGGGGAAGGAGGTAGTCTCTCAGGCCATGGAGGTGCACAGATCTCCCAACACAAGGGAACCAAGGAAGACAACACCAAGACATATAATAATTAAAATGGCAAAGATCAAGGGTAAGGACAGACTATTAAAGCAGCCATAGAGAGAAATAAGATCACATACAAAGGAAAACCATCAGGCTATCATCAGACTTCTCAACAGAAATTTTACAGGTCAGAAGGGAGTGGCATGTTATAATTAATGCAATAAAGCAGAAGGGCCTTGAACCAAGAATACTCTATCTGGCAATATTATCATTTAAATTTGAAGGAGGGATTAAACAATTTCCAGAAAAGCAAAAGCTGAGAGAATTTACCTCCCACAAACTGTCTCTACAGTGTATTTCAGAGGGACTGCTATAGAAGGAAGTATTCCTAAGGCTAAACAGCTGTCACCAGCAGTAATAAGACCACAGTAAAGAAAGCAGAACAATTTATTACTAAGCAAATGCAAAAGTAAATCAACTATCCCCAAAGTCAGTCAAGAGACACACAAAGAGTGAAGAATATGATACCTAATATATAAAGAATGGAGGAGGAAGAAAAAGGAGGAGAAAAAAAAAAAGAACCTTTATATTGTGTCTGTAATAGTATACTAAGTGAAATAAATTAGACTCTAAGATAGTAAGGAAGTTAACCTTGATCCTTTGGTAACCACAACTCTAAAGCCTGCAATGGCAATAAGTACATACCTGTGGATAATCACCCTAAATGTAAATGGGCTGAATGCACCAATCAAAAGATATAGAGTCACTAAATGGATAAAAAAAAGACCCATCTATATGCTGCCTACAAGAGACTCACTTTAAAACCAAAGACATACACAGACAAAAAGTGAAGGGATGGAAAAAGATATTTCATGCAACTAATAGGGAGAAAAAAGCAGGAGTTACAGTACTTGTATCATAAAAGATAGACTTTAAAACAAAGAAAGTCACAAGAGACAAAGAAGGAGATTACATAATGATATAGGGGTTAATCCAACAAGAGGATATAACCATTATAAGTATTTATGCACCAAACACAGGAGCACCTACATATGTGAAACAAATACTAACAGAATTAAAGGGGGAAATACAATGCAATGCATTCATTCTAGGAGACGTCAACACTCCACTCACTCCAAAGGACAGATCAACCAGACAGAAAATAAGTAAGGAGACAGAGGCACTGAAGAACACATTAGAACAGATGGACCTAACAGACATCTACAGAACTCTCCACCCAAAAGCTGCAGAATACACATTCTTCTCAAGTGCTCATGGAACATTTTCAAGAATAGATCATATACTAGGCCACAAAAAGAGCCTCAGTAAGTTCATAAAGATTGAAATTGTACCAACCAGCTTCTCAGACCACAAAGGCTTGAAACTAAAAATAAATTACACAAAGAAAATGAAAATGCCTGCAAACACATGTAGGCTCCACAACATGCTCCTAAATAACCAATAGATCAATGACCAAATAAAAATAGAGATCAAGCAATAGATGGAGACAAAAGACAACAATAATTCAACACCACAAAATGTGTGGGACACAGCGAAGGCCATGCTAACAGGGAAGTATATTGCGATACAGGCCTGCCTCAGGAAAGAAGAACAATCCCATATGCACAGTCTAAACTCACAATTAAGGAAACTAGAAAAAGAAGAACAAATGAGGCCCAAAGTCAGTAGAAGGAGGGACATAATAAAGATTAGAGCAGAAAGAAATATAATCAAGAAGATTAACAATAGAAAGAATCAATGAAAGCAAGAGATGGTTCTTCAAGAAAATAAACAAAATGGATAAACTCCTAGCCAGACTTATCAAGAAAAAAAGAGAGTCTACACACATAAACAGAATCAGAAATGAGAAAGGAAAAATCACTATGGACACCACAGAAATACAAAGAATTATTAGAGAATACTATGAAAAATTATATGCTAACAAACTGGATAACCTAGAAGAAATGGACAACTTTCCAGAAAAATACAAACTTCCAAGGATGACCCAGAAAGAAACAGAAAATCTGAACAGACCAATTACCAGCAAGGAAATTGAATTGGTAATCAAAAAACTACCAAGAATAAAACTCCTGGACCAGATGGCTTCACCACTGAATTTTATAAAACATTAAGTAAAGACCTAATACCCATCCTCTTTAAAGTATTCCAAAAAGTAGAAGAAGAGGGTGTACTTCCAAACTCATTCTATGAGGCCAGCAGCACTGTAATTCAAAACCAGACAGACACCACAGAAAAAGAAAATTACACACCAATATCCCTAATGAATATAGATGCAAAAATACTCAACAAAATATTAGCAAACCGAATTCAAAACTACATCAGAAAGATCATCTATCATGATCAAGTAGGATTTATTCCAGTGATGCAAGGATGGTACAACATTCAAAAATCCAATAACATCATCCACCATATCAACAAAAAGGACAAAAACCACATGAACATCTCCATAGATGCCGAAAAAGCATTCGACAAAATTCAACATTCATTCATGATCAAAACTCTCAACAAAATGGGTATAGAGAGCAAGTATCTCAACATAATAAATGCCATATATGACAAACCCAGAGTCAACATCAGACTTAACAGCGAGAAGCTGAAAGCCTTTCCTTTAAGATTGGGAACAAGACAAGGATGCCCACTCTCCCCACTTTCATTCAACATAGTTCTGGAGGACCTAGCCAGTGCCATCAGACAACTAAAAGAAATAAAAGGCATCCAGATCAGTAAAGAAGAAGTTAAACTGTCCCTGTTTGCAAATGACATGATGTTGTACATAAAAAACCCTAAAGAATCCACTCCAAAACTACTAGATCTAACATCTGAATTCAGAAAAGTTGCAGGATACAAAATTAATTCACAGAAATCTGTTGCATTCCTATGCACTAACAATGAACTAGCAGAAAGAGATCAGGAAAGCAATTCCATTCACAACTGCAACAAAAAGAATAAAATACCTAGGAATAAATCTAACCAAGGAAGTGAAAGACCTATACTTTGAAACCTACAAGACACTCATGAGACAAATTAGAGAAGATACTGATAAATGGAAACACATCTTATGCTCATGGATAGGAAGAATTAATATTGTCAAAATGGTCGTCCTGCCTAAAGCAATCTACAGATTCAATGCAATTCCTATCAAAATACCAATAGCATTCTTCAATGAACTAGAGCAAATTGTTCTAAAATTCACATGGAACCACAAAAGATCCTGAATAGCCAAAGCAATCTTGAGAAGGAAGAATAAAGCTGGGGGTGGGGTTGTGCTCCCCAACTTCAAGCTCTACTACAAAGTCACAGTAATCAAGAAAATTTGGTACTGGCACAAGAATACACCCATAGACCAATGAAACAGACTAGAGAGCCCAGATATAAACCCAACCATATAAGGTCAATTAATATACAATAAAGGAGCTATGGACATACAATGGAGAAAAGATAGCCTTTCAACAAGAGGGCAAAACTGGACAGCTAAATGCAAGAGAATGAAACTAGATTATTGTTTAACCCCATACAAAAAAGTAAACTTGAAATGGATCAAAGACCTGAATGTGAGTCATGAAACCATAAAACTCTTAGAAGAAAACATAGGCAAAAATCCCCTGAATATAAGTATGAGCAACTTCTTCCTGAATGCATTTCTTCGAGTAAGGGAAACAAAAGCAAAAATGAACACATGGGACTACATCAAAATGAAAAGCTTCTGTATGGCAAAGGACACCATCAACAAAACAAAAAGGCATACTACAGTATGGGAGAATATTTTTGTAAATGACATATCCAACAAAGGGTTAACATCCAAAATATATATAAAGAACTCACATGCTTGAACATCCAAAAGCAAATAACCTGAATAAAAAATGGGTGGAGGATATGAAGAGACAATTCTTCAAAGAAGAAATTCAGATGGCCAACAGGCACATGAAAAGATGCTCCACATCACTAATTATCAGGTAAATGCAAATAAAAACCATAGTGAGATATCATCTCACACCAGTTAGGATGGATGGCATTGAAAAGACTAAGAACAAATGCTGGCAAGGATACAGAGAAATGGGAACCCCCCTACACTGCTGGTGGGAATGTAAGCTAGTTTAACCATTATGGAAAGCAATATGGAGGTTCCTCAAGAAACTATAAATAGAAATACCATTTGACCCAGTCATTCCACTCCTAGGAATTTGCCCAAAGAATACAACTTTTCAGATTCAAAAAGACATATGCACCCCTATGTTTATCGCAGCGCTATTTACAATAGCCAAGATATGGAAGCAACCTAAGTGCCCATCAGTAGTAGATGAATGGATAAAGAAGAGGTGGTACATATACACAATGTAATACTATTCAGCCATAAGAAAGAAACAAATCCTACCATTTGCAACAACATGGATGGAGCTGGAGGATATTATGCTCAGTGAAACAAGCCAGGTGGAGAAAGACAAGTGCCAAATGATTTCCCTCATTTGTGGAGTATAACAACGAAGCAAAAATGAAGGAACAAAACAGCAGCAGACTCAGAGACTCCATCAAAGAACTAGCGGTTACCAAAGGGGAGGGGTGTGGGAGAGTGGGTGGGGAGGGAGGGAGATGGGGATTGAGGGGTATTATGTTTAGTACGCATGGTATGGGAGGGTCATGGAGAAGTCAGTGTAGCACAGAGAAGGCAAATAGTGACTCTGTGGCACTTACTACACTGATGGACAGTGACTGCAATGGGGTAATTGGGGGGGGAACTCGATAATATGGGTGAATGTAGTAACCACATTGTTTTTCCATGTGAAACCTTCATAAGAGTGTATATCAATAAAACCTTATTAAAAATTAAAAGAAAATTTTTAAAAATAAATAAATAAATAATTTTTTTAAAAAGGTAATGGGGATACAATTTCTTAGTAGAACCTTGTCAGGATTGCTCACCTCATACCAACTGGCAGCCACCTCCTTGCTCACTCTACCAACTCGCATACCACCATGGGGCTATTGGTTCACAATTCTTCGTCCAACTGCAGGGACAGAATAAGATAGATTAGTGCCCACTGTAAACAAAGCTTTCTGAAATCTCCCAAGGAATTAACAGAGTAGAAATGCAACTCAGCCTTCCCTTCCAGAAGATATATCTCTCTCTCTTTCTGTCTCTCTCTCTTTCTCATACATACACACAGACTTTATGATAGAGTAATGGCAATAGAGAATACTGGTATGTAAAGGCAGAAAATGTGCATCTTTATTTGTTCAGAAACATCCTAGCCTCTTACTTCATTATGAAAAACAGTGCCTAAAGAATGGCAGTCACCCAACTGAGTAGTCACTCAAATAACATTTCTTAAATAACTGAAAAAGCAACTGATTTATCAAGTATTTGGAAGCAGTCTAAAGATATACTTTTCTTGTTCTAAATGCCCTGTGCATTAGGCTTAAAGAAATTCAAACTCAAAAATGTAAGTATCAGGAGCTAATCATGATTTCCCCTCTACATTTCTTCAAGTACCACATCCATCCTCATTTTTCCATTTGAAAAAAAAAATTAAGTATAACCCTACCCAAGAGAAATGGAAACCTGCATGCTAATGTTTATAATGGCATTATTTGTATTCACTGAAAACTAGAAACAATCCCAGTGGTCCTCATAAGCAGAATGGATGAACTAACTGTGATACATCCATACAACAAAACACTACTCAGCAACAAAAAGGAGCCTTCTGCTAATACACACAACTGCACAGATGAACTCCAAAGCATTAACCAAGTGAAAGAAGCAAGAGTTAAAAGGCTGCATCTCTTTTAAGATATATGATTGACATTCTTGCCAAAACAAAACTATAAGGACAGCATTGCCTGTGGTTGACAGCAGGAGGAGGGATTGCCTAAAAGGTGGCAGGGGTTGTTGGTGGGCATGATGGACTTGCTTTATATCTTGACTGTGACAGTAGTTACTCAACTGTACATATTTGCGAAAACTCACATGGAAGTGTGCACTAAAAAGGATGCATTATACTGTATGTAAATGATACTTTAATTTTTACAACTGAAAGGAGAAGTATGGCAATACTCTGTGGCTCAGTAAGGTAGATAGACTAAGGTAGGTGTTTGGTTTTGGGTCCTCCTAAAATACACACATTTGTGATTTAAATTTGGAACCAGCCAAGACAGCGTCTGCTTTGGGAGATAATCCAATGGAGACTCGGTTACCATCGAAGGGACTTCTGTTTGGAACCAGTATTAAGGGGAACAGTGGTCTAATACTGTGAAGACTTCTGGATCCCCTAAAAATCTAATCCACCATGATTGTGCCTTTACCTGGCAAGAGTGTAGTAAGGATAAATTAGCTAATGTATGCAAAAAACTTTGAAAATGACAAACTGCAGATGAGTTCTAGAGTGCCACTGTTGACACAAAGACTGGGCTAAAAGCAAATGCATTTTCAAAGCCAGTACCTGGGCAGGTTTTTCCATCACTCTGTGTCAATTTTTCAACTAGCTCCTGCACAGTGATTACACAGCTCTGCATCTTGGTACTGAAGAAAGGCCCTTAAAAGAAAAGATCACTTAAAAGAAGAAAGGCCCTGGGCACATGCCATGAAAATGATGGTGATGCAGCAGCTTGGCTGCCCGGACATCTCAAAGTCAAGGACAAAACTCTGAAAGTGAATCCCTTAGAAGTAAATTGAGCAAAACATACTACAAATTACAAAACATCTCACCCTACAGAACAGTTGTGTGCTCCAAAGTGTACTGCTCACAAAGAATTATTCTACTAAGAGTTTATTTTGGAGAAATAGAATCTCTTTATAAGTAATCATATCTGAAAGGATGTGATGGTTAAATTCAGAATTTCGTAGATTAAATTTGCTTACAGAAGACCAAGACTGTCACTGTTGAGGTCTGCAGGTAAAGACTGATGCTCACAGACTTCAGCAACCTGAAGTCTAACCCAGGGAGCACACCTACACGCAGTATCCAAACCCTTATGCCTCACAAATGGTTGGGTTTGTTTTGATTTTTATCTCTTTATTTCCCCTGCTTTTTCTCTGGTTGAAGTAAAAAGTCATAGCAAACACCTGGCCAACAGCCAATGAGTCTGAGAGGAGGAGGAGAAAGAAAAGGTTTGGCTGAGCATCCAGTGAGATATCCTGGCCTTGAGTCATTCGGACACTTTCCACTGTGAGAGCAGTACAGGTCAGCCTGAAGGTAGACTTGCTAAAATGAAAAAGCAGAGCATGGAAGCACTCTTAATTTTACTTAAAAGCTGAATAAAATCATTGAAAGAATGGGTACTTATATAATTCTGATGGATGACATGGTATAGTGAAAAATTTTATTAGACCAAGTATTAAGACACTGGAATTCTGGTTCCATTCTGCCATAAAATATCTGGTGAACATTGTGCAAACCATGTGGTCCCTCTGGACCTCAGTTTCTTCATCCGTGAAATTAGTGTTTCAAGACATAGTTTCTAAGATTTATTTCAGTTCTAATAGCCAGATCCTATTTTTTCTCCTTTAAGCTAAAATAGCTATTTGTGAACCTAGAAATAACTCCAAGATTTGTCTCTCTCCACTCCCCAATTTCTGGAGCAGGGTAACAGGAAACAGTACCATTAGTGACACTATAATTATTAGTTATTTATTACTTATATGTAGCAAAATGTTACTCTTTAGTTATTGCTGCCCTTAGTCATCAATCTCAGTCTATGAACATGGAAACAGGCTTAGGCTTGCTTGAAGTTTGAATAGACCAGAGTAGTCTTAGGAAAAGGGTTGGTAAACTATGGCCAGAGGGCCAAACCTGAGCTGCATCATATCATTACAAATAAAGTTTTATTGGAATACAACCATGCTCATTTAAGTATTGTCTATGCCTGCTTTCAGACTGCAAGAATAGAGTAGTTGTTACAGAGACCATATGGCCTGCAAAGCCTAAAATTATTACTATCTGGTCCCCTACAGAAAATGTTCGCCTACCCCTGTTTGAGGACATCGCATTCCTACTTAAACATTTCACAAACATTTTACTTTTAAAAAACATTATATCAACATTTTCTACCTTGTCTCTCTCTTCTAACTCCAAATTCTCATGCCTTGGGTGCCTTGCTGTATTTCCAAAGTGAGACCCAATTCCCAAGAAATCTGGAAATAATCCTGACTCTTACCACTCACACATTCAACATGAAAGGATGAAACCATTCATATTGTCTTCTCTCTTTTCCTATTTCCACTTTGGTTTGGATCCTATTCCTTTCCTACTCTTACCTTCAAAGGCTTTTCAGTTCAAAGGAATATTCTACCAGAATATAGCAATTCTTGCTCACCCTGATACGGCACCCTCCACAAACAGGAAGTACAAAGAGCAGTCTCTTTCTCCCCACGGAGGGTGGCATGTTCACGTCACCACCCCTGCTAGCATTACTTGCCAAGCTCAATCGACCTTCTATTTAAATGCACTGACTGTAGAGTGTACTACACTTCAGCGACATAAATAAAAGTTGAATTCCAGCAATGCTTTTTCAGTGCAACCCCTTGGGTGCATCTCTCTGTAGAAGAGAGTCCAAGGACTGTTCCTTTAAGGAAACACTTGTATTGTGCACTTTACCTCTTCCAATATCCAAAATTAAGCCCCTCCAAATGGCTTACACACTGAAGTTTATAACCTCAGCCTACACAAGTCCAGTGCAACAAGATCTACAGCCTGCAGGCAGAGCAGGGAAGCTCTTTAAAGATGAATCATTTTCATAAATGAGTGCAGAGGGAGGTCAGGCCAGGGGACAAGGAAGGTTACATGTGTGCCTGAGATAAGGCCCCATCCACCCTCCTCTACTGTCAGGTCTTGATGGGTGAGCGTTGCCTTGAGCTCCCATAAAACATGTTGTTTGCAGAAAGCTTGCAGGTGGTTCATAAAAAAGTCCAAACTGTTACCATGAAATTTATCTCCCACTGTGGGATCTGTTTATAATAGAAACGAAGGATCTCAAATAGAAATTAAGTATCTCAGACTGACTTATATTGGCTGGGAGGATTGAAAAATTCAACCTGCTTCCCAATCATTGCACTAAAAACGTCAAAGTATTTGTATTGATGACATCTTGACAAGATACAAGTATGTTCGAAAGGAAAATAATAGCCATTGTGTGCACAGCCCTTCATCCCCTGGGAAAGAATAGGCTAGGTGAGATTTTATTGGGAGAATTTAATCAGACACGACTGAACTCTTCATCACATTTTATTTCTGAAGAGTGTCAAGTATCTGTTATTTACAATTTTCCCATCTGTATGGTCAAAGTGAAAAGGGCAGCTCAATTCTTTTGAGTTGGTAGGAGAAGTTTATTATCTTGAAGCCAAAAAGAGATTGGGGGCAATGGTAATGTCGGCCATAATTTGAGTTATCTCCATATAGAAATTGAAGGGAAATGCTGAGGCAATTCACATAGATAATTCAGACCCTAAAACCTCTGGTATTTGAAATAAAGAGATAAGTGAAGCAGAAGTACTAAATTTTGTTTGTGCTTGTGTTTCCAGTGTTGTGTTTGTAATTGACTCGATTTATCACACCCTGTGCACATATACCTCTATGGTGGTATCAAGTTGCTGGCAATAGTGGTGGTCATAATTTCAATCATGCTGATGAACTTAGCATGTCTACATGGCAGAATGTTATGCTGAGAACAGCTGACTGGAAACAAGCAAGTTATAGCTGGAGGGTATCTTAGGTTGCATGCAGTTCCAGATTTCCCCCTCCAAGCACAGACATGGAAAATAAACATCTGCAAAAATTAGGGTTCACATGCTCCATCTTGGACAGTAGCTGTGGCCCACATCTTCATCCCCCTACACACACACCCAAACCTCTCTCTTCCATTTCTTCATCTGGGGTGTACGGTCAGCATATAAAGTGGGCTGAGAAGCTCAGTACCTAAACCCAACACCGTCATTGGAAATCGAGTGCCAAGAGACAGATTTTAAGCGCTGGCAGGAACACGGAGATGCTCAGGTCCGAGCCTTCAGCAGTGCCTCACTTTTACTGCCTCCAGCCCTGCCTCCGGCTACCTGGCCCCCCAGAAGCACTGGCGCTCACCCTCAGAAGGCTCCTGTGTTCTCTACGCAAATAGTCTCCTACTCCTTCTAATTTCCTGTAAAAGTAACATTTTCTCTATCTCACTGCCAAGGAAACATGTCTAAAGTCTGACTCGTTCTAAGACTTTTAAGATTTCCCTCTGGGTAGGAATAGCAAGTTTCAAGTGGATAGATAATTCTGGTCAAGTTGTTACCCCAAAAGGTTGGATGTATGACTGTGGAGTTTCAGGCATTGTGGCAACATGAAGAGGAGTATATTTGGAAATAAAACATTTTCTCAGCATCTTAAGTGACCACCTATTTTTTAATGCTTTTTTTTTTTTTTGGCCAGTTCTTGCCTTATATTTCAATATAAAAGGTAAGTAGGAGCCTGCTGCTTGGCACATCTAGCAAGTGCCATTTAATCAATAGTCTCTGAAGCAGGTAACCTGGATGTGAGTAATATGCTCGGAGGCAGCATTGTCTACACTGGGGAATGACTGATATTTGCAGTTTTAAAATCATTAAATAGATAGGAGTTCATCTGCCCTTTAGTTTTCACTACTGCTACCAGCAAGAGTCTTTCTAAGGTTGATGAAATGAGTTACTAATCCTAATCCTAAAAGCCTCAATGAAAAGAGTTCTTCTCGACCTCTCTCTCCTTTCTGTGTTTAATATCAGGCCCTGTCATTGACTGTTTTCCAGTCTAAGCCCCTCCCATGACGAGGCATGAGAGAAAGCCTCCACTCATTCATTTCATGAACAAATACAGCTGGGGCACTTCCAACGTGCAAATAACGCATTTCACATAGCAAAACATCAAGCAAGAGAAAAAGGCATATTTAAATATTTCATAAATCATGGTATATAATCATAATAACAATAATAATAGGATTTATATACCACTTACTAGCATAACAAAAAGTACTATGCTAAGGATTTAATTTAAAAATAACTAATTTACTCCTACAATACTGTGGAGTGTTATTACTCCCATTTTACAGATGTGAAAATTGAACCTTAGGTTAAGTTATTTATTCAAGGTCATCTAGCTAGAAAGTGGCAGAACTGGGACTGAAATTTTAAGTTTTGTAAAGCATTTTCAGTATCTCCTCACTTCTGTGACCTCAAGGCACTCATTAATAATCTTTCTCTAAAAGAAAAATAAGTCTCTGCATTTCAATGTGCCAAGCAAATGTCTCTATTTGTTATCAAGTTGTCTTGGTTTCAGTTCAACTTTTGAAAGGATAAAGTAAGGAAGGACACTTAAACTGGAATACAACGTCCCTTTACCAACCATCTTAATACTTTGTCAAATGAGGCTTAGCGTTCAGTTGATGGTAACTGTTAGTAATCTGCATTAATCCAAAAGGAAACCATCAAAAAGATTTCACAAAACCCTATTCTCCCCTGCCTAGCCCAATGGGCCATAGTCATAGTTCTTCCCATAGACACAAGTAAGCACCAGATAAAACATTCCTGAATTTTTGCATTTATTTAGCATTGTTTTGATAAAATTGATCTAAGTGACTCACTGTCCTAATGTACTCACCCATTCTCCAAGCTGTTGTGCAATACCTATGATTAAGTGCAAAACATATTGCAAAATAGAAGATGAGCTCAATGCTAACCCTGTCCTCAAACTGTCTTACATACTTAACAAAGGAGATAAGATATAAACATAAATAAAAATAATATAAGGTAAACAGTATGAGAGGTCTTGAGAAAATAAAACCACCAGCTTGGAGGTGATCAAATTTGGCTTTATGGTAAAGAGGCCTTTGAATTAGAACTTGAAAGAGGGAGAAAAAGAATGCACATTATATCAAAGTCTAACAAGCAAAGAGAATATTTGATGTATAAGGAAAAGCAAAAAATTTTTTTTTATTTAACCAAAAATGCAGGCTGTTTAAGACCTTGTGATTGCCATACAAAGGAATTTGAGTTTTATTCTCTTAGGAAGAGGAATTTATTAAAGATTTTCAAACAGGAAGGGGGTAGACATTAAAATTTTATGTTATAGGACAGACATTAAAATATTATTGGTCCATTCCAGCGAACTTTCAATACTTCCTGGAACAAGGAATATACTCAACCCATGTTTGATGACTTGTTGGATATGAACAGGAGATTGGGAAGAAACAGCATTAGAGCAGGCCAGTGATATTTTATTAGAACCTAAACGAGGGAGTGGAAATGCAAAAGGAAGAACAGACAAGAAAGATTTTATAGAAGTACAGTTGACTTAACTAGACATCAGATATCAGGTGATAGAGAAAGATTTAACAAAGAATCAAATATGAACCCGCCATAGCAGGGAGTGCAGTAGTAACATTATCCGACTGCACAAAATATTACCAATATGATGTCTAGTGACCCAAGCATACACCACTTTTGTAAATATTTGTCTAAACCTTCTTACACCACAATGTGCACAAATTTTCTATCTGCAATAAAACATCTAATGATACAATGAGACACAACAGAGGCAAACACGGCAGTACAGGAATTTCCCAGGACATTTGCAGGTCAGTATTAAGAGTCTATGATGATAAAGCCCAATCATTTGGGGAATGAGAGAAAAACTTGCAGACCAATTGGCTCATTACTCAGAAGAATCACTTTGCTCTAACAAGTTGCAATCACTCCCTTGGAGAAAACCAAAGAAGAGTTAAAAAGATAAAAACACTGAAAGGACATCAGGTAATTAGACTTCATTCTAGCCTAAGAATTACATATTGGAGGAGAATCATGGGAAATATATTTCAGATAAAGCTAATCCAGCCAAGGTGGAATAATGGCAACCAAATTTCCTTCCCACCTTAAACAGCCAAAATATGGACAAAAATATATGAAAGAATGCTCTGTAAGACCATGTATATGACAGTGAAGGACTGCAACCCTTGAAAGATGAGAAGCCAGCAAAGCGCCTCTTCTGATGGCCCTGTTCCCGATTCCAACTCCTGCCGCTCACCCAGGATGTGCCGATATGGAGAGCCAAGGCCAGGAAAGCGACTTTGTTTGGAAAGCCAGCAGACAGAGAAGACGGGGGGACTCACGTCCTGAATCTTCACTCAGGGTTGATCACAAGCTTCTTTCATGTGGGAAAGGAGGAGCAGAGTGGGGAACAGGTTAGGGGATGATTGATATGGGGTACCAGCAAGGGTCTGAGGACAGACAAGAAACTCCATGTCTTTGGTTAGTTGACTCTTGCTGACCTGGAGCTGGTCACAATATTCCTAAAACTCTTTGACAGAGTAATCATTATTTTCATACACATTTCCCTATCTCCTGGAGGAGGCACGCTTCAGGTAAGGGGCTGTTTGCAGAAACCTCACACTGTAAGCAAAATTCCTTTTGCTGATCAACAAGTGTATGTGCTGGGCTGCAGGGCTGAGCAGAAGTCCTTTTCCTTTGTTTTCCTTTTAGCCCAAAGGTTAAGGCAGCAGAGGAGACAAATACAGTGTGGAGGCAGAGAGGCCACTTTTTCACCTGGTCACAACCCCAGCTCACAGCCTTGAGAGTTTCCAGGCCACAGTGCTGGGAGGGGAGCTCAGATGGAGCTTGGTATACCCCAGGAGCTGTGGGATGGAGCTGGGGCTCTGAGGAGACCAAGGCAGTCCTGTTCTGAAGACAGTGTACAGAGGAGAGAGAGCTGCTCAGAGAGAGACTGCCTGATATCTATAGGTTATCCCCTCTAGGATCCAACTCAGTACTGATCAGCTCATGTGTGCAGGGGAAGTACCCAAGGCCAGGAAGAGAACCAATCAAAAGGATTTGGAGGTAACAGCACCTGACACTCACAGAGAATTGGGCAGAGTTCCCAAGGCCAGATTGGAAAGCCTCGAGATTCACAGGGCATGGGATAAATTACATAGTCGGGTCCTTCTCCAGCAGTGGGGAATAATTAGGATGAGCACTGCTCCAATCCACCAAACAAATTATAACAGCAAGACCCAGAAGGATCAAAGTGCTTCTAACTAACTCCACTTCATCTCAGAACAAAGGTCAAGAACACTTACAAGAGTCAAAAAAATCTATCTCCCAATAATGTAGATTTCACATGTCTGGCATCTAATGAAAAAGGACCAGGCAAGCAAAGAAGATGGAAAATCTGATCCATAATGAAGAGAAAAATCCACCGATGAAAGCATACCCAGAACAGATACAGATATTAACATTAGCAGACAAAGACATTAAAACCATTATTATAATATATTCCATGTGTTGAAAAAGTTAAGTAGAAAGATGGAAGGTATGTTTTAAAAAACTCAAATCCACCTTCTAGGTGAAAACGTCAGTAAATTAATGGCAAATTAGATACTATAGGGGGAAAGAGAGAGTAAACTTGAAGACATAGCAATAGAAATTTTACACATTAAACACAGAGAAAAAAATAACTTTTAAAAAAAGAACACATCACTGAGCTATGAGGAAATTTACATCAGCCAAATGCACATGTGACAAGAGTCTCCAGAGGAGAGGAGGGAGGAGGAAGAAGATTATTTGAAGAAATAAATGGCTCAAATTATTGAAAATTTGAAGAAAACTGTAAGCTTATAGGTCCAGAAAGTGCAACAAATCCCAAGCACTAGAAGCATGAAGAAAATTACACTGAGGCACATTACAACTGAATTGCTCAAAACAAGGGACACAGAGAAAAATCTTAAAAGCAGTCAGAAAAAAAACAGGAAACTCTGTATCTTAATGTATTAAGAAGAATCAAAGATGAAAATGACAGCAGATTTCTGTTTAGAAACAATCCAATAAGGAGAAAGAAAAACAACATCTTTGAGGAAAAATGAGCAAATCCTAAGAAAGACAATCATGTATTGCCAACATTCATTTGACAAAAAGAATTTAAAAAATCAGTCCTTTATCTCCAACACACTGTGTTGAATGTTAAGGAGACCATGAAAACATAGACTCCTCAGTTGCACAGAAAGGTTTGCATAGATAATCTCTACTAATCCTTCTAATTTTTATGATTTTATCTTTTTGACTTATCCACAAACCCATATTAAGATAACAATAATAACCTCTGGCATTTGACATGATCTAGGTGCCCAGAATACTAAATAAAAAGTACCAGATTCCTGGACCAGATGCTTCTAGGAACATCTACAGATTTACCCTGAATGCTGAGTAAATACCAGTGAACAGCACCAGGCTACACAATAAGTGCACTAACAGAACCACACACCCCTGAGCTGGGTAAGGTTGACGAGAACCCAGCACACTGACAAGGATGCTGGTACAGGCAAAGCCACAGGTGTGCCAAACAATATTCAACTCTCTGAAGCAAGCACAACTGTCAAGAGTCCAAGTGCCTCCTGCCAATTGGTAGGCAAGGAAGCCTGACTTTCCAACAGGGCCGCCTGTTCAGTCATTAAGGACTGTCCATGTCACATAAAGAAACTGGCTTCCAGTCTGTAGGCAGTGAGGAACAATAAAAGGATTTACTTTTAGTGTAAAAGAAATTTGTGCTTTTATTTTAAAATATTAAGGATAACACAATGTCTGCTCCTCACTCATCTACCCAAAGTTCCTTCCCCTATGACACGATTTTAAGTAGAGGGCTAATATGTAAATGATCAATAATAGAGTAAATGATCCTAGTTAAACATCTCACTAAGGTAAAAACATATGTGGATGGTTGAAGGTAGGAGACAAAGAGAATCATTTGTGATATTGCAGAAAAAGCTAATCCCATAAACTGAAGCAATAGCAAAGGGGGCAGAAAGGGGGAGTCCAAATCTGAGAGATACTTAGAGGTACAGAACTGAGTACAGGGTCCTGACAGGGTCATAAAGAGAAAGGACCTGGAAAGGTAAATGGAAGGAAGTCCCCAAAGGGCTTTGAATGGCCAGCTAAGCTTTAGGAAATCATCGGAGGAACAGGAGACAGAGTATGGTTATGAATCTGTTATAGTAGTCCCAGTGAGATGGTTAATAAACAGCTGAGGTGGGATGGCAGAAACTGGGGCAGACACATGCAAGAGACACAGAAGCAACATGTTGGGGCCAAAAATAAATAAATAAATAAATTGCAGAATTTCTGGAAAGCAAGAAAGCCTCAGGCTCTAAACTTAGGGACCTTTTGAGTTTCCTCTCCTTATCCATGAACTCCAGACTGGAGTTAGTAATCTGGGCCTATTCATGCCAGCATGTTCCATAAAGATATAAAAGGAGATACACAGGTTCACAAATAGGCACATAAATAGCTATAAAGATACACAAGATAGGCTGAAACCGAGGCACATCGATACATAGTCCAGGTACGAGGTGTAACTGGAAGGACACCTCTTTGTTATTCCAGAACTCAGATATACATTGTGTGGGGAGAAGACATTCAAATCTTTGGCTTCAGACATTTCTAAAAAACTGGGTGATAGGTCAGAGAGTGCGTGGGATGAACACGTGTTCTAACTTTTCCAAACCAGTTCTTCTATCTCTCCACTATATAACCTTACCAGTATAACAGGCTTGCTTGCTGATTGAACACAAAGACACGCCTACCTCTTCCCCAAATGCCCTGAGTCCATTTACGTGCACACAAAAATCCAGTTTCAAGCTCCCTTCCTAAATACACACAAAGAGCACCAGGAGTGACTCTCTACTTTGAGCCTCTGTGAAGTTCCAGGCACTTCAAAACCTCAGGGTCCGGACAGTACACTAACCCCTCAGGCTTTTATGAGAGCTCTAATCCCCAGCTGAATGCAAGCAATGACAATCTGATGGGCTGCAGCAAGTTGGGAAGGCAGTTCAAACTTTTCATAAACGCTGATCACACTTTAAGGCGCCAGGTTCTTTGTTATGCAATGACTCTTGAATTACTAGGTAGCTTAGTTGGGTTTATTAGTTAATGCTATATGATAACACAGTAATAACAATTAATTCTATCGCATTCAAAAGGATGTAGCATAAGGATCCTACAACTGCGGTTTAGAAGGCAGAGGTAATTATAGCTCTCCCCTATAATTGCATGGTTTATCTCTGTCTATAAGCATGCCACTGGGTGGTAACAAAGGAGGTGCTATGCAACTTTCATTGAGAAACCTGGGAGCTGTGGGAAGCCCTGATGGGATTTACCCATACAGACCTGAACTTCTGCTGGAAACACAAAGTTAAGATCTTATCCATGGTGATTTTAACTAGAGAGAGAAAAGGATTAAAAGGCAGAGGATTAGCACAAGTAATGGGAGCTCATCCATGAATAAAATTCTTTGTTCTTCCCAACTGATTTAGAATCCAGAGAGCAGCATCTTAAGGAAAACCTGTATAGGAAGGTGGAAAAACGCCATGTGTTCTAGTGGGCGCAGGCCCGTTGGATCCGGCTGTCTGCCAGTATGACGCCGCCTCCCCTGCTCCACTGTCCTCACACTGTAATGAAAGAGCGTAGTGTGACAAACTGGGTTCAAATTTTGCCTACTTGCCAGCTATATGATTTAAGATAAATTCCTTGCCCTATCAACCTCAGTTTTCTCTTCTGTAAATGGGGACTAATAAAGTAACTTTGATTAGAGAGGGATGCTTTGAAAACTCTAAATACTGAAAACAATATCATTCTCCCATGTATTTGCTATCTGGTATGCTATGATCATAGGAATGCAATACATCATGTAAGAAACACTAAAATGTTTTTATTTGGAAGTTCATGAAATGGAAATGATATATCACTTTCCAAACCATGGCATTTTTAAACTGGGCTCTCAGCCTTGCTATAAGAGTGCCATTTCAGGTGAACATCAGTACAGATGCCATCTGGGAAGGCCAAATGAAGGAACAGTGGTATATCACATAGTCAACCGTGGTCCCTGCCTAGATGATGAAGCAGAATACACCCTAGCTGAAGTAAAAATATCTCTAGCACTGTGTTCTGTAATAACCTTTCATGTCCCAGGAGAGGAGGTTAAATGGGATTCTCTCACTAGCCTTAAAATATTGGTCTATCAGATCAGAAGATTTGTAATCAGGTGTAGAATAATAATGTCATTCCATTATAAAGAAACAAAACTAGCTGAGTCCTCATGCCCATTTCTCCCAAATAGGCGCTAGAAGTCTGATGCAAAAAGATGTTTTCAGTTTATTAAAGGGGGCCTTAAATGAAAACTGGCAATGAAGAAAATAATAAGAGCTATCTGGATAAATCTCATTAGCAATTTTCTTAGGGCTTTGGAAACAGTACCGGCGTCTGCTCAAATCTGACCTCAGACTTAACCTTTCCTTCTCCCAGGACAATTTGGATGAAACAAGTTCCACTATATAAGCTTAACTGTCTGAGAACGTGTATTGTCATTCCCAGACCTGTTTAAGCACTTTTAATAGATCAAGTCAGGATGGTATCTTCATAATTTAGTGTTGTGAATAGTACAAATAAAGCCTTCAGTGACACCTAATCAGAACATTGCTCTTCTCTTCCCAAAGACCATTATTCCTTAGAGGTCCAAATTTCCCTAGACGGTCCATCATTACAACTACAAGCTGCCTGAGCACATTTGAAAGCCATCGAGTAGCTAATTTGCCAAGATAGATTTAAAAGACATGAGACAGCTTACAGTTGTGGTCCCTCTGCTCCCACCACGCAAAGCAGAGTTCTGAAGCACACAGGGGATTTCTTTGGCTGATGGTAGGCTATTGTTTAAACATTGATTGCCTCTTTTTTTCTATCATTCACCTTTTCTCCCTCCCTGTACACAGCCACCAACAGTCACAGGCTCCATTCATAGCCCACTGGCTGAAAGTTATGTGTTCAGCACTCAGCCAAATGAACCATTGACAGGTCAGAGCTAGAGGAGAAAAAAATAACTGTCATAGATATTAATGAAGCCTTGAGTGAATTTTTCTTATCTACTAAAAAAAAAAGACTTACATGCTTTTTATGCCAATGAAATCCAGCATATACAACAGAAAATGAAGTAATTCATGTTAAAGTAATTTCATAATGCAAAAAAGGGCTATACAAATACAAGGTATTTGAGAAATACATAGCATATGTCTTTAGGGACTAAAGACTCCCTGGACTATTTTCCCCAGCCTACTTCACAGAGAGCAGGGACCTGGTGACTTGCAGTCCAGGGAAGGAACTCAGATTTTAGATCAGACCTAGATGTGACTCCTGAGTTGCTCTCTTATTGGAGATCATGGACAATTAATTTCTCTGGGCTTCAATTCTTTATTTGAAAAAAAATGGGGAGAATATTACCTATCTCATAGAGTTGTTGGGAGTAATAATAAATAATTTACATAAAACATTTAAAAATCTCTGGCATGCAGGGAGCTATCAGTAAATAGTAGCCATTGCTATTTTATTTTTACTTTTTCTATTCTGTGAAGACTAGAAGCAGAGGTTATTTTTCCCATAGAAGAAAACACTGGAAGAGTAATAGTCATACTAAACACAGGTATAGTGTTATCCACATGCCATGTACCATTCTATAAAGAACCTGAGGCATACAGAAGTAAAGTGATTTGCCCAAAGTCACACAGCTAATAAATGGT
The DNA here is from genome assembly GCF_030020395.1 of Manis pentadactyla. Classification (NCBI taxonomy): domain Eukaryota; kingdom Metazoa; phylum Chordata; class Mammalia; order Pholidota; family Manidae; genus Manis; species Manis pentadactyla. The sequence goes on along the minus strand of NC_080021.1, from coordinate 96,462,990 downwards.
GAAAATGAACATGAACCAAAGCAGCCTGGCTGCACAGTCTGCTGCCAATCATTGCACGCTAAGTAAGTATGCTCTCAATGCCGGCATCTGCTACTTATGGTCTGTGTGGTTGTAAACAAACAGAAGCACATCTAAATGAACTTGAATAAGAGTTTATCATAAGCCCAACAGAGACCCTTGAGGCCATGAAGGTCTGGTTCCCAGTCATGACTCACAGATGCTAGAACCAGAGGCATTCTAAGCTCAAGGCAGTCCTGAGACCTTAGCAGGAATTGTGCTGATGCTAGATAGAAATCAGCTCCCTCCACAGTCTTTCAGTTCTGCTCCCCACAGTTCAAGCCCTCCATAATCCAATCTGAGACTCCAAGGAAAGCAATCCTGACACAGTTTAGGTGTGGGTCCCTCCCAGACCAGTCTGGTTGGCTGAGTTGGGGTCCATGCTCCAAAGAGGCTGCCTCTGTTCAATGGGGCTTTAGAGAAGGCAACTCTTAATAGGCACTTCAAAATAGATATTTCCCACCAAGAACGTGAGGGCTGAGGACACAGAGATTAAATCAGTTTTTGGAATCAGTGAGTCCAAAGCTAAACCATATCTCTCCCATCGCTGGACATGCAAAATTAGGTAAGTTACCATCCTCTCTGGCACTGTCTCCCCAGGTTTAGAATGGGGATATTAACAATAATCAGTGCCCCATAGGCTTACTCTGAAGAGCCAGTGAGACAGTGTATATCAAATACTTGGGCATAAATCTTGGAACATAGTGTTCATTATCACTATTTCCAGCTCAGGAGGCTTCATAACTTTATTTCAGCCCTTTGAGTTTTGAGATCTCCAAGCTGCTTTGACATAGCACACAGCTCACATACTACACTTGCAGCTTCCCTTGCAGCTAGAGATGGCTTAGTAACTAAAGTCAGGCCAATGCAATGTAATGCAGAATTTTCTGGGTTTCCAGGAAGCTGTTCAAAGGAACTGACTAGAAGTGCATCCTTGTGGCCTACCCATCTTCTCCTTCTCTAGCCTACAGTATAAACATGTCGGTTCATGTTCCAGGAGCCACAGGAAATGGAAGCCTTCTGTTATGGATGATTTTAAACAGAGAGCAAGAGGTAGCCTGGGTCCCAGAAATCTCTCAGGCCTCTGTACCTGCTCTGGACTCACCACCTTCAGATTGCTGTTCTGTGAGGCCAAAACAACTTCTACGTTTCATAAATCACCATTCTTCTAGGTTATTTGTATCAGAATATAACAGAACACAATCTGGATACAATGAATTTAGAAGTTTTCACTAAATGTCAAATGAAGAAAATGTTAGCAGTAAATGCACTAATCAGAGCAGAATGGATAGGGGAAAGGGGAAGATAAAAGAAGGAAAGGTGGGTAGGATCCCTGTAATCAAAATCCGTCTTCCTCCAAAGAAAAACCAGGTCTACAGTAGTTTTCATTAGGTTACCTGACGTGATTGGTCTACAGGGAAGTGATCGTGATCTGGTTCTCCACACTTGGATGCTTACGTTCCTTCTGGAGCCACTAAATAGCTGCGTACCATGAGTAAATGACTTGGACTTCATCTCGATTCCTCTTTTTTCAATGGGCATCAAAAGCCTGACGTTACTGAGATAATCTGAGAATTATTTAGGACATCACCAATAGTATTTCACTAACATCCTCACACACTTCCTTGTACTCCCTGTCAACCAATTCTTTTTAGCCAAAGCTATCACCTCTCGTATTCTGACTCTGACGTGAAACAAAGATCAACCACCAACACAAATTCCCATAAAAACAGCCAGCAGAATAACTCAAAGACTCCAAATGTCTGTGAGGCCCAACATGGCCTATGACGGGATCCGAGCTTGTCCGACCGATGGAAGTGCACTGTGGCTGCATCATCTTTACTAAGTTTCAAATTACTTAGCTTCTTTGGGCCTCTGTTTTCTCATTGGTAAAATGTTGCTTTTTTTCCCCCAAAGTGTCTTCCCAAATTTAAAAAACATGTCTTCATTCAATCAATAAATATATTAGGCACTTATTACCTTCCAGGGGCATTTCAGTCTCTGGGGTGCAGCAGTAAATAAAATCCCTGTCCCCATGGAGTTTATGTCCTAGCAGGGGTGACAGAGAAGACAGCTGCAGCAAACCGTTCCTCCAGGTCTTGTCGTCCTGCTGCTGTGCTCTGCTGGGATGGGGAGCCAGGGCTCTCCTCTTTTCTCCACCACCCTGCCAGCTCCATCTGCAGTTCCACTTACCCTAAGCCAGCTGCTCTGTTAGGTTCTTCCAACAGAGGGCGCTGGGGGGACCACTGTGGCTGTGGGGAGGAAGGCCCCCGCCCCTTCGCCATCGGCTTCTGCCTCCCACCAAAGGCAGGCTAGTTGCCCTGGCAGCCGCAGCTGATTCCAGAGCAGCAAGTTGTTCCAATTTGCCGTTTTCCACACTGCAGGATGCAGCCTCACTGTGCCCCGTCTCAGGCCCCAGCCAGATGAGCAGCAACCCCTCCTCAGAAGTCAGGATTTCAGCTCAGAAAGCTCTCCCATGCCTCTAGCTGTTACTAATCCCAGCCTCTTCCTGTTGGTCTCCAGCCTGTATTCATCTGCTCAGGCTGCTGTAACAAATACCATGGACTGAGTGCCTTAAACAACAGAAATGTGTTGTCTGACAGTCTGGATGTACAAGTCGGAGGTCAAGGAGTGGACAGAGTTGTTTCTTCTGGGGCCTCTCTCCTTGGCTTAGATGGCCCTGTGCCCTCGGAAGGTCGCCCTATGTGTGTCTGTGTCCTGATTACCTCTTCTTATGAGGACACCAGTCATATGGGATTAGGCCCCACCCTAATGTCCTCATTTTAAGTTAATTGTCCCTTTAAAGATTCTATCTCCAAATACAGTCACATTCTGAAGTACTGAAGGTTAGGACTTGAACATGTGAATTTCAGAGAAGATACAATTCAGCCTAAAATACAGCCCTAGCTGCTCCTACAGTTACTACCGTGGTAAAACATCAGTTGCCTTTTTTTTTTTTTTTTGCTTTTTCATGTGTCTTAATGCTTGGTTAAGAGTCTTTTCTATTAAATGCTCTGTTGTCATTACATTGTTTCTGTCTCTTGAATGGATCCTGGCTGATACAGTATGTCAGATATGAACATAAATGAAGAAAAATAATGAAGCAGAGAAATGGGGTAGGAAATGTTGAGATGGGGTGAGTGTCATGTAAGACAAGGACAGTTAGGGAAGACTTCCCCAGACAATAACAAGTAAACAAAACCTGGAGGAGATGAAGGAACAAGCTATGGGGCTCTCTCTGGGCAAAAGCACCTCTGGCAGAAGAGGTCATAAGGCCCTATCATTCTTACTGAACAGCAGTGCTCACAGAGACAAGTCACAGCAGAGCTAGGAGTAATGTACAGTCGACCCGGCTGTGAGGGTCTACTTTCCATAGTACATAAGCCGGGAGGCACTGAGCAAGTCTCGTATTAAAATACTAACAATCAAGAATTTTAAGGCCACCAAGGGGATCCTGGAGTCCATCTAACCCACCTACCATGTTTGTTAACCTCAATCCAGAGGGATGAATTCACTTGACCGGGTCCACACAGGAGCTTGGCTGTGGAGCCTGGCCTCCCCAGCTTCCTACAGTTCAGAAGCCATTCCACAGCACCAGAGCATGCTTTCCACAGAATAACTGCACCACGTGTTAAGTTAACTGGAGGCATATGATCAGGGATCTGCCTTCACCAAGAATACCCGATTGTCAGGTAAGATTAGAAACCTAGTTGCTCAATCAAATCTTTGGGGAGGCGTGCTAGCAAATCTTTGTCACATACACGTATAGGCATAGGCAAAGTTCGCAGCCTTACTAAGGCAGTAATTTATTAGAGCTTTTACGTTTCCTTGGCCCAGCCTTTGGATTCTTTTCCTAATCTCAGCCGCTTCTCTCTCCTCTCCAAACTTGCCTGAGAGTGATCCCTGCAGAGGTGGCATTCCACCTTTTGGAACAGAAAAATATTTCACATTACATCACTCTTAGTTGGCCACAGGTATGCCCAAGGCAGCATGACCAGCAAGTAGAAAACAAAGGTCTGGCAATGGCAGAACTCTGTTGAAAAGGATAATAACATGAAGAAAGGCCTGGGCATAAGCCACTCTGGTAGTGGTGTTCAGGCTCTCATCTTGTAAGATGCTCAGTAGGATGTGGGTGTGTTCACACCACAAAGATACAGGCTTCTGTTGTCTTTCTAAAGAAGTTGGCATCGTCATTCCACTGCTAGGGACTTTAAAGCACATTGTAATGTTGCACATGAACCCCTGCCAGTGGGCCTAAAGAAGTAAGATGATTGCCTTGAAAACACAAGCAGTACATCTAAATATTTGGTACCTGGTGCTTGTCTTCCTAAGCCATAGGTTTCCATAGTGTGTTCAGATTAATGAACCCCATATATACTGGTTTTCTACATCTATAAGGATTCATTTCATTACCAATATCACTAGCATCAGTAACACTTTGGTGTTGACTTACATACTGGTCCTTGGTCAGGTATGACGATTACAAGACATAAAATCCTTTGTTACTTGTCTCTCTGATGGCTTTCACATAGCTGAGAATAGCAGAGGCTGAAAAGATGTCAGTGATTTTCTAGTTCATCTTAAAACTGGAGACTCTGAGACTAAGGTGGTTGATTTACACAAACTCACACAAGTAGGGAGGAGTGTGAATTAAAAGAAAGAAAAAGGAACTGTAAGATTATTGTTGCACTGGAAAACTTTAGCAGCAATGCACTGTAGTTTCAGTGAAATAAAGGTAATATTGCATAAAAGATTATTTCTGTAGAGACATGGTTTTATATGTGTCACGTACAATGTTAGATTTAAATTTTGCTTCCATTCTAAATATAGTTAAATATAAGTTCAGTGCCCTTGAGACGTGGGATTTGGGATGGGTGGGAGAAGGCATGGGGAAAAGGTGTCTTTCAACTTTTCAGTTTGTACTATATGGAATTTGTTTATCATAAGGAATTCTTATTTTTATATGAAAATTAAAGTGATTAACTCAAGGCAACCATCAGAAAAGCTCTAGAGGATACCTTAGTCTAGACGTAATCACAAAAGAAGAGGGGCTGACAAAGCTGACTGACTACTGTGTCATGTTACACAAAGACATTGTTCTTGAAGAATAGACAGTGTCAAACAATCCCAGTGTCCAGACCTCACTGTGTATTCAAGAAAGTGACATACAAAAAAGTCCTACCAATAAATAGGGCCAAATACCAAACACAACAGTACAACAGAGGAGAGCCAAGAAACAGGATTTTCCAGAAGACTCCACAACAAGGGCATAGGTCCTCTGCTTTTCAGGGAATTTAGTTCCCTCAGATAAAACAATAGCAACTGTAAAAATGATCTTAGAATTAACATACCTAAGTATTGGCATATATGTGCTTAGAACATTTAAACCTGAGGGTCAGTTGCTAATTCACCCAAGTCAACTTCTCTGAGATAAATTACCCATATTTACTTTTGTCGTCAGCATGTTTGGGTTTTTTTTACTTGTTTTACTCAATATGTTTTGTTCTTATTATTTCTGTTTCGTGTTTGATTTTAACAGTATTCTGATCATAAGGTGGACAATTTAGACAATAAGACAGGAAAGATGAGCTGTGTTGGGCTGGGAGACTGGAGATTCTTCAGGAAGAAGTGAGACTCTCCGGGTGAGCGTCAGCATTTCCGTACATCTTCCTTTCAACAGAAAGCAGAACTAAGGAAAATTCAGCACCCTGCCCCTCTCCACCACCCCCAAAAGAAGCCATTATCTTTTTTTTAACCCATCTGTCGTGGTTGCTTTGGTCAAATAGGTATATTTATCCATAAAACCTATGTCACTGTTTATATGGTGGCTTTTGTTACTTGAGTCCCCTAAATATTAAATATTGTATAGTAAACACAGTTTCACACCCTGGACTTTACATGACCACAGTATTCCCCAAGGACAAGATGACATCCAGCACTTGCTGCCAATGGCTCACCCCGCTCACTCCCTGTCCTCGGTAAACTCTCCCTCTTATCAGACACCCCCTGAACCAATAAACATCCCCCAACCAACAGAAAGATCTCACCTCACAATCAGTCAAGCTTTATATCTCAATAAGCTGAAACAGACGTTACCACCGGTAGCAGAGACAAAAATGACCTAGATGAAAAGAAGTTTTCTTTCTGCATCTTGTAAACTCCGGGGGCCATGGCGGCTCCTTCTGCTTGATCTGGCCCCTTTCTCCAGCCCTTCTGGTGGTAAGAAAGTCCCTGCCACCTGTCATGGCTTCTGTAGGGAGGAGCCCCCTGTGTCACCTGGGCCTGTCTCTGCCCACAGTTTCACTGCGGATCCTGCCTCGCACTGTGCATCATCCCTGTGCCCATCATTCCCCATCACCCTTGTTCTTCTCACTTGCTCTTTAAGCATACCACCTAGTCCAGATTCTTAGAGGCACCTGCAGGGGCAAAGCTTTGGGTGGTTATGCATATATAAGTTACCAGAAGTCAGTGCAAATCAGGGCAGTTCCCCTGACAACAAAAATTTCTCTGTAGTCTGTAGGAGAGTCCCAGGCTCAGGAGCATTTCTTCCCAATTACATTCACTCATTTTCATGAGCTGTTAGGTAATCCCTGAGGTTTCATGATAAATTGTCCCAGTGCCATTCGGTTTTCAAATGCAATTTGTGATTATGTTATGTGCAAAGACACTATATTAAATAAAAATTAGTCTTAATTTTAGGTCCCTCTGTTCTCTAAGCAGGAAACTCATTGCAGAGCAATTCTCATTTACAGTAATACATCTCTGCTTTGAAAACCATGATAGCAGAAAAGTGCGTAAAGGAGAAGGAAACTGTGCTTCAAAATGTCAAACAACATCTGTTTCCCATTTCTGAGAATTACAGAGCTTTCTCCAACCCTTTAACCCCTTAGCCCACATTGTATCTGTCCCTTCATAGTTTATGAGCTTTATCTTCAGAAGCCTTTCAGTAAATGAAACCTGATACAGAAAGTGAATCTCTGCTTTAGGGTCTCTCCAAGGATTAGGGACAAGATTTATTAGAACAACACCGCTCACACTGTGATACTTTAAGGTTGTGTCAACATTTCAATTATAAACCCAGGCTTCCAGGGGTGTGTACACAGTCTGTTAAAAAAAATAATAATAGTTCTCCGGGTTCACGTTCGGAAAGTGGGATAGTCATGTGAGGACGCGTGTTTGGTTTATATGAATTTTAAGAGCTGCAGGTGAATGACCTTTCTAAGGGTAGAAAATCATATCCCACACACCTTTGTAATTTATACTTCAAGACTGTATCCCACGGTCAGAACAAAAATGTAATGCTGAGATAAAACGTTAAAGAATTAGAGCAAAAACTCTAAATCTGATCATTCTGAGAAACTGTGGAACAGGTCAGTATTTTAACGTGAGGCAGAAGCAATTTAGTCACATGCAGTAAGTAACCGGTCTGCCATATTAGTCTGCTAGTCATACCTTTAGGTCAGCCGGGCAGCTGCATTTTCCTCTGAGTGATCTGCAGCAAACCCCTCTGCCACCTAGATGAACAACAGGGTAGAGATCTGACCAAAAGGCATGGGGGTCAAAGCCAACAGAGCAGAGGCTGTGAATGTATGTGTTTATCTTTGGTGCCCTGCTCCTCGCATTTCCTCCTCCTTTGGAGGTCCCATGTCCTCTGTCTCCTCCACCTTGAACTGTTCCCTTGGTCAGCCCAGATCATGGTTCTGGCTCTAGGACGTTCTCTTTTCTCCCTCCTTGCCTCCCTGACACCACCATGTAGTCAAAGCTCACTTGCTACCCACTGGATCAGTCAAAGCCACCGAAAAGATAAGAAAAGATCTACTAGGGTTTTAGTGAATTCCTGGCAGCTTTTAAGTCTTGAATGGTTGCCTGTCTCAAAGATGTTTGCGTCTCTACAAGGTGCAACAGGAATGTATTTTTGAGGAAGGAGTCTAAAAGCACTCTTCAAATAACTTCAAAGAGGCAACAGGATTCTTCTGTATTGAAGAGATTAAATGCTTTTCCATTGTTCTATACCATGTAGGGAACTGGTCATAAAATATAAGTTCCATGAGAGCAGATTTTGTTGTTTGTTCCTGCTAAAAACCTAGCACCTGGCACCTAAAACATTATAGGTATTCAATCAATAGCTCATGATTGAAAGAGTAAGGAAATTAATGAATATATCAAATACCTCTTTATCATTTCTGAAAGCCTTATATGAAGTAACTTGCAAACATATTTCCTCAATGCAGAAAAAATATATATTACAGTAAAGAAATGTTTGTCTCTCTCTTGGCATCTGGAGCAGGTGACACAGAAAATAATTGCATAAGAAACAAGTGAGTAAAAGAAGTAAGAGGCTATTTGTGCTTTTTTTCTGACTTTTAAATACCACCCAAACCTTTACTATTTAGAATCTGAAACTGAAGGAAAGGTTAGCTCTTCTGTCTCATCTCCTGTTTCTCAAATATGAAAAATGTCTCAAGATAAATGAGTATTTTAAAAACAGTCAGAGCTGTATCAATGCAGTCAACCAAATTAGATTATAAGTGCTGTGGAGGTAGGCAGGTACAATTTCTTTTTCATCTTTTTGTTTGTTTTTTTTTTACCTACAAAGATCCTGAACACACGTGGGCTGCACACAGGACACGTTTAATGAACCTTGGACTGTGTCTTGAATCTAGACTACCTCTACCTCTCCTCTGCAGCAAACATTTTATCCAAACTGCTAATGAGGATCAGAACCTGCTTTCTTTTTCATCTGCTGTCTTCCTCTGCCAAAGCTCAGAGTGACAAGAAGGGATAAAAGAAAATGAGACAAAAAAAAAAAAAAAAAGGCAGTTTGACAGTAAGATCTTCTAGGTATTTTGATGATCTAACATGAGTGTTTGTGGAATCATCGTGTATTGCCTATCCACATTTAACCATTTTTCTACTACAGACCAGTATTACCTTTATGAGGAAATGGTGTGTTCGTTGTTCATAAAGACCCATGACTCTGTGGGCCGAGGAGCCTGACTTGGTCACCTAACCGCTCTTAATCCATCCCTTTCCTTGTACCTTAAACAGCTAGACCAGACGGCCACAAAACTATTTCCAGAGAGCAGGCCTTGCGCTCCTGCACCCTCTCTTTCCTTCTGTGTGGCCTCCCCGGAGCACCGTGACCGCGCTCAAGCTCTCTGTGCGTCTCCTCTACTTCAGACAGCCTGTGGAGCTCTGGGCCTTTCTGTGGGAAGCCAGGGTGTCCATCTCTTGGAAGCTGCACCCTTCTGGCCCATTGCAAAGAGAGAAGCCTTCCATATAATCCAAAAAAGAACAATAAATGTACTGTGCTCCCAAGTGCTTACGTCCTTAGCCTCAACAGCAGCCTTCTCCATGAGAATAAGAAAAAAAAACCTCCACACACGGGCACAATCAGTCTGATTTCATTCCAGCGACTAACGACGACAACAACAGCCAGGGCTTTTTTGTTGTTTAATTAAATTCTTTCAAGCGGCATGCAGCAATACTGCTGGGTAGATCTTGTAAGAAGAGATAATTAAACCACAAACAAACTAGTTCTTTCATTTGGAATAGCAACCCCTGCACATGCTCAAGATGGCTAGTCCTACCAGACCCCAGGGAAGACTCCGTCGGCCCACCCAGGCGCCTTCGGAAGGTCAGCGGCCTGTCAGAGAGCCCTCCACCCTGGACTCGAGCCAGACCCCTGCGGACAGCCAGGCCCTCTCCGAGACACTGCCGTGGAGCGGGGAAAGCAATGCGACACCTTTGACAACTGGCTCTCAGCAGACGTGTGGGTCCCAGGAAAAGAGCTTTCTCACTCTGCAGTCTTGGGCTGAGGTGAGGCACCCGGGATCTTTAGGCTTTTCAAAAGACTCAAGTAGGAGAGAACAATCTTTTCACACTTATACATGTATGTCCCCCCAAATGCTAGTACACTGTGTTTTCAGATTCCACATGTTACAGGATCTGATTTGGAGTGCCACATCAATCCTGCCACCCTGTTTATCTAGGGGACAGTCAGAATGGTTGACAACTTCATTAAATGTAGTAAGGTATATTGACCTGTGTGGACTCTCTGCAATAGCTTTAAGACAACATAGCATTTGCAGGGAGATAAACCTAAATTTGAGTTCCATTTTTCTATGTTGTCTTGACAAAGTCAAGGTCCTTTTGGAACACCAGCCCCTCCCCCTGCAGTTGTGGACAATGACCCTGCCCCTCTCTCTACCCCCTAGCTTCAAATCCCTGGAATCAGCCCCCAAAGGAATTCCTGGCACTCAAGTCCATGTTTTGGGTTTGCCTTAGAGGAACCTAAATTTTGACAATATTCATTCTTCCCTCCATGTTTCTTGCCCAGCTTAAATACAATAACACACAGAAAGATTTCTCTGTAAACTGTAAGCCTATGGGCAAACATCAGTTACAAATATTAAAATATTACTAGCTATTATTTTGATCTAAGTGGACACTGAAAGCAGTGGAGTTATATTATTAGTTTATGTATTGTCCCTATAACAAACATGTTGTGTCTATTAGGCTTATAATGAACATGTTCAGGGCATCAAAAATATATGCAGCCATGCACAGGAAAAAGAAATGAATGAGCAACTTTGGTGGGTGGGGTCACCCACATCCTACAGGCCTCTGCGACTATTCTGGTGCGTTCTGTTCCTAGGTCTTCCTAATCTCATTGTCCCATCCATTTCTTACTTATCTTTCAATACTCAGCTCACTCATCCAGTCAGCCAGCCACCATAGCAGTGTTTACTGAACACAGCTCAATGCCAAATGTGTAAGTGCACCTAATAACACATAAGTAACGCTGGCTTCCACCTCAAAAATACAAAAACCCTGACCTCGTCACCTTCCCAAGCTGCTATGCGAGCTCTCTCCTCCCCTTCAGGACAGTTATCCATAAACTTTCTTAACTTACTCATCATCCATGCCTACAGCTTAACTTACACATCTTACTGTGATGGGCATTGCATCTGTGTCAGGAAAGCCCAGGGACAGCAGTCCATTTCACTTCACACTCCTGACCACTCACCCCTGATTTGGTTTTCTGTGATTCACGCTTTCATGGTTTCCCCTTATTTTTCTAGCCAATGCTATAAATTCCTTTTTATTTATAAATTTATTTCCTTTCAGCGTCTCCTCCTCTAAATTGGTTAGGGTTCTTAGCTGTAAGCAGAAGTCACCAAAGAGGATGACAAATAATTCCAATTAAGTGTTATGACTAGCTCATAGAATCAGTAGGAGGCTTAGAATTATGCAGCTGGAAAAAACACTTAAACTCATCCCAAAGAACTGAATGGTCCCAGGGCAGGAAGCTGAACACTGGACACTGTGGCTAGTACCACTGCTTCTGCTGCCCGAGGAACTCAAGGAGGCTACAGCTTCCCTACTGCTAGCCTTGGTGCACCACTAAACGGGGAACACAGTTTTGTTGCAGCCAGTATACCTGCCAAGAAAAAAACCCTCAACTTTCTCAACAAGCTCCTGAAACTAGACCCAGAACAAATGCAGCTGGTTGGCTAATCTATACCATACGCCTTACCTGCAAGAGAGGCTGCAAAACCAAGCATCTGATGTCTGTGACACCTGTCAAGTGAAGTATTCTGTCCCCAGCTAAGTTTCATAAAGAGGGGAATTCCCCAAACAGGAAAATATTTTAGATGCTAAGCAGCCAAAACTAATGGCAGTTAGCCACTACCTTTCCAAATCAAATCTTACCTTAAGTTTCCTCTAAATTGACATCATGCCCTGGGAAAACTCATCTAGCTCCATTAGATAAACCTCTTAGACATCAATGACTCTCAGATTTTGAGTTCTAGTTCAGATCTCTTTCTGAGGTTCAGATTCACATACCCAAACACATGTCTGAGAGCTCAACTTGGATGTCTCCTGGCTATTTCAAACTTAAGAAGTCCAGATCTGAATTCTTGATCTTCATGCCCATTCTCAACTGAAAGGTCTTACTAGATCTGCATGGAGAGAAGAAAACTCCACAAGAAAATCTTCCTTGAGGCATTTCTTGAACTTTCTCCCATTACTTACCCAATTATAATAAATAGCTGATAATCTCAAAGTAAACTGCTTCTGATGTCTGAGTTTTAATACTAAGCTGCTATACTTGGCATTCCTAGGTAAATAAATTCATTCCTGGCCAACAATGGAATTAAGAAACCCAAAGGGCTTTAGTAAATTCCCCTGGGTAATTGATAGTTTTCACTGAGTCAGTTCTGGATTAAATTGTTGAAATGAAATATGATGATGAGACATAATACCTAGAAGCCAACCACCTATAGCCAAAAAAGAATCATCTGGATGTCTTATTGCCTCAGAAAAGCAACGTTTCAAACTCCTATTCAAATCGCATCTTGAGGCAGGAAGATGGAAACTGAGTATAAACTCAGTAAGATGATATGGAAAGGAGTTACCTATAATGTCTTTAAAGAACTTGACCTTGATTTCATTTCCTCCTCTGGCTATTAAGAGGGACCGTCGTTTTCCTGCTCTTCCCATGAATGTGTTGTTTCCTTCCCTCGCAGAGCAGAGTACCACAGTGAGTACTTCCTGAGCCAACGGAGGTGACAGCCCAGTCAGAAATGGCATCACAGCTTTTAAGGGATAAGACGAAAGAAAAACAAAAGTAGCTCTTCTCCAGGTCCCAAGGTCCTTGCCTTCTGCCTTTAACCCTAGTGCGTCCTCTTTTCTGACACCCCTGCTTCCCTCCACTGCCCCACTTCACCCTCTCATGTTTTCCTAGGACTCCAGCCCTTTCCACTCAGAAGGAAAACAATGTTACAATCTGGACCAAGACTAAAGTGTGCCTTTATATATAATTTTCTCTAAAATGTTTGGAGTTGAAAACATTCTGGAACCACTGACCCCCTCTTGATAGAGAGTGGAGTTGTGATACAGATACACAGATAACCCTCGGTAGGCAGACACCGCTAGAGATTTTCCACAGAGATTGTTCTATCCGATCCTCACAACAACCTTTTTCTCTATGCTGAAATGTCCCTTCTCAGAGGTTAAATAAATTCCCTTAGACCGCATGGTTAATAAATGCCAGTCTCAGGATTCCAACCCAAGTCTGTCTGACTCTGACTCTACTTCTGATGGGCATTTCCCTCTGTCAAACCCGACCCAAAGGGGTCCCTGGCAGGCAATTCTAACACTGGGGAGTCTCAGGCCAGCCCTGAAGGTGAGTGATACTGTTGATCAGTGGAGCCCCTCGAGCAGCAGTGAGTAACCACATACCCCATCTCTGCGTGAAACTTGCTTTCCCCTACCTGTGTTTTTTCTTTGCCACATTCTGGCTTTAGCCGCTTTCCATTCCTAACTAGCCTCACATTCTTTTTAAATCAATTATTATTCATTCAGTCTTCAGACTGGAAATCCTCTGAAGACCTCAAGGCACCATATAGAAAAATACTGCATAATGAACAATAAACACTGGGGCACCAGCAGGGTGCAGATGAGAACGCTGCGATTTCTTTCTTCTGGTGCTAAGGGAAAGTGGGAGGTTTTACCAAATTGAAATGGGCTCCTTTCTCCAGTAACTCCAACCCCTCTTCTTCTCATTCTTGCTGCATATGAAAGCTTGACCAGACAGATTTTCTAACTTGATTCCCACTACTTACCATGTTCCTGAAAGATGGATATGTTGCTTTACCAATATCCAGCAGAGCCCTCACAAATCAATCTCCACAGCTTCTCCAAAATGATCTATCGTCAAGAAAACCACACCTAAGACCTCCAGAGCCAATCAACGTGTCCAGTTGAAGGTGAGCTGTGCAAGGCAGCCTGTCTGATCAGGAGTCTTCATAGACAACCCCAGCTCTGCTGGGGGCCGAGAAAGAAGGAGGTGAAAGCCCAGGGGCCCTGCCACGCATACGGCAGCATGAAGACGGGATCCACAGGGCTTCCCGGGGAACCGGGCATTATGATTGATGTGGTCCTTTCTCTCTGGAAAAAGATATCTTGAAGTCCTTACCCTTAGTACATCAGAATTTGACTCTTTTTAGAGACAGGGCTTTGCAGAAGTCATCCAGTTAAGGTGAGGTACTAGGGTTAGTCCTAGTGCAATATGACTGGTGTTAAATGTTACATAAATGTATAAATGTATTTATATAAAGGGAGAATTGGGACACAGAAGCAGACACATGTGGAGGAAGGCAATGTGGAGACACGGGGAGAAGATGGCGTCTGCAGGCCAAGGCAAGAGGCCTGGGAAAGGCCTTGCCCCCGTGGCCCTGAGAAGGGGCCCCCCGCAGCAGACACCTGATCTCAGACCTCCAGGCTCCAGGACCTGACGCCTACTTCCCTCTATCCTTAGCCCGTGGCTGCTAGAGCAAATTATCACAAACTTTGTGGCTTAACACAGAAATTCACTCTCAAGACAGCTCTGCAGAGCAGAAGCCAGGAGGGAAGCTGTTTGCGGGACCACCCACTCCCGCAGCCCTAGGGAGGGTCCATGCCTAGCCTCCCCTAGCCTCCAGTGGCTGCAGGTGTGGGCTGCTGGCCACACCCCATCCCGGCCTACATGTTCACATGGTCTTCTTCTCCATGTGGGTCTCTACCTCCTCTTCCCCTACCTCTCTCATGAAGAAAGGATCACAAGCAGGGCCCACCTGGAGAATCCAGTATAAGCTCCTCCTCTCCGGACGCTTCACCTAATCACATATTTTGCGACTTAAGGTAATATTCACTCTTTTATTATATTCACAAATTCCAGGGATTAGGAAGTGGTCTTCCTAATTATTGGGAAGATAGCTTTGGGATGGGGGTTCATTTTTTCTGCCTACGACACGCTCGAACCACAGAGCCCCCTGAGTTTACATTTGGAAGCCTGCCTCAAAGGTGACCACGGCTCCCCAGTGAGGACTGTTCATCTCACCCCCAGCCCCACACCCGGCGTACAACTGCATCTAAGACCTGAGATTAAGATTTAAATGTCAACTTGAGTCATACCCCTCCCTTCTGTTCCTCTATTTACAACACCTAGCCAGCAACTCATCAAAAAGTGAAAAAGTTGGTCCTCACTCACACTGAGCTCTGATAAGAACCTTTAGAGAAACCAAGTTTTTAATTCTTATTTGTACTCTTTCTTCTAAGATTACCAAGGGTCCTCATTAGGGGTGAAGGAGCCATAAAGCTGTACTTACATAATACCTAAGCTTTTCTCTCCCTTCACAATCTAACACATAGAAACTGCGTGCAAAGCTGTATGGTTTTCTCCTCAGTTACCAGGATCATAAGGGTGTTCTACATGCTGGAAAGCTTTAATGTTCAAACACTCTTTCTTATAGGTTCTCTAGAAGATTGGCTTCGATGACTCAAATCCTTTTCTCTTTATAAGCATGTAGCACAAAGGAATAAACTGAAGGATAGTAAGAACTTCTTAAAGTACTCTGAAATTTTTTGAATTAACTATAAAATTTATTGTATAATTTTGCAAAAGGTGATGTTTGGGGGAATTAGAGATACTCGATCTAAAAGCTGAATAGCAAGAACTAGCTGAGATTGAGCATATTTTAGGATTTGGCACTAAAAAGTGAATATATATACATAATGTCTTAAATATTATATAAATATACAAATGTGTTTAGAAGTGTGGCTTGAGATGGGGTATCGTTTGCTACCCTTCAAGTAGCAGGACTTGAGAAACTCAGTGGTGCACAACCCAAGCTCTATGTTAAAATTTTCTGAGAGCTTCTTAAAAAAAGTTCCAGTATCTGGGCCCCACCCCAAAACAATCAAACCAGATTTTCCTTAGTCCAGCTAATGCTGAGGATCAGAGTCAGCATTCATTTCACTGCCGGGGAAATCAAAACCTGAAGAGCCAGGTGGTCTGCCTGTGTATGTGACCAAGGTCACAAAAAGAAAAGGCTGCAAATAGCAGTAAAAAATAGTAAATAATTTAAAATAAAATGATTGTGAAGCAAGGGGCTGGGGGGCAGGCCAGGGGTTGCCAGCAACAACAGAAATGTGATGGCTGCCGAGGGTAAGGATTATGACGGGATGTGCAGTCCCCTATGGAAATGGAAATCCTGCTTAAATCCTTTATCATCCAGCTGTGCGTACACCAGGGAGCTGGCTTAGGAAAAATTTATCTATGAAACTTTTTCCTACAAGTTTGGAGTTTTAGGGAAGCAGGGCAGGGAAACAAACTCTGACATTCCAGAACCTGGGAGTTAAGAAAATCCCTGGAGGCGAAAGTCAGGAAATCTCCATAGAAAGTCATTTCACCAAGTTAACCAGGTGTGTGTAAAATTTTAGTGTCATTTGTATATAGTCTTATAAGAACTGATGAGTTGAAATAGCTATAATCTGATGGCAATTACTACCAATTTCCTGACATCACTTTTTACATATTTACTAACATCATCCTGGCAAATGAAAGGAAAAAGTTAAGAAGTATTTTAAACACATTAAAGGCAATTTTGCTACATGGGTTTTTGCCTTTGATTTAACAAATCACTTGGATATTATTTTATTAATATCAAAATGAACTGTGAACTGCAGTTTTTATTGCTTTTTCAGGTTCCTCCCCTGGCCCCGGATTCTCAGAAACTCTTATTCGAGGTTTTGCTCATCAGTACACACTAGCTTTCCTTGGTTTAATTAATAAATATTTAGTTTTGACAAAGGCAGGGTAAACAGAAGCCTAATTCATGAATTTGATCATTGTTTATTCCCCACTGTGACCCTCACTTGAAATTGGTCTTGAGTCTTATCAGTCTGCTCCGTTTTATGCCTTTTCATTTGCATATCAAATATATCATTTTAAGCAGACTGCTCACAGCCATTGCTGTCGGGCAGCTTCAGAATGAGTTGCCCACAGGAGCTGCAGAGAAACATCTGTAAACCCACTGTGATTATGGGAAAAGAATGGGGGATGGGGGATTATTCACATCTCCTGTTTAGATTCTGTCCTCCAGAAATCAAGATCTTTCGTGGGTACTGTGTTCATATGTTTAAAAGATTGACTGATTGATTTCATGTTTAATGTAAGTATCTTACTCTCCGAAAATTAGAATGACAACACAGGATTCTCCAACCTTTACACGTTGAGTGAATTTCTTGCCACCAAAACCTCAATTGACCTCTAAGTTTGCCTCCATAGATTCTACCCTCAGTTAAGAACAGGCAGATGGTGGCTACTGATTCAAAGCAAGTCCCATTGTCTCGGAGAATGCAGGAAGGTGGGTTTCCAGAATTATGAGGGCTACAGTAAGTCTCTCACAACCCTCGGATTTCACCACCCACATTTACCAGTCCACCTCCTGCTCAGAATTGACCTTCAGTCGTTCACATGACACCTTATGTGTGTTACATTACTCAGATGTAATAGTCAAGTCTCTGGTAGGATTAAAACTATTTCAAAGATTTTAGAATTGTCTCAAAGCTGTTTTATTTGTATGACCCACTTACCTAAAGAGAGTCTTAGAGATGTGATCTTCAGGCACTCAAAACCTGGATAACTAAGTAAGATCCAGCCCTCAGGCTGCTGTTTGGCTTTTAAGAACTCCACACACAGCACCAGAACAAGAAGAGGAAAATAATACCATCATGGACTACTTTAATTATGCACTTAAAGGTAGTATCGTGTCCTTTTAAAATACTAAAATATTACAATACAAAGCTACATGTCAGTTGTAGTCAATGTACTAAGTGAATGAGGGGGAGCAATGGAAATAATACTGTTTCTTTATCTAGGGCACCATTACATGGTGTGGTGGCGGGAGCACTGAGTTTCATCCCAGCTCTACCACCACTCATCTGCCACTTGAGCAAGTTCCATCCTGCCTCTGAACATCCATGTCTCCATCTGTAAGAGGAGATAGTTGGATTACATTCGCATGCTTTAAACTATGCCCCTCAGAAGTGTTCCTTAAAAAGATTTATGTAGTCAAATAATTGTGGGGTATCTCTTTATTTCATACAGACACACACACATTCTTGGAAATTTTGCAGCATGCATTAGGTATAGCCAATGCCTCCATGAGACATTCTAATAAAGCTTTACAACAAATAAGCCTGTTTAATTGTGTTTCTCAAACATATTTTACCAGGAATCCTAGGAATGTTCAAAACAGTTTGGCAAAGCTGGACAAGATTTTTCAAAGGGCCATCCCACTATGAGGCCTGCCTGCAGTCAGGTAGGAAGGTTGGCTTGTGGTGTTATAGAGCATAGTGGTTGAAGGTGGGAGCTCAGAAAGCAGAAAGCCTGGGCTCAAACCTGTAGCTTTCAGACTTCAGTCCCACTATTGAACTTTTCAGTACTTAGTTCCTTCATCTGAAAAACAGAGGCAATTCTATCTGTTTCCTAGGGTCACTGTGAGGGTTGGATGAGGGAATAAAATATACCAAATTCTTAGTCGATTACCTACCACTTCCTTAGTGCTGTGGCAGTGTTAATATCATTGCTGCAATATCATAAACCCTTGTCAGATGCAACGGTCTAGGAGAAGGAAGAGTAGATGAAAGAAACTGACATTGGCCCAGCATAGACTGGATGCCAGATTATTTATACACCTCATCTTGTTAAACCCCCATAATAACAATAAGACCAAAATGTAATTATTTCATTTTTATAAATGAGTAAAATAAAACTCTGAGATAATAAGGAATTTCCCTAATATTACCCAGATTTAAGGTGAAAAAAATGATCCCCAAATTCAGGTATCCCTGATGTCAAACTCAAGTTCTTTCTAGCACATGACACTGCCCTAGAGAGTGAAAAGTAATAACCTTTCTATCCTTTTATAAATGAAGAAATGAGGCAAACTAAAATATGTCCTAGGATTATACAGTAAGATTCAGATTAGGAAACAACCCATATTCTGTCTTCCAACCCTGTAATGTATTCATTACTGGACCCTAAAAGCAGGACAGATGAAAAGGGAAGAAGAAACTATCTCTAATTTTGGTCCTGTATCTTTTAAATTAAGATTATTTTTTCTCTTAATTAAGTACCTACTATATGTATTATGTCCTGTTTAAGCAAAGATCTCTCCCCTTCTTAACTCAAATGATGTTTTTAGAGAAGCATAGGTCTAAAGTAGACATTTAAAGGTCAAATTAATTCTACTGCCTCCAGAAAGGATTGGATCAAAATAATTCTCAAATAATAATCCCTTACTCTATTCTACTTTTAAATATTCAGAGAGGAAAATTCTGTGACTTTGGCAAAAAAAAAATTTCAAGTATTAATAATAATTTTCGATTTCATAATATGCAAGGACCTTTGAGACATTTAAGAAAATAAAAACACATTAATCAAAAAAATGAGAAAAAAATGGAATAAGCAGATGAACTGATTATCCATGATGGAGTACAGTATTGTATTATAAGAACTGAATTTCAGGACTTGAGGAAGTAATTTATTGGATATTAATCTTCCCTTTTACCTGGAAAGGCACAGCATTACTTAGATATGTCTGCTGCATCCAGAGTTGTAAAATATGGGGTCAAAAATAGATACCTGCCACATATTCCATACTGCCATTTTGCTTGGTTCATCTTATCACTAAAACTGGTTTTTTACAGCAATGTCAAAGATGATGGAGCTTAGAGATTTTCAGTTTGCAAGTAAAAAAGGGCAGACAGGTGGTGCACAGCCTGCAGTGTACTTGGATGGAGCAGCCAGCTGTTTAATTCCCCATCATCACAGCCTATCCTGGGACCACAGGGTAACATGCAGAGAGAGGAGGGGCGCAAGGAAGATTTCTCAGCATCTGAAATTCTCCATTTAGGCTCAGTGAGTGAGAGAAGGGATGGTGATAGGTACTCTGATTTGGTTGACAGAATGCAATCCTTCTTTGGTAGCTTACTGATGATGAGTTTCTGATGTCATACACCAGTTGACATAGGATCATTTTAACCTAAGCAGCAGATAAAACAAGTAGCTGCCTGCGTAATAGCAATAGTACCTCCAACAGTTTGAATTTGGAGAAGGGGCACAGGTTCCTGAGGTCATTCTTTGCAAGTCCTATTCCAATCTTTGTTCTGCTTTCAGATGTATATTCATTCGAATGAGTGAGTTGTTCCTTTGCAATTGCAGAATGCAGCGCCCATCTCAAAAATGAAAATGATTTGGCCAAGTTTGAACTTTGGAGGTTATTTCCCCATTCTCAGAGAACCAGTAAGTTGAGGCATTTTCCTTCAGGACTAAACAAGATAATGGATCTTGGTCCCTGGGGGTGTAGGAGAAGCTACCTTTCCAGAATGTAAAAAATAAATGGAAAATTCCTAAGATCCTAAGATTTTTGTTATGCAAATGCAGGAGAATTCTTAGCCTGGTAACTCCTGTCCTTTTACCTAAGGTTATAATTAAAGGCAAATGTAAAGCAAAGTAGTGGTTCCTGGAAAAATTCAGGACTTTCTGTAGTCTTATTTCTTTTATTTAACATCCGGGATCTTTCCAAAAGCTGACCTTCAGACGTACCATTGAGTGAGAACATCACTCTGGAGCTCTGCTTGAATTTCTCCTTTCCTTGTTACTTAACAATTTTATCTATGGTGTAAAATGGCCAAATCCATCATGGGAGAGAAATATTCCTTATGTGTCTGAGCACAGAGTACCTCATATTTATAAATGGCCAAGCAGAAATGGCCATTATGATACAAGCATGAGCAGCTTCTTCCTGAACGCATCTCCTCGAGAAAGGGAAACAAAAGCAAAAATGAACTCATGGGACTACATCAAACTAAAAAGTTTCTGTACAGCAAAGGACACCATCAACAAAACAAAAAGGCATCCTACAGTATGGGAAAATATATGTGTAAATGACTTATCCGACAAGGGGTTAACATCCAAAATATATAAAGAACTTACACACCTCAATACCAAAAAGCAAATAACCTGATTAACAAATGGGCAGAGGATATGAACAGACACTTCTCCAAAGAAGAAACTCAGATGGCCAACAGACACTGAAAAGATGCTCCACATCACTAATCATCAGGGAAATGCAAATTAAAACCACAATGAGATATCACCTCACACCAGTTAGGATGGCCAGCATTGAAAAGACTAAAAGCAACAAATGCTGGTGAGGATGTGGAGAAAGGGGAACCCTCCTACACTGCTGGTGGGAATGTAAGCTAGTTCAATCATTGTGGAAAGCAATATGGAGGTTGCTCAAAAAACTAAAAATAGAAATACCATTTGACCCGGGAATCCCACTCCTTGGAATTTACCCAAAGAATACAACTTCTCAGATTCAAAAAGACATATGCACCCCTACGTTTATTGCAGCACTTTTTACAATAGCCAAGATATGGAAGCAACCTAAGTGTCCATCAGTAGATGAATGGAATACTATTCAGCCATAAGAAAGAAACAAATCCTACCATTTGCAACAACGTGGATGGAGCTGGAGGATATTATGCTCAGTGAAATAAACCAGGCAGAAAAAGACAAATGCCAAATGATTTCCCTCATTTGTGGAGTATAACAATGAAGCAAAACTGAAGGAACAAAATGGCAGCAGCCTCAGAGACTCCAAGAAGGAACTAGTGGTTACCAAAGGAGAGGGGTGTGGGAGGGTGGGTGGGGAGGGAGGGAGAAGGGGACTGAGGGGTATTATGTTTAGTACACATGGTGTGGGGGATCACGGGGAGAACAGTGTAGCACAGAGAAGGCACATAGTGGATGTGTGGCATCTTGCTGCACTGATGGACAGTGACTGCATTGGGGTATGGGTGGGGACTTGATAATATGGGTAAATGTAGTGACCACATTGTTTTTCATGTGAAACTTTCATAAGAGTGTATATCAATCATACCTTAATAAAAAATAATAATAATAAATAAAAAATAAAAGAAATGGCCATTATGAATCTCTCTCAAGCATGAAGGAGGAAGAGGAACCAAGAGTATTTGTTTCCTATGCTCTATTCTCCAAGAAAATCTAGTGTTGTTATTTTGTTTGTTATCAGTCTGAGGTCCCAAAGCACCCTTTGTACCCCTAAGACTGACCACTTCATCTTCTTTCATCTTTGAACCTTCTGTTAAGATTCCTAAGCATAAACCCCTCTACTGTTCAGAAACCATTCCCATTTATGGGGAACACTTCCTGACTCCTTTTATTAAAATGAAATTTACCAATATAGAAGCCATTCAAAGAATGACTGTCTTAAAGGGCACCTTATCATTAATATAGTCTTCAATCTGTGTATACACAGCCCAGACTTTTGAAAGACTTATCAGCTAAATTGTGTCATTTCAGAGACCCAAAAAAAAAACCTTCCTTTCCAGCTTCCCAAGTTCTGCAATGGAGAAGTCTCCAGAAAGTCCCCTTCAACTGCAAACATGTTTTCATCCTAGAGGGGGTGCACATTAGCCCATTATCACATTAACAGATTCAGTGATCAGTTTAGCAGAGCATAGCCCTGAGGAAAAGAAACAAGACAGATAAATTTTACAGCGAATACTCTCCCCAGGGAATGGAGAATAGGACCAAAGACATTCTAAGCAGGAAGCTATTGGCCCAGAAATTCAAGTCATCTGAGAATCATGCGGGTTGTCAGGCTCCATTCCTGACGCCAGCCATAGGCACACTGTGAATGGGAGGAACCTGAGTCTATAGTCCCAAGCTTGCATTAGGTGGGTGAATCTGGGCTCCTAAATTAACCTTTCAGTACCTCAGTTTCCTCATTTATAAAATGGGAATAATTTTAGTACCTATTTCATAGCACTATTTGTATTAAATATTGACTTAAGTAAATTAGCCTATATGACACACTTACAACAGTGACAAATATAAACACTAAGTGTTAGCGGTTAAAGCATCAAGAATTAATAGCTAGCCCAGTGATCCCATAGCTGTAACCACACACACACACATACACACACACACACATATACACACACACATTCACACATCTACAGAAAAGGGTTGGAAGAATATACAATAAATGTTTATGTCTCAGTGGCAGAAATTATCACTGATTCTTTTTCCCCTTATGCATCTTCTAAATTCCCTACAATAAATATTAGCTTGACCATAAAAAAGTATAGAAGACTAATTAACACTTCACATAAAAGGAGGAACATTTGCATTTTGTTTATAATAACAAAAAAGTGGAAACAGAATAAGTGTCCATTAGTAGGAATTAGTTCAATAAAGTATGGTTCATCCATATATTAGAATTATGCACCTACAACCTAAAATGTAATGTTGAAAAATGCTTTTTGGCATAAGAAAAAACTTAGGATACAGTGCATGAAAAATTAAGTAACAACACTGGATAAAAATCAATTCCTCATTTACTAAAAATAAAGTAAATATACTTTTATTTGACCAAAAATACAAAATGTATGTATTCCAAAAATGCTATGAGTCTATTGCCTATCACAGGATTGTTTCTTCTGTATATTTTTCTAAATGTTGTAGATATTCAATAAAAACACATGATGCTTTTAAAATAGAAGAAAACGCCAAGTATTAGAAAACAAAGATGAATCCTCAGAGTTCTGGTCGAAAAATAGAGAGTTCAAGATTCAGGCAAGGAATTAAGTTAGTAGGAAAACACCAGGTTGATCTCATGGCTCTTTCTGTGCTCAGAGTTGGCACAGGTAAATTCCCAAATCAGCTGGGTAAGGAATACGGATGTGTTAGAACTAAGAGATGCTGGACAAGAGAGTAGAGCTGAACCATGAGTTCCAGACAGACCCTCCCTACACCTGCACAGAGCAGAAGCAGACGAGCAGGCCATCCACCACCCCACTTTCCCACAGCCGACCCACAGCACACCCTCAAAACCAAAGTACCTCATGACTCTTCTTCCCACTGTTGGAGTTCCTATGGAAGTTAAAGAGGGAAATGAGGGGAAAATAAACATGAGTAACTTCATTTAATAAGTAAAAAGTGAGATCAGTCAAAATAAAGACCAGAAGTAGCTCCATAGCCATGAAAGCAGCCCAGCCGAGCTCATCTTGGTGATTATTTTGGTAGCAGTGGGAGGGTAGGGACAAGACCAAACTCCCTTCCCTTTGGCCCACCTTCCAGCCCCCGGTCTCAGGGTTCTATGTGTATACATATGGAAGTGTTAGGGCAGAACATGTTAATTTACCAAGAGAGAGAAGGATTTTTTAGCTGATGCTGGGTTTACAGAAAATCTTAATGCCATGAAACAAATTGTTAATGATGGCATCCCAAAATCCAAAGATGGAAAGTGCTGAAGTTTCTCAAGACTCTTCAGATTAGGCAACAGATCTGTCTTTTTGGGTATGCCCCAAAAGGAAGGAGAGACTGCAGGATGGGGAGAGGAGAGACTCTGGGCATCTGACAGACCTGGGTTGGCACGTAGATATCTCCCTTTTCTTTGCAAGTCACTTAAAGAAAGCTGCAGACCTCCCAGTGTCACAGCTACATCATCTGTACAACAGGGGTTATAAAACCTATCTCACAGTGCTGTTAGGTGATTCTAGACATTGGATATAAAATGCCCAACACAAGGATTAGCACAGAATCAGCACCCAAAACTTGGGGCAGCTGGGGATGAAAAGCTACAGAAAAGTACATAAGGATTTCTCAGAGTCCTACAACCTGTCTCGTTGTTCTGGAAGTGCCCTTGTTCAACCAGGCTTTTGGAAGGAAAGAGATCACCAGCACTGCGAGTGTGCTCCAGCCTCCTGGACCACCTTGCTTTCCCCATCACCATGCACAGCATGCAGTCACCTTTGCTGCAATCATCTGGGAAGCCAGAACCAACAGCAGAAAGGGCTCCTCACTGATACCACCTCTAAGAAAAATTTAAATCAAGTAGCAGGTGGCCACATATTTGAAAACAAACGTTGCATTGGAAAGCAAGTCTCTAGTACACAAAATACTCCACTCGGAAATATTCCATTTCAATTGCTTTGAGAAACGAGGTGCTAGGAGCATCCCCCCCACTGCAACCCTTTAAAGTGTAGTACATAGAACACAGGAGGTCAAAAAACACCAATTTTCCAATTAAAATGAGGGTCCCCAATTCAAATACTCCTCATCAGAGCACTGCAACTTGAAGTAGACACTCAGTGCTAACTTTATAGGCCCCAGGTTTGTAACTCCTTCCTTTTGGAGAACTGATTGCTATAAATAGCAATTATTTTCATTCATATTCTCCTAGATATCTTAAATGTAAACATCCCCCTTTACCCTGAAAATCCAAACATTCTATCCCAACACTCGTCACCCATGGAAAGAGCCCCAGCCTTCCTCACAGTAACAGAACTCCACTGCTTGGCAAACGCCTGCTTCACAGCACTGAGAGAGAGGAGGAAGACAGAGCACGGAGTTCCTCGGAAGCCCCCTCCTGACATTTCCAGACTTATTAGTCAGTTTTCACACTGACTTCAATCAACCTCTTTAATCCTCCCAGGAAAGAGCATTTTTAATTCACCGATTGGCTGATAAGCTTGAAGCCAAAAAACGATTTACACGTAGATGAGTTGTGCTTACAAGATGGAACTTGGAGCATTAGACGCGGATCTGAATTTCCTATCTGTCATTTTATTTGCCACATTCATTTTTTCCCTGCCATTACCCTTGCTGATTGTGATCTTTCAGCGCTATTGGGCCCCTGCTTCCACAGTTTTTAATCTGCCTTTAATCCCATAGATTTTAAATATTCCCGGACGGAGAGACTGGAGGCAATTAACTGCCCTTCTGATGCTCTCCTTATCAGTTCCCTCCTTGTATCTCCCAGAAGCAGCCTCAAGACACTTCCAGGCTGACAAATACTACCAGCAGTGCAGACGAAGCATCCGCTGCAAATGGGGACGTGAAGTCCAGCTGAGCATGCTGACGCTGAGCAATCCCAGTCGCAGTCGCGTTTGGAGGACGAAATGGGAAGAGAGGTGGGGGCGGGCAGGCACCGTTTGCTCGAAGCCCCCGGGGGCCTGTTCTCTGAAACAATGCCCTCATCATGTGTTTTTGAACTTTAAAAATACGTGAATCATCTGATCTGTTTAATCTGATCGCCTTGTTTAACTAGAAAACCATTTCCAGCTCCCTGGCTTTAATGAAGGATTCAGATGGGAAGTCAAAAGGAGACATCAGGTAAACTGCTACTTGAATCTGGTTCCTGGCTCCTACCTGGGTCTTGTTTCATTGTGTTTCCCTTTTTAATGGGTTATCATTAAAAATCTGCCCACTGGAGATTCTCTGACCACCAGTTGATAACTTTCCAACTTGTTTAACTGATAGCAGTTCAAACTTGAACTCAGATTTCTAACATAACTTTAGATGTCACCCTGCTACATTCAAGGGCAAAGAGCTTTGAGGACACCAGAGGAGTCTATCAGGGTGATACAACTCATACCACAAAGGAAGAGAAGATGTCATTCCTTAAAACTCATGTGTTCATCCATGAAAACATGTGCATTTAAAGATACTCTATGGTCTCTTGCTGAGGACGAATCAGCTGGACCCTACCATTGACCTCTGTCATTGGTTCCAGATTAAAAGTTTGAACCTTTCACCTTTTTTTTTTTTTTTGCAGTTTCATGTTCCAATGAAACACCAATGAATTTCAAAACTATAACCCAAGGGATGGAAAGAAAGATGCTCCTCCCATATGACACCTCCATGTCCCAGAGCACTGCCCATTCCCCACCTCGGGCCTCTGGCCTCCCAAGTGGACTTACTATTTGACAGCAATGTGGCTGAAAAATAACAAGCTATTGGGATTTTTTTTTTTGTAAGAATGATGCATAGTTTTGTATGTGTATGTAAACACACGAAACTTCTTGTAGATTCCTCCGGTTAGGTCAGCTTGCCGTTAGTTCACACCACGTCTATGGCCTCTGTTGGTCAGTTCGTCATCACACAGCCAGTCACACTCTTTGCAGTTTGCACTGACATCTCCTCGTGGTTATGCTGTGGAGAGACAGTGACCCTCCCGCAGTGGGGAAAAATGATACACATTTCTGCCTTTACTCAATTTAAAGGTTGACCCCTCAATCAAGCAGTATTTTCTTGAGGTGAAAAATAGACATTCGATTAACAGGCCATTGAGTATCTAACCAGAGTTCTCTGTCTTTCAGAAGCTGCTCAATTTTTTAAGGTACAAAAATTACAGAGGGCGATGTCAAAGAGGGAGAAAGGATATGGTACGGGAGACAAACAATGCATTAAGTGCATGTGGTTAATTGATTGGCTCCACTTTTCTGTACTAAAAGAAAAACGCAGGCTCTTTCAATCAACCTCCCCAGCAAAGTCAGAACATGGTGAACAGATGGATCACCCAGTGGAGAAACGCTGTGTTGAGACGTTGTTTATAAACAACGCCCAGCAACATAAACAAGGGAGGCATCGGGAAAAGCAAGTGATGAGGAACAGGCCAAAACTTGGTTATATAACAGCAAAAACATCGGGTAGAAGCTCGGTGTTGTTTTGCTGTGACTTGCAGCTTTCCTTAAGCATTTTACAGATTCTTGCAGGTCTTTTTCAAGCTGCCAGCTCTAGCCTACGAATTATGGTAATGTGCCACTTCTGAGCCCTCGGCAGGATTTGCAACAGAGAAATCACATCAGCCTATGCTGATTAACAATTCCATTCCATCCAGAGATTTATATAAAAAAACTATCTTACATTTTGCTTTTTAATAAGAATGATCGCTATCTCAAATTGAGTCCCAGCAAATTTTAATAAAGGCCCAAGGTTGAGTGGCATTTTGCATGCTGATTTAGCTGTGATTGCTCGCTTTTGATGAGCACTAGCTTGGCATGTATAGCTCTCCTTAGAGCAGGTTTAAAGACCAGGAGTAAGGAAAAGGATAAAAATAAAAACTTCCAACTAAAATTCAAGGTCTTTTCTTTCTATGATTGATTACTGAATAAATACCAACACGTATCTTTGGATTCAGCCTCAGAGTGAAATTCCCTACAGCTAAACAGCTGTTTTTTAATGGCTTTTAATATAGTAACCTGTCAAAATATGTTAACTTTGATGACTGCAATTATTATTTTAAAAGATGTTATCAATCTGTTTATCTACTCCTGTGATATCTCTTCTCCAATCAGATGAAAAGTCACAAACAAGTAGCATTTTTGTTTCCTGATAAGTAAATTGTCAATAAATATCTCTTGGGGGGACAGTGTGCTTTGGTGAAATACAAGACACATTAACTATTCTGAACAATAAACTAGAGGTAAGCTAGGGATTTTCAGCCTATGCCCACAGCCGATGAAAGATGTCTCCAAGAGGGCAAAGATTATATAAGCACAGCATGTACGGACATTTGAGTTATGTGTCTTAAAAAACTAACAAATAGTCATTAGAGTTTCATGGGATGGAGCTTCTGGTTGTTGCTGGACAGTATTCATCCCCATTGACTTTGATGTTATTATTATGCAGAACTATGTACATAATTCCATGCACCCCCAGAAGTCAACCCAAACAATTCAGTGGACATTCTACTCAAGCTTGCCTACTTATTTTGTTTGATTGACCAGTACAATGCAGAGTTCAAAAAAAAAAGTAGGTAGGCCATGGTGTCCAAAACAGAGATCGGGACCTAGAAAATGATCCAACTAAATCACAAAAATAACGCAATCTCAAAAATGCATAAAATGGTTTTCAATAGAATATTAGCAGTTAGAAAATATCTTTCCAAGGAGCAGGTACTTCTTGGAGACAGCATTTTTCTCCACTGAATTCCTTATTTGGTTTCCTTGTTTCTTAGGGCACAATTCAGAAGTGAACCAATATAACCTCTATTACAAAAGACAGTAATCATATGAGTTACCGTATTATATAGTAACAGCTAGACAATATTATAAAGAATTTTCTAAATAACTGAAGTTTATCCTTTTATATTAACCTCTTGCATTAGAAATTTACTTATAATTATTCTTTCCACACTTTCTTTAAAAAATAATGCCTAATTTAACTATTTTTGTTTCAGTTGCTCATAATGAATGTTTTTGTGATATAGGAAATTATTATAAGTATATTTTAAATAATAATGATGGCATAAATATAGATATAATAAATAAATATTGTCATTTACATTCTCAGTTAAGTATGTATTGAGCTTCTTATGATGAGCCACACACATTACCAAGTCCTGGGAAACAATGATAAATAAGACATAAATCCTATCAGGTAGCTTATTGTCTAGCACAGGAATGAAGAAGAGATAGACATTCATAACATAAGGTTATCAATGCTGTGACAGGGGAATATATTGGCTATTATGGAAACCCACTGACTGATGCAAAGGGCATCAGGAAAAGATTCCTAGTGATCAACCTCAAAGCTGAATCCTAAAGATTGATAATAGCTAAGTTAAAAGAGAGTAGAGATCCTGGAGTTAGAGAAAGCAGAAACATCAACATATCATATTAGCAGTAAGTAACAGGAATTATTCAGTGCATCCAAAATATTTTACAAATATTCATGAGCATCTATGATGTGTCAGCTACCTTTCTACATGCTGGAGTACGGTTATGAGTGAGAGACCTAGTCCCAGCTCTCATCGACTTTACATTTTTGTAAAGAGAGCTCAAAACAGTATTTTTTAAAAAAGCAAACAAACCAACAATACCACGTAAAAAGGAAGAGTTACTATGAAGAAAATTAATTTAAAAGATAGGATTGAGAATGATTGGAGGATTAGCTTAGATCCAATGAACAGAAAAAAATGAAGAGATTTTATCCTAAGGGAAGTCAGTAACAACTAGAGATTTTTTTCAAGTGATCAGGTTTCCATTTTAGAAATTCATCACCTCTGCTCCGAAAAGGGTGACTTGCCAAAGAATGAGACTGAAGGCTGGGAGACTGGTGGGACACTGTCTTACTTCCCGTGGGTTGGGAAAGTACTCTGCCTTCAGTAATGCTCCCCAGTGGAGGTGGGGAGCTGTGGGGAATGCTGGACGCATTCAGGAGCCATTCAGGATGTAAAAATGCCACTATGTGGGGTGAGCAGGAAAGAGTCAAGGACAGCATTTGGGGCTTTGGCTTAGGCAATAGCTGGAGAGCACTGTTACTGATAGAGGAAATACAGAAGTAGGCTTGGGGGAGACAACTGCAGGTTTTCAGTTTTGATTATGTTGAGTACGAGTGTAACTCTCTAAGTACAAGGTGAGCCATCCATGTGCATATAGCACATACAGAGCTGGATACATAGATCAGAAGCTCACTAGAAAGATCTAGAAATATCTTCCCTCATACTAGATGGCTGTGAATCTCTTTCTTTTCTATTCACTTCTTTCTTCAATATCAGCTGCTACCTGTATACACAATTTAGCCCATTTTTATTTCCCCAAAATACTTAAAATATTCCTACATGTTGCCTTTTATTTTTCCTCTTTCTTCCACAGTTCTTTCTTCATTTTACCCTATCCTATACCAATAGTCTAATCCTTTAATTAAAGAGTTAAATTTAAGAAACAAAAATATGAAAGAATGAGAATAAAATAGGGGCTTGTAGGGTTTTTCTGAGGGGAGAATGAAAAAATTTACTAACAATGAAAAGCAAAGGAAAAAGCCAAGAATATGAGTAGACACATTAGGGGAAAATTTTCAATTGGTAAATGAAGATATGAAAGAATGATGAACCTCACTAAAATTGAAAGAAAGGCCAAATTAATGATGAGAAACTATTTTCGCCCATTAGGTTCTCCTAAAATTGAAGGAAGAGTTGTTTTAAAATACACTTACATTGGCAAAGACGAAGTAAAGCAGATATTTTCATACACTGTTTAGTAGGAATAAAATTTTATAGCATTTCTGGAAGGGAATTTGGCAAACATGTCTAGTCAGCCTTAAAAGATTTATACTTTTTTCCCGAGTGAAATCATTCTGAGAACTTGTCCTAAAGAAAGAATCAGTAATCTAAGTATATCTTTATTTATATGGATGATCATTGCAGCCTTACTTATATTAGAGAAAAAAATTAATGTTCCATTAATGAACAATTAATTAAATAAATTATAAGTATACTAGATGGAATCACATAATACACAAAAACATGATTAAAAATATTTAATAACTCAAGGACTGCTTGTGATATGTCCTTATTTTTAACACAATAATAGTTCTTAATTATGTAAAAATTGAAATTAGAAAAATTAACCCTCAAAAAATAGACAGATAACCATTTTACATACTGTAACCTGCCTTTTTTCACCTAATGTTCTACTGTGAATAGATAAAAGAAGGCAATTTGACTAACATTAATATCTATTTCTGATCTTATATATGAATAGAAGAGAATTTCTTTAACATACCTCATAGTGCAATATCTGAGGAAATCTCATTGAATTGACTGTTAATTAATATTTTTTCTAGAGTTTTAGAAAAGTAAATAGGACAAAATAAAGATATATATAGACAGATAAAGAGATCAAAAGATAAAAGTGTTATTTAGAGGTGTATTTTTCTCTCCTCAAATCAACTCAAAACTATTAGACAAAATGGAAACTCTTAATAAGGTAAGTGGTTAAAAATATGTACAACAAGGCAAAACTTGGTAACACTAAAAGATCAGTGGTTGTTGGGGTGGTGGTCGGGAGAATGAATAGGCAAAGCACAGAGGATTTTTCGGACAGTGAAAACCATGTTATATAATGATGAACATATGTCACTATATGTTTGTCCAAACCCACAGAATGTACAGCACCAAGAGTGAACCCTAAGTGAACTATGGACTTTGAGTGATTGTGCTATCAATCAAAGTTCATCCTCGGTTTAAAAAAATAAAATGTACCTTCTGTTAAGTGATGCCAATAATGGGGAGGGTATAGCTGTGTGGAGGCAGGAGAAATTTAAGAAATCTCTGTACCTCCCTCTCAATTTTGTGAACTTAAAATTGCTCAAAAATAAATAAATAAATAGTCTTTATAAACAAACAAAAAAAAAAGGCCTGTGTGCAAGCTACAGATACCAGTTAGAAAATATATGGGGAAGCATTTCCTATTCACAACAGCAACCTCAGACACAAAATAAATTAATGAATAGAAGACTGGTATTCCAATGGTAAAATGGACAAAGAGCGAGAGCAGGGACTTTATAAAAGAAGAAACAAGAAACATAAATGTCTAACATATATATAAAGTTGAATACCACTAATAAAAATATTTTAAAAAACAAGTCAGATCTTATTTTTCCTCTGTTATTAGTATCTTAAAATTATAAAACTGTAATAGTTGACCATGTTGAAAGAGCACAAGGAAATTAGCAATTCATACACAAGGGTTGGGGGTATCAAGTCATATAAAACCCATTTAGGAAGTACTTTGACAATGTATTTCAAGTATACATTTTTAACAATAAATTATAAATTAGTTTTTTAAGTCAGAAATCAATAAAAACCACATCATGCACCTGTCTTTAAGGATACTTCCAAAAGAATGGTTTTTCTCCAATCCTTGAGCTCCCAGATCTTTTTTTCTTTCAGCATTTACATTTAGTCCAATTCCACAGTCACCTATGTCCTATCTTCCTTTCAGAACAGTGTCTTATTCAACTTTCTATGTTCTTTGCACATGTAGGTATTTGTTACATGTTCCTGTAACTGAATTTCAAACTACAGAAAATTTTCTAGTTAGGTACAATCTTACATTTACAAGCAAGAAATCAAAGCATATTATAATTGATCCAAGATTTTGATAAAGATCACATTTTTAAACAACTGTAAACTCAGTATCAATGACTCTTCCTAGTATTTATGCTCAATGGATTTTAACAACTTAAAAAGTACAGAATGTATATGTTTTCTATATATAATCTTTATATATCCATATTGGACTTAAAATTTTTCCTGAAAGTGACATTGTATAAAAGTGATACCCTTTCAAGTGATAACCTAGCAGTTAATAAATAGTCTTGATAAATTAAATATATTCACCCACTTACTGCAATCGTTGCATCAGATTATAAATCTGTTGCATCACACGATGTTTGATGGGTTTTTAAGAGGTTATGTGGCTTAACCTCTTCCCTTTGGCAAATAAGGTACTATTTGACTCATTTCATAGATAATAAAACTGAGCTCCAGAAAGGACATGATTTCCCCAAGGTTACCCAATTAGTTAACAGGAGATTTAGGACTGAAATCAAGTTTTCCTAGCTACAAACCAAATGTTCTTCCTTCTAAACCCTGAAGAATTCAATGCACTCACTTGCCAGGGCAGAAAACAAAAGTATACTTATTGCTGGTTTCCTTTTCCAAGTTCTGTCATTCAGTAAAATATGTGTGTATGTGAGTACATGTGTGTGAAAGAGAGATGCCAGAGATACCAATTAAAAAAAAAAAAGAGGGCACAGTGAGGGAGAATGGAAGGGAAATACCACCATAACTCCTGAGTTTTACGGTTGGGTTACTTGAGAATAATAGTTCTACTTCAACATCCAGGAAAGACTCAGAGACCTAAAAATATCAAATGAGATGTCAGATGTAAATTATGTAGGTAAAGAGAATAAAGAGGAAAAAAAGAAAGTCCCAAAGATTGAATTGGAGGCAAACCCACAGACAGGGGAAGGTGGAATTAAAAAGTGGGAAAGAAACCAATGGCTCCCCTGGGACTTGGGACCCACTCCTCACTGTGCTCCACCCTCCACCCCAGGAAAAAAAAAAAAAGAAACGAGAAAAGGATGAACAGAGTCCATCAGATTCTCTTTCTCAAGAATATGAATTGGGACCCACAGCAAAAATTACTCAGTTGATAGGGGCAACTAAAGCTAATCGTCACCATGGGACTTTCATAACCTGCAAATGTGAGGAAAGAATCCTGGAGAACAGGAGAGCTGGGGAGAGAGTGGACAGAGGGGGAAGAGGCAACAACGTATGAAAGAGTCAATTAAATCAATGAGCAACACAAACACTGTTGTCATTTCAGTCCTAATCTTGCCAGTCTATTTCTAGTCCATGCTTCTTAAAAATGTAAGTCAAAAGAAAGACACACAGACTGGCACAAACTTTAGCCTCTGTTCCTTGAAAACAAAGCCAATATTGAATTGGAAAATAAATTAGGAATAGAGTGATAAGTGATGAAACAAAGTTGCAAGGATTCAAGAGGGAATAGTTATGAAATGATAGGTGGTCTGTGTTTTCTTCATTACACGTTCAGTATTTTCTGAGTTTTAGAGTAGACATGCATGATAATTTTAAGAATCAATCAGTTTACTTCCAAGGAAAGAAGTGGTGAAGAGGAACGCAGAAGTTTAACTATAAATGTAAGAGAGAGGGAGAGAGGGGAAACATGAGGAAATCGTGGGCACAGAGGACACTTGCCAGCTCAGAAGAATCAATAAGGAAGGTCTGAGAGCAGAAGGGGTGGAGCCAGCAGATGACTGAATAAAGAGAAAAAGGGGTCTTTGCAAGGGACTAAGTCCAAAGGGTTGGGAAGGAGATAAAAGGGAAGCACAAGGGTCAGGACTGACTTCAAAATAAATGAGTGGACTCCTGGGTTAAACACAGAGATGGGAAAAGGATGGATGGAAATAAAGCAAGACAGAATCAGACAAGGAGACAATGGATCTTGTTGAGTGGGTTTAATTTTGTCTATAAAAGGAAATGTAAGACAATAGGCGAGTTCCACTCTAAACACACGCACACATACACACACATGGTTGGAGAAACTTAAGTATCAACAGGGTTTGTGAGTTAGTAACCACATAATCACCCGAACACTCTCAAAGCTCAGCTTAAGTTCATTCTGGACAGGATCGAATCCATACCTTTCTATGACTTGACCCCAGGGCCACCTTATCCAGCAGACAGAACAGATACGGAACCTACTGCCTATAATACTTTCACGGTCCAGGAAAATGTTTTACCTTTTTTTAAGGTCAGAGGGAAAAATGAACTTTTATGGTGGAAGATTCTGTGTATCTCTATACCAAAGCAATCATAAGCCGTAATTTTTATGTTTTCTAATAAAAGAAAGGACCCACCATGGCAAAAGCACCCAGGACCCATGGCAGTCACCACACCGTGTGCTCTCAGGGCAGCACGTCTCAGACAGCCCCCAGGAGATGCCATTAGGTGGTTCAGGCCCTATGCAGAAGGACAGGAAGGGTGCTGGGGGAGCCAGCCACAGGGGATGGGGCTAACCAGAGGGAAACACGATGTGCCTGAGCCAACGTTAGGTGAACAAGGAATCCAGAGGGCCTCAAAGTTGGGGGTACCAAATCAACTCCCTCCCAGTGAGCCTCCTACACTGATGTTGCAAAGTCATGTCCCTGTGCAGAGGCAGGAAGAGGACTGAGCTAGGACGAATGAGACAACTTGGCTCAAGGTTTCTTTTCCCACTAACCTGGTATGATCTAGACAGATAAATGCTCTGATCGGTCATGTCTAGATATAGTTCTGTTCAGACTATGTTCACCTGAAAGCAATAGGTTGCACATTTTTGACCCCTTGCAGTATCCCCAAACTCTAATTGCTGTCGCTCCTGGGTGTGATACTGATGCATTTTAGGAGTGGTTCACATCATATCATAGTTAGGAGTCCAAAGGTTAAGAGGTAGACAAAGCTTAAATGTGGATATAAACACACAGGTACCAGAGGAATGGATACGCCACCTTCTTTTGTTTACGAGGAGAAACCTTGTTATCAGTACATCACTTCTCCCTTTTCAGTAATAAGCCATGAAAGGTTATGTCTCCACTTTTCCATTTCTTGCCTTTTGAAGTTAATTCCAATCCTAACTGCAAATCAGAAGTGGTGCAATCTTTTGATATGTTACAGAGCAATGAAACTTAATTTATATAATATCTTCCCTTTTTTAAGTGCCTTGTTCAACTGAAGCAGAAGCAGCTGTGAATGATGGCTAAGCTGAGAATAAAAAGTAACATCAAAGTAATGCCTGTCATGATTTCAAACAGCATGTGACACTTGGAAATGTTTGGGTAAAATATAAAAAAAGAAAGGATGTGGTCGAGGAGCTGAAATAGAATATGGGCACATAGAAAGTGAGATATCCTGTGAATGTCTGAATGACTCTGCCCATAGGAAGTCTAAAGGACAATTTTGAAAATGAACAAGCCCACTGGACATTAAATTCTGGCACCACTGTGTGTGTGTTAAACTTGGGGGTATCACTGTTCAATTATAAATGCTTCATACTGATTCTCGGCTTCATTACTGGAAGCGCCAGGCTCAGGAGGACGCCTGCCTCCCTAGGCTCTAGAGCACTAGAGTGGCGGTGAGCTGGGCAGGTGGGGGGTGCGAGGAAGGGGGAAGCCAACGAGGGGCTGGGGAGGGTGAATCCCTCCCCACCCCCGTAGGCCACACCTTTCCTCCTCGGCAAAACACCTCAGACCAACATCGGATGGATCAAAATCAAATCAAAACTGCCATGGATCTATAAATTCCCAAACTTGACGTTAATTGGAGAACAATGCAAGTCACTTGGTGGAAGTGTCACTTGCATGGGAGTAGTGGGCTTTTATTGCAAATGAAACCGGGCTGTTTGGATGGCAGCGCCCGATGCCAGCAAGCTCTAAGTGTGTGTGTGAATAGACTTCTGAGGAGAGGGGTCCAGTTTGCTGCCAGCAGAGCAATTTATGCAATGCCAAAGGCCTTCCTTCTGGAGCACATACAATGTGATTCCTAACACCACAGGCTCAAGTGTGAGCCGAGCCTATTTTGTTTCAGTGAACCCCAAAAACCTCAGAAGAAGAAAGGACAGCCACCCTCATCTCACAAGCCTGGAAGGAAGTCAGGTTCATTGGTAAACCCACTGGCAAACACAATCTAATAATGTCTGTGACACCCAAGGACTGTCAAATTAGACAGCATGGGTGGGAGAAGCAGCCCCAGCAACCGGGTGCTCCTTGACACGGCTACCCTGATAAGATACGATCAACAGGCCCCTCTAAGTACTCTAAAGGCTTTAAGCAGATCAGTGGGACAATTACCCTAAGAGGGAAAGATATGGACCTTTATTGATGAGAGATTAATATTGACCACAAGGCTATTGATTTTTCTCTACATTTTATTTCTGTTGGGAACCTTGTTCTGTGGCCACCAAAGTTTGGTTTGTTGGGTGGTTGGCTTGTCATTGTGTTGGGAAGTGGCTGAGAATATTTTGATACAATTATTTCAATACAAAGTCCTGCTTTTATACCTATGTGTGGATTTTCTCATTGAAGTGTTAAGAGACCGTGGGAGTATAAAGCATTGTAGTGAAAGATTCTTGTATTTCATAAAATAAGTACCGTTTATTAAGTGCCTACTATATTTCAGGTGCTGTTAGCCATTGCATATATAATATAGTTTAACTCTCACAAAATCATGCCCAAGGCAAATATACTATCCTCACACTTCCAGTGAGGAAACCAATGTCCAGAAAAATGAGGAACTTGAGCAAACTCAGAGGATAAGCAGTGAGGCGGGGATTGGAACCCAGTGTATACTAGCCCAGTTCCATATACTTCTACAAGTGATTTTACATCTATTCCACTAAATATTAATAATTACTCACTGCAAAGATACAGGAGAAGTAGAATTCAGGGTATGCAAAACCTGTTTAAAAACATAAAATAAAAGGACAGAACAGTGACTGAAGTATCTAGCCTGGCCAAGAGGGTGACAGTGGCTTTAACTGAGAGTCAGGGACAGGGAGAAAACAAGTAAGGGGCTAGCAGGACATATGAACAATAAGCTCAGTTTGGGACAGTTTGCTTTGTTTTTGATTTTTTTAAATATATTTTTAAGGTTATAAAAGGAATGTAATACAGAAAGGGAAATTGGAAGGAGGAGAGAAGAGGAATTGTAAGTCATCCAAAATGTCACCTTTTCCAACACAATTGTCCCCAGTTTTTTTCTTTCCATATTTTTCTTTACGTAATCTTTGCTCCTAACTGCAGTGGAAATACATGTTGCAAGATGCTTTTTTCTTTTCATCAAGTGATGTTTCAAATCCATGACTACATAATCTCCCTCCTCACCATTTTTCATGGGTAACTTCCATCTCACGCCGTGGTTATACTGCAGCTGACTTCAGTGTCTTATTGTCAGGCACTTTGGTTACTTAGGACTTTTTGGTATTTTTAAGCCATCTTGTGTTGAATAAATTCATGGGCTTTTCTAAGGGTAGATACTCTGAAATATGATTCTGGCTGGGTCCATTACTGTTTGTTTTTGGTGCTGATGAATTCAAGTAAAATATTCATTGGACATGTGAACTGTGAGTGTAGTTTACCGGAGAAAAGGCTGGAGATACAGATATGGGAGCAGAGAGGCAGATTCGGTGTGGGCACGTAGTTGTAGGCACGGTGTGGGTTTTCAAACATGATTGCTAATTCTTTGGCACTTCTTCCAATGACAGTGAGGTCTGTGTCCTCTCCCCAAGGGTCTGGAAGGACTTCTAACAGCTTCGAAGGAAAGACGTTAGTGGCTGGATGAGAGAGGGAGGTTTAAGTAGCAGGGGCAGATGACACTATGTCATAAAGGTCCTGCAGTTTCTGTCTGCTTCTCCTAGCAGGCTCACTCTCGGGCCCAGCTGCAGTGCTCTGAGCCTGCCCGGCCACAGGAAGAGGCCACATGTAGGTGCTCCGGTTGAGGGTCGGATGAGACCAGCCTTTGTCAAACCAGGGATAGGGGATGGTTGGATGGGGTACTTATCTACAAACGGTCCAAATGAGGGGATTTTCTGGGGTGTTGGATCTATTCTGTACCCTGTATGTAGATGTTAAGTTGCACAAAACTATATGCCAAAAAAATGTGAATGTAAGTTCTTGAAAACATCTCTTTCACATCTTACTAACATATCTGGAGGGAAAATGAATGTAACATGAATTAGAGCTTCCCAATGCATCCAATCTTATTTTTATCAAAGACATAAAACAACAAAAAGCGGTCTTTAACCCTGACATTTACCTGACATTTACATGAAAGGGATGTGCTTAATGTTTTGAATTCACACACTCCTTCATTGTTTCACATAATTTAGACGCTAATTCTATGCTAATTTTGACAGCTGACCAATAGCAGAAGAGTCAGTTCTTTGAGGAATTTTGCCTTGTAGAAAAGATTCTTAAGTATTATGGGTGCAGATGTTTCACTTACATCCAAGCAGGATGGTACACAGGAAAAATGCCTGCCCCACCCCTGCCCCCCCAACCCGTCCCTTGCCAGGATGCCTAACAAGTGAGTAAATGGCAAGGGGCTAAGTGACCTTAAACATTTAGGATCTTTCAAAACTATTCAGATTATTGACTCCACCTGCAGATAAACAAGATTAAACAGTTTGGTCTTTTTCTCTGCCTTTATAACTAATCAAAGCCTGAAGGTCTCAAAAGCACCTTCTAATTGGTTTCATTGTTTTGTCCATTGTGCTTATCACAGTGTCATTAAGATTTGCACTTCTAATGGTCCAACCTGACATTCCAGTTGGTTTTAAATGACCCTTAATGGTTCCCACTGTTTCTGCACACCCAGTAAGTCCATTCTTAGGGAGTATCCTCTACTTACCAAAGAGCTGCTTTTCTTTCCTCATGGCATTAGAGGGTATAAATACTGAAGCGTGGGTTCCTGCCTATATTAGAAGGTATACAGTCATTCTCATCCTGCCATCGGAGATGCAAAAACCACAGGTGACTACTTACATTTTTCTGTTTATCTCCTGCATGTTCTCACTTCTGTTGTTTTTCTGACATGACGTCCTCCTCTGGAACGCTCTTTCTCACCTCTGCTCCCACGAAGCTCTCCATGATTGCTCAAGCTGGAACAAAGCTCTCTGCCTGCCCCCAGTACTGCCACGCTGTCAGTACACCACCTTTACTTGGTACTCATTGTGTCCTTCCTCATGTAGCATGCTTTACATATTGACCTCTACCTCCATCCAACTCCAGTTTCTTGTAGTAAAAGATTGTGCCTTATTTATTTTTCTCCTTTTCAACGTGCCGTGAACACTAAGTCCTTTGTCTGATAAGTGATCAGCAAGTGTTCTCTCCCAGTGGGTGGCTTGTCTTTTCTTTCCTCACTGTGTTCTCCAAGGAGCAAGCATGTTAGCTCTGACAATGTTCAATTTATTAATTTTTCTCCTCTGTGGATAGAGCTTCTGATGTCATATCTAAGAACTCTGGCAAACCTAGAGATTAAAGGTATGTGTGGCTGGGGTGGCTCTATGTAAAAAAAGGTTATCATGATGGAATTTTTAGGGGGTGTTGGAATTGTTCTGTATCCTGGCGGTGGTGGTAGTTACAAGAATCTATGCAAGTGTTAAAACTTGTAGAACTGTATGTCAGAGTACTAACATAGCACTCTCTAAAGTGCTCAGAGAATATTTGCTTGATTCTGTTGTATCAGTAAGGGAATCACTTTGCTACCTTATCTTGGAACTTCACTTCCCTAACCATAAATCACATTCTCAAGCCCCCAGCAAGCTAAGGGAGCTGAGTGACTGACACAGTGTCCCTCGACCAGCAATAGATTAATCCACTTTGTGCAAAAGCACTTTCTTCCCCCTTCTTTTCAGAGTACCCCAAATGGCAACATGTTCCCCCTGACCTGTGAACCACAGTAGGGTAGAGTCAAGATGTTGTCCAGCTGTGGGGGGTCTCCATTTTTCCCTCTACTTTGGTGTCATGAAAGAAGTGTCCCACCTGTACTGTCTCTCTACATAATCCGCCTCCTCCTGGGAGGCGAAGAGTGACATGGACACAGAAGAAGAGGCAGAGAGAGAGAACTAACTTCTCAGTGTCTTCCTGCTATTCTCTTCAAAGCCTCCAGTGGTGAGGAACAGGCAGGCATACACTTGCCTGCGTGCTGCCACCTTGGGAGGGAGCCTGGCTGCGCTGCAGAGGCCTCCCTGTTGCCTAGCTTCCTGCACAGCCGCGGAGGACTATATCTGCAGAGTCCCACTGGAGAGGGGTTGGCACCCACAGAGCAGGAAATGCTGAAGGGCTCCCAGACCTCACACGTGAAAAGGGACCTTATTGCTCCTGAACCCAAAGTTGACAGTTTTCCACAATTAAGCCTTGTCTCCACGGCCTTGGTGAGGCACCAACAAGGAAACAGGACAAGATGTATGCAAGTTACCCCAAAACTGCTGCAGCAAAGTTAAAACCATTTGAAAAATACACGAAAAGCAGAAGAAATTGGGGTATGCACATAGTTACCCTATGATTCAACCACTTCTTATTTTAAGTCCAGGGATCTTTCTTGAGAGAGAATAAATGGACAATCCCTAAAGGCAAAGTCACTGTATTTTGAGATGACAACCCAGGTGGACCATGGTCTCGGGCAGACAGGCTGTTCCAAAATGTTGTGTTAACGTATGTGCTTGATTGATTGATGATTTGCACAGTGCCTGAAGGTCT
Source organism: Manis pentadactyla (assembly GCF_030020395.1). Classification (NCBI taxonomy): domain Eukaryota; kingdom Metazoa; phylum Chordata; class Mammalia; order Pholidota; family Manidae; genus Manis; species Manis pentadactyla. The sequence goes on along the minus strand of NC_080021.1, from coordinate 96,421,673 downwards.
CTGAGCTCCTGCAAAAAATCTGAACTTAAAACAATTAAACTAAATCCATTAATTAGTAAGTTGAATTAGAGATTCAATCCTCAACTAATCGAGAACTGAAAAGGTCTATGCAGTTGGCAACTAGACCCTTACCCCCAGTAAATGATATATAGTTCTTTAAGGCCTTGTGTACCCTTCCTAAGTGCAATCAGTGTGATCACACGGCTCTGTGATGATATAAAGCCAACTAGCCTTAGAAAGCAGTGACATGGAATTCCAATCACAAACTCCTTACAGCTTAGTGCAGCACTCCGTGAAAGCCTATAGGAACTCAGGATAGATTGAGGTCTCTGCCTAGCAACCTGCTAACATTTCAGACTATCAGATCAATTTCCTTCTTTCCTTCTATCATGATTTTACACACCCGAGACGTGGCAGAAAAAAAGGTGCCATTAACTGCCAAACTGTTTCTAAGGACAGAGAGCTCCCATGGAAGGTAAAATTAAAAATAAATAAGATCAGGTCCTCTTAGGATGGCACTACATTATAAGAGGTTTTGAAAGATAGATAAGCTCAACTTCCTTTTATAGAAGAATCAACATGTTTGTTCCTCTTGTTAAGAGCATTTGAAATAGTCAAGTAAGTTACTCAATATCATTTACACTAACAATCTATATAAAAAGAACATCCAGTCGCAATCCAACTGACATATATAATTCCTTCAGAGCTTCTATTACTGAAAATGTTTTTAAATGAGAAATCCAGAATAAACCATTTAACTCAGTTACTCAAAAGAGGCACAAACAGTAAAATGAGTCATTTGTCCCATCTTTGACCAGATCCATTGTATGGAGAAAGATGAAATATAAGGGCGAAGGCATCTGTAAGGTCAGGTGACATCAAAGGCATGAAATTTACATTGTTTCAGTATTCATTTATTCAGTAACTATCTGCAAAGTGTATCTTATATGTAGGACCTTTTCAAAGTAGGCAAGAGTAGGGAACAAACAGAAAAATCCTGCTCTCCTGGAAATTACATTCTCCAGAGCCAAACAAACAGTGAAGAGAGAAGTATACAAGATGTCAAGCAATGAAAAGTGTGACACGGAAGGCCAGAGAGTGATCAGGAGGATCACCAAAGACAACAGGAGGAGCTTCCACTAGTTGGGGGGAAAAATTAGACCTTTAAGAATTAATTCCAGATGGCTTAAATTAGTTAAAGGTAAAACACAAAGACAATTTTTTTTTAAAACAAAGAAATACAGGTGAATAGTTATGTAATCTTGTAAGAAAGGGTGTGCTAAACATCTAAGCTAAACAAAAACTCTAAAGAAAAAGCTAACTCATACAAAATTGTAAAACCTCTACATACTTGAAGGCCTAATATACAAAATAAGTGGAGAAATGACAGGATGATAAAATACTTGAAAACATGGATTTTAAAATGTCAATATGTAAGGCATTTTCAAATTAAAAAAATACTTTCAGCTTCTGCACAGCAAAGGAAGTCATCAACAAACAAAAGAGTAACCTACTGAATAGAAGGGTGTATTTGCAAATGATGAATCTGGTAAGGAGCTAATATCCAAAATATGTAAAGAACTCATACAACTCAACACCAAAAAAAAAAAAGAAAGAAAAGGAAAAATGAAATAATCCAATTTAAAAATGGCAGAGGACCTGAAGAGACATTTTTCCAAAGAAGACATACACATGGCGAACAGGCACGTGGAAAGATGCTCAACATCACTCCTCATCAGAGAAATGCAAATCAAAACCACAGTGAGCTATCACCTCATACTAGTCAGAATGACTATAAAAAGAAAACAAGAAATAACAAGTGTGGGTGAGGATGTGGAGGAAAGGGAAACCTGATACACTGTTGGTGGGAATGTAAATTGGTGCAGCCACTGTGGAAAGCAGTAGGGAGGCTCCTCAGAAAACTAAAAATACAGTGACCATAAAACTCAATAATTCCACTTCTGGGAATTTATCCAAAGGAAACAGAACCACTAATTTGAAAAGTGTATGCACCCCATATGTTTACTGCCTCATTATTTACCATTGCCAAATTATGGAGGCAACCTAAATGTCCATCAATAGAAGAATGGATAAAGAAGACAGGAGGAATGGGAAATGAGTGTTTTAAGTCCTTTAAATCAGGCCTGTTTGAGGAGAATGTATCTGAAACACGAAGTAATCTGAAGTAAACTCATGTTATGGTTGTGAATTTTGTCAAAATATCAAGAACTCTGGAAAGCGATGAAATTCCTTTTACCTTCAGCAAAGAGCAGTAAGTGGTCTACTACCTTCGTAAGTCTAGGGGAAAGTGTGCAAAAGCCAGCTGAAGACATCCACAGTTTCTCAGATTTTCCATGCAAACAACAGAAGGAAAGTCTTTCCTCTACAGGTTTTGCTTCTCTCAGGAAGAACTGGCTGCAGGAACCAAGTACGAACTGAGTGAATGGTTCTACAGATCTCTAAAGCAGATGGAAACAAGGGGTTGTGAAATGCTGTGAGGTCCTCAAGGACTTCATCACAAACACTGAATTCCAGGCTTGATTCTCAAAGGCAGTTTTTCCTGAGTAGCACTAGGAAGTTGGACATGGGATGTTGGGTTGTCATGCCTTAAGTCTCAACTCTTCACCTGTGCATCCTATGAGTAATAATAATAGAGGTAATGGCCCTTTTCTACTTCACAAAGATGTTGTGCAGATTAACTAATTAATGATTATAAAGTGTTATATCTTGTTAAGTTTATTACGATCATTAAGCTCTCATGATGAAGAGATAAATTTTGAAACTTGATGTTCAGTAGGTGGCGTTCTTCCCTCTGGATCTCTAATGAATCGCAGCTATGGTCTACAGGCCATCTCTGACACCTTTTTACTCTCGATTTTTAAAACAACATGACCAACTAGCACTTTTTCCAGGCACAGGGAAGAGTTAAGAAGGACCTGGCTATATTTTATTGTGACTTCAATATTATTTCACAAGCTTTGACACTGGTTCCTTAGATAACAGTATGTCACCAAGTACATATTTTCCAGTATATTTTTTAAAAATATATAATACACTTATGATTTTATTTAAAATATTATTTAAATATAACAATATAATAATAGCCAACGTTCATGGAGCACTTAGGTCCTACTTAACTGACTTATATTATTTCATCAAATCCACTTAACAATTGCTTTTTTTTCCACACTGATAGAAAATTAATTTAATACTTTCTTCTAGCCCACATTGTCAAGTAGATCACCTAGTCTCCATGAGAAAATGCTGGCAGTAATTTTATTTTGAACACAGGACACAAGATTTACATTTCTTCTATGAAAAAAAAAAGCATGGAAAATTTTGATTGACTACAGGAAGAAATTTGTTACAGTAGTGATATTCTAGAATTACTTTCCTTAAAAAAAAAGCCAGTTACATTGTTTGTATAGTAAGTTTTTGGTGGTGGTTGTTTACATGCACAAGTATATATTCTACTATTGCTAAACTTCTGAATGACATTTTTGTTTTCTTTCTCTATTAATTCAGGGTGTGTCTGTGTGAGGACAGCTGGGAAGGGAGGAGCAGTAAGAAATGGATTATTGGCTTTAGAACTTCTGGGTGAAGTTTCCTGGAGATAATACAACACCAAACCTCTGTACTTTTCCTCCCCAGGTGGAGAGCTTGGCCCCAGGACATTGTTTAGGTGATAGAACTTACTGGCAAGTGAACAGAGAAATGAGCACAGACCATTCCAGAATGGCTGATAAATAACACCACTGTAATCTCACCTTAAGAATTTTAAACTTTCATAGAATTAATGATCTTATTAACATATTTGGACCATCAGCCATGATCTGTGACATATCTATCATCCGATTATTTTGTGATCTCCCCAAATAAGAGGAGAACACAAATATTAACATAGATTCTTTTTCCAATGTAGAAAATGATCCATAACTAAGAAAACCCATACAAAATATATGGACTCTGACCTGTTGTTTAAAAATATAGAAATCACTGGAAACTAATTTTTAAAGATAATTTTTAGTTGTAACTGCCAACAAAAGAGAAGAGTCTATAAAGTGCTGGGCTTCGTAAAAAATGCATCAGAAATAAATGCTTCTAGAACATATACAAAATTCAGTGCAGACTCAACTTAAGCAAACCGGGAGAGCAGCTCCAGTTCTCAAGAAAGCAAGGAAACCATGTTGCTTCTCTTGTTCCAGTTGTTTCAGCAATGAGTGGAATCTTTGCCTTCTGATTCAGTGGCCCTGGGATGAAGCCCCAAGCCCAGTTTCTTTCCCTCCCGGCCTCTTACTGTGCTGGTGCATGGCCCCAGCAGGGCTGCTACACACCAGTATTTATGCCAACACAAAAGGGGCTCATTTTTATTTTATAAATAAAAATAAATACGACTCTTTGCTAAAACTGGAAAAGATGAAGAGGAAAGGAAAGACGAAGCTGACATGCATTAAATATTTTGAAAACACACTCTCAGGAGAGAACCCTTTGGTGGTTAGAATCCCACATAGCAAGTCTTATCATATGTATGACTGATGACATGGTCCCCATGGTGAGAAAAAAGTAATGTAGCTGGGCTTTAAAATAATAGGTCTAACATCAATTTTAAAAGTGCACAGTAACCAAACTATGACAATTAGAAGTTCTTTTTGCCTTAAAACTACAGGCTTAATGACAAAAACATAAATGGTTTTGCCTCCCATACACAAATCACTTACCTATAAATTACTTACATAAAAATATTTGTACTTGGATTGACTTGGGAGAAACATCATGAAATCAGTATCAGTTACTGTCTCCGTAAACTGAAGATAATAGTAGCAGCTCTGTCTAACTCATTTGGATTAGGAGAGTTTATTAAGGAATAAAAGCACAGGAAAAAAAAAATACCTCTCAATTTAAATCTTTTTTGAATTTGAAGAAGCTATCATCCTTGACCTGGGACACAGTTTCTGGAGAAATATCCCTTGTATTCCTCCAGAAAGAAATAAGCAACACATGCCTCTGATAGAAATACATTCAGGATGGTAACATGGAGACAGACACTGAAGTCAGACTGCTCTCAAATGCACCTACTTCCCGTGGCCACTTTGAAAAGTATCAAAATATCACACCTACACAAAACATTGGGAAAAAGTGCCCCCATTCACATAATTTAAAGTTTAATCTATAAAGAAGGGATGTTTTATGCACCACCCATGGCAGATGGTCTTTCTTCTCTACTGAAGTGCCCCAAGAGCCAGGAAGTCTTCATCCTAGTCCTTAGTGTGCATGCCCACTCCTACCTCAGGACCTTTGCACCTGCTGCCTCCTCATCTGGATGGCAGTTTACCAGGTATCTGCCAAGCTTGCACCTTTACTTCCTTCTAGCCCCTTCTCAAATGAAATTATCTTAACCACTCACCTGAGGCACAGACTCCACTTTCCCATCCCTTCCCAGTACTCCTTGCCCACCTTCCTTGCTCTGTGGAGATAGAGAAACTTGACTCTCTTAGTTGGTGTTAGTTTATTTAATAGTGAGTAATCACTCACCTGTGTACAGACAAGCTAAGCAACTTTTGCACATTCTATCTCTAAATCCTCCCCACAGCTCTAGGAGGTCTGTATCATCACCTCCATGTTTCCAGATAAGTTTCCAGATAAGGAAACTAATCCTTGAGAAGTTAATGTAACCTGCCCCAAATCACAGAGTAACCAGGTAGTCCATCACCAACCAATGCTAATTAACTGAGCATCTACCATGCAGAAGGCATTTTGCTGGCTGAGTATATATAAATTAGCTGTGCTTCACATCTGCTCTCAAGGAGCTTCTAATCTAGTTGAGAAGGAAATCCAGAACAAGGTTGTTTTCAATGCATGTACATGGAAGGGCAGGCCAAGAACTCAACGGAGGGAGGAGTCACTGCAAAATGGAAACAGGAAGATTTCACACACATTATGGACTGAATGTTTGTGTTTGTCCAAAATGCATATGTTTAAATTCCAATGTCCATTGCCATAGATTAGGAGGCGGGACCTTTGGAAGGTAATTAGGTTTAGATGAGGTCATGAGGGTGGGGTCCTCACAATGGAATTAGTGCCCTTGGAAGAGACCAGAGAGCATCCTCTCCTCTCTCTCTCTCTTCCTCTCTCTTTCATTCTACCTGTGAAGATACAGAGCAAAGACAGCTGTCTGCAAGCCAGGAAGAAGAACCCTCACCAGGAACTGCAACTGCTGGCATATTGATCTTGGACTTCCAGTCTCCAGAACAACAAGAAAGAAATTCCCATTGTTTAAGTCACCCAGTCTATGCTATCTTGCTATAGCAGCCTTAGCACATTAACAGACAAGATGTAATTTGAACAAACCAGAAGAAGTAGCACTTGAGTAAATGATAGAGCATTCTTGGCAGAGAAAGTATTTCCTTTTAGAAACATTTCAAGTCACAGATTTGTAGCCTATTAAGCAAGCTTATTTATTAAAATTGAGAAACAAATATCTTTTTTGATTTTTAAAGATATTCAGATTAAATCTAGAACATATATAGATTTAGGGAGGTAGAAATTATATACCTGTTTCAGCTAGAAAAATGAATGGGTACAATACTCTTAGTTACCCTCTTCTATCATATTGGAGGAGAATTTTTGTTAAATCCGAGATTTTCCTGTCATTAACAGGAGTTACTATGATTTTCAGATGTGTACATGTCTCTTTGTCACAGAGTTGTTCACCAGAGAAACACCTGTAAAATGGCATTTACTGTCTCAGTGACTTTTAGTTCAAAATAAGTTCAGTTTTACAAGTTGAGACATGAACTTTCCAACTGCCAAAAATGCAAACTCAACCTGGGATCTGAAAATCCCAGTGATGTTTTTCTGCCTCTTACATCATTATTACCTGCAAGAAAGACTCTGCAATCAAAAGTTAGCTGACAATTGGGCTCATCGTGCCTATGGCAAAAATATCAAGCAATTCTCCCACAGCTATGCTAGTTGTACCCTCCCAGACAGGTGTAAAAACTTGTTTGCAATAGTGAAGTTGGGAAGTGTGACTTAAGACAACCAGAGACTAGGTCAGTGGTTCTCAAATTTGGCTGCACAATAGAACCACCTGGAAACTTTGTCAAACTCCTAATGTTCAGGATCCCTGGGGTAAGAGTCAGGCATCTATATATTTTTTAAAGCTCCCAAGGTAAATCCAAGGTGAAGTTAAGGTTGAGAACCACTGTTTATCTATTTGTCTAGTGCTTTCAACCCTGCATCTCCATTCGAATCACCTGGGGAGTTTACAAAATAATGACATCCAGATACCCTCAGAGAGACTGATTTCACTGGTCTGGAATCAGCAATATTTAAAACTCCCCAGGTGAGTCTAATAGACACCCAGGGTTGAGAACTCCTGTTGGTACTAATGTCATATCTTTCACCCTATTCATGCAGTTCTATATCAGGAAAATATTGATGGAAAAATTATAGGCAGGCCCTCAGTAATACAGAAACTCCAAAATGAAAGAGCTAAGATTGCCCCCAAAGAGGACACCTTTCATCTTTGACCATGGTTTTCTCAGTCAAATGTGTTTGTAGACTTATTGGACAAATTATACTACATAAACTAAGACTGAACTCAATTCAGACATTTATGAAGAAATTTTGATAAGGGTTAAATTCTTCGTTACTTGGAATTTTCAGGTTCGGAAATATCAAGCCTTCAAAACATTTTCCTCAAAATCACATTCAGGTTAGAGGGGACATTTTTTGATTCTCCTATGTTTGTTTCCTTTCCAACAACCAATGTTGACGGCTTCGATTACTGAACAGCCTGCTGGTATTTACATATCAGCATATCATTTACAAATGATATTTACATATCTGATGGTCTGTCAATCACTAATATTCAGTATGTCCAAGCTGAAACAGTCCTCTGACTACACTGAATCGTGTCAGCCGGCCCCATTCACTGTCTGCAGGAGTGGCGCTGCGATTGCTCTCTCTGACCAAGCTCAGAGCCTGGAGTCCCTTCGTGTGGCTTTCCTTAAATCCTGGGTCAAGTTGGAACCGCATGGTGTAAGTTCCTCCCTTCACAGGTCTGATGGCATCCTTTCCTCCACACATCCACGAACTACACTACATAGTAGTCCCCCTGGAGGACATATAAACTCCGTAGGTACTCTGGCGTCCCTGCACACGCACACCTGTGATAAAGCGCAGTGTGTACACCCAGTGCAGGGACAGAGGAATCACGATAATCAGTGATGAGACAGAACAATGATAACCACATGCTGTCAGGAAAGCGGTGTGAATGTGGCCTCTGTCCCCCAGAACAGCGCCTTGTGCTGTGCTCACCCTTCCCATGACCGAGTGAGACCAGGTGAGCTGACAAAGTGCCCACATGGTGAGCCGGCCGAGGATGCAGGCCTGGGCATACTTGGGCTGTTACTGACCTTCTGACACTAAGTCAGAAGGAGGAGCCTCTGCTTCCAGACCCAGTGGACATGGGAAACTGAAACTGCCTGAAAAGAGACCATGGAGAAGGGGGAGCACGGTACTAAACCCTTAAATTCCTCCAAACGGGAATGATGAATGTGCTCACCCTTATTATCCCCATGCCCCACCTCCAGTAGCTTTCGTACATCCCTGACACACTAAGCCTGCAGAGTTGTCTTCATCTTGTCCCTTTCTTATTCATGAACCTTCCTAGCTCCCTATTTCCCACCACTCCTAAACTAAACCTTTTTTCAAGACACACCATCCTTTGATTTTACAGCACTCCCATCTCAGCATCCCAGCTATGCCCATACGTGTTTCTGCCTCTGTTTCTTCATTTTCACTCCCTTTGCTCCACTCTCCTCACTGCTTACCTAAATCCTGCCTCTGCTGAAATGCCCAATAAAGTAAATATAAAAACCACTGGCACAAAGTGCCTTTCTTCTAAAGTTCACTGCAAGAATGGAAATGGGCTAAAGTTAATGTCTAGATGACTAATCCTGTCAAGTAAATTGCCAACTGTGTTTTATTTTCAAGACAGAATAAAGAACACCCATGGAGGCACACGGGAGTTAACACCCATTCTCGCTGGGAACATCTCTGTATGTCCAGTTCTGCTGACCCAGATTCAGTGGCTCTTGTCAACTTCAGAGGCAGCTCATTCCAAAGTTCAGAGGAGCAGGAAACCAGGGAGACCGAAGGTCCAGAATACCTGAGCCCTGGAAAGGTAGTTCACCTTGGAAATACGGTAAAAAAAAAAAAAGAGAGAGAGAGAGAGAAAGAGACCAAAATTGACAGAGAAGTGCATTGCCCACTTGAGCGATCCTCCTTCTCAGTGAAAGTGAGTCGAGACGCATGGAGTGTATGTGACATCGAGAAGCACAGGCCTTGAGCACTTTGTGATTTCAACACTTATGGGAAAAACAGAAATGATGAGCTGTTTGGAATTCATTTTACTGATGACTACCATTGCACAGAATTACTCTGGGCTGCTCTTCCTAGGAGGAGGGAGTTTCCAGAATGGCAGTTTACTCTGAGTTTCTGCAGAAAGCAAAGAGACACAGGTGGAGGTGGTGCATCACACGGAATGCGATGCCTAGCAATATGAAATTACACTGTGGCCCAGTGCCTTATGAAAAGGGCATGGATCCTCTCCAAGGGTTGTGTGTCTGTTTTCATTTTCAATTTGGGCCTGTAAGGGTGTACAGGCCAGGGCAAATTATTATCTCCTAACAATGTCAGATCTTTGTAGGATTTTTTTGTTTCTTTTTGATACCGAATCACCCAGGGCCATTTCTATTTATGAAGCGTGGTTTTGCTGAGTTTGGGGATATAGTTCTTTTCATTATTTTCAAAAGAAACATTGAATTGCTTTTCTGGACCACGGTTTTCTTTCTGCGTTTTCCTTGCTTGTACATGATTGTCATTGAGGTTACAGAGCTTGGGAGAATAAAAAACTCAAGAATAGAAGTTGAAGTCATGTTATGAATAAAATTTATGTGGTAAGTGTTTACACCCAAGAAAGCAGCTTTCCTGACACGTTCCACATTTGAGCCTGTCCTCGCTGCTGTGTGCTTGGTCTGCTGGCAGCCATGCTAGGCCGCCAGTGGTTTCTGCTAGCCTCCCTCTCCCACTAGAAGACATCCCTGTTAGGACAGGAACTGTGTCACTCACCTCCACACCTTCACTGTCTAGGACAGCACCCAATAATGTCTGTGAAATAAGCCCCATATAATTATGCACTTTTATACATACAGAAATTGAAACATGCATACCTATAGAAAGACTGAAGGAAAATGGAGGTATGGTAAAATAGAAAGAAGACGCTGGAATAGAAACCAGTCCCTTAAGGCATAAAACCTAGAAATGGTTACAGAAAAATTTGAGACAATTATGTTTTTTACTACACAGGAACGTGGAACTGTCCATGCAGGGAAAACAAACAGGCTCATATTGGGGGCCTTTGGACCTCTCCACAGGCTCAGTGCCCTTCCTCTGGGAACACTTTGGGGACAAAAGTAAAGGAAGCTGAGTTTCTCCAGTCAAGAGATGAGGAAGTCATAGGGAATGAACCAATCAGATTAACTGAAAAGTTTAAAAGTTGAAGGTGTTAGGATTTTTAGTGGACTGTAATGTATGTACTAAAGTTAGTCCATGCACAAATTTTGAATTTGCTGAAATCAAAGAAAACAAACTAAATCTAATGAACTTTTTGGCACCAGATGTACAAAAATGTGGTGACATTTGAAAGTAGATGTGCCAGGACCTCCCCAAGCAGAAACAGAGCAGTTCTTTGCTATCTTGGAATGCCTTCTTAGAGTACAGATTTGAAGGATCCTAAGAACACTTTCACATAGTTTTCGATGGGCATAGGTAGACTCTGGAGTCGAAAAACCTAGATTTAAATCTCAGATCTCCTGCTTACTAGCTGTGTGATTTGGCAAAAGTTTCTTAATCTCTCTACCTCAGGTTAATTCAATGAAATATGTACTCCAATCTCATTTTATTTTTGTGAGGATTCAGCAAGATAATACATTGTAAACAGTCAACAAATATTGGCTCTTACTGAAATAATCATCCTATTTCGTTTGAGCAATTTATGTTCTACAGAAAACCATTAAATACTGCTTAATAGTTCCATAATGAGGCTATTGAAGAAGCAGAGAGAAATCCTGGTGTATCTTTGGACCCTTTAAGATAGTCAGGTCTTGACAAAGATGACCTCACATGTTCATAAGGTGAGAGGTTTGGTGGAGCATAAAGCTGACTAATCCGATAATGAAAACTGATTTTATTAACAACTCGTTGTTTTTAGGCAAAATGTGAAATTTCAAAGCAATAAAGGAAGGTAAAGAATTAAGAGATAATGAACCAAATTAACTAACACTACCTATGGGTGAAGAAATGATACGTGATTTTTGCTTCCTTTTTTATACTTGTTATATATCCCACAATTTTTTTGTCAAAATGAGATCCTGAGGAAAAGGAAAACGAATTGATTTCAGATCATCTAACTTATCTCAACACAAGTTGGATTTATTTTTCATTTACTATCTTTTCTCCATTGCTTATTAGATTTTAAGACTGTTATCTCTGTAGGAACAAATCCTCATATATTATGTGATTGCAGAAGTTACTTCTCTGTCCTCTCAGACATCAAAACTGCCAATTGGATAACCAAGTCCTATTTAGAATACTCCTAGGGAATGTCCCCTAATGGGTTTATTGATTCATTTGTAAAAACCATTGAGTTTCTCACTACTTTGGAGCAGGTTGTGATATTCTTTCTCATATCTAGACATGATCACATTTGTATCTTATTGATGCTTTGCAGGAAGAAACATATCTGAGATGGTCAATTAGAAAGAGAAATTCAGACTGCACATATTAGTCTAAAAAATGCCATTGAGAACTTTAAAGACCTGGGAAACCTATTAAGTCTTTTCACAAAGGTATCAAGTAAGGAATCCTTACACATAATCCTAACACAATAACAGGTATATGACTAACTCTCAAGGTGAATTGATTTGATTTTTGTTTCAGGGTGTGGGCAGGATGGAAGTCAGAAAGAAAGGCCTACAATCTCTTCTCTTTCTCCCAAATGAAAATGTCCTGGCACCTGACTGGCTCCAGTTGGCCTAATCCCAAAGGTTGTTTCCAGCAGAAAGTGCATGTATCCTACTGAGGCTACCCAGCATCCCCTCCAGAAGAACCCTCTCAATTCTGCCCCTTTTTTTTTGAACCATTGCTTTCTTGACCTTTACACCCTCTCTCTGTCTTCAGCTTTCCAGAAATATATTCCATAGTTTTGAGCACCGTTGGTGCTTTTAGTTTGTTTTGAATTATAATTTTTTTTACTATAATCCCCTCCCTTTTCTGATAACCTATAGCAGTCCCAATGACATTTATCTTTTTCCCACATCTATAATTAAAATGTTCAGGTAACAGAAAGAAGTAGTAAAATATATCCTCTGTTATTACAAGCATTTCCATTTCTAACTCTACTCACTAAGTGTGCATTGAGAAACTTTTTGTCCTCAATACTGTGAAGGGTACGAAATACTTATGTCATCCATTTCTGCCCTCCAGGAGCTGAAACCCTGACTAAGCCTTTGTATGAACGTACACAAACATGAAGAGCTATATATCACCACCCATCTGCTCTTTATAATTGAAACCTAAGCTAATTAATTATTGACAAGCAACAGATCTCAGACACAGCTTATGTCATGACTTTAGGCCAGCTGCCCAGTGCAAATACAACATTCAAAGACAAGAGTGATGAAAATCACCAAAGCCACACCAGTAAAAGTATTCAATGCATGCATCAGTGAGACTTACTCAGTGCTTAATTCTGGTACTTTGTAGCCCAGTCCATGAAACAACTTTTTTTATGTTTCTGCAATGAGTGTACTAGTCATCAAAAGTTTGGTTTTTGTTTGTTTGCTAGGGAGAAAGGGGATCTAGAGTAGAAAAAGTAATGATTTTAAGATAACTTTGGGGATTTTTTTTAGAATAAAATTGTTAATAAGGCTGTTATTGGTAAGGAATTAAAGAAAAAAAGCCCAATGACTTGTCCACCTTCAGTAGCTGAGAGGTTCCTCCAGAAGTTAGGGTACCTTCCAGAATACTTTGGGCCCCCAAGGGTCAGTCCAGATGTGGACTCACTGGGCATGAAGTGTCTTTTGATCTGCAAGCATTGGATAACATTTAAGAAAACTCTAATAGAATCACAGAAAATGGGATTGAAAGGGGCCTCCAAACTGTATTTGATCTACCCTCTTGCCTTGAGGAATGCTGCTCTGAAAACATTCGGGAGAGCTGGAATCTACACCATGGACAAGTCTTCAGTCATAGCTGCCTTATTTCTACTCCATCAACAGCACCTGCCAAGTAATTATCACCACTTACTGCTGGAGTTTGGCTTTGTAACTAACTTTAATTCTCCCTTCTATAATTTAAGCAACGTTCTTTATCTGTGGGTAATGGATTTTTGTCCCAAGTTCTCTTTTGTGCATTGTGTTTTGAGTTCAATGGAGCTAAGTTACTTCTCTGCAGCCCTTTCATTGATCCCCACTCATTTTACTTTTATTTAACAATCCAATATTCCAGCACTCGAAATGTTGCCTCCTCACGCCTTCACTTCTTTCTCCACCTCTGGCTTACCCTTAAGTGGAGGAGTTCAAACCATGAAAATTTTCGGATAGTACTATTACAACCTTAGCTTTGAGATGTACCAGATTCTATGAGCAGATTCATGGGGTCACATTGAAAGTCAACAATGAATATCTGGGTTCTGGATTGCCAAAGTGGTCAGATAATCATGTTCACCTACAAGTCTGACATTCCCAGAAAGGAAGATTGAAATATATCCTGCAACTTCTGGTGTCCACAATATTTAAGGTATTTAGGGTAACATGGAGTTTAAGACAAAGTCCATACTTTCATGAAATTGGTACTCTATTCAGAAAGGACTGGCAAATAACTAATACAAGATAGAACACTGTAAGTGCTGTGGAAAGGAACCGCCACAGTGATTAATCAAGAGATTCAGAGAAGGCATGATATTTTCATATAGAAAGAAGGAGAGGGAAAAAGATGGTTGGAGTAGCATGGTATTTCAGACATTGCTGAGCATGGCTCAGTTCCCCAGAGCATGACAGGGTAGCCTGGGATCAGCCAATACGCAGAACCGAACATGTCAGCTGGCTTGGGGAAGGAGAGCCAGAACCAGTGCTGGAAGAAAGTCTGGTCCAACAAGCAGAACGTGATGTGTGGAGAGTATTGGAAACAACTGGAAACTCCAGACTGCCATTCCTGGGGCTATGGAAGTAAGGAAAAGAGGTGGCGTATTAACAGAGTAGGCAGGGAGAAAAGGATTAACCCAGAGGAAAGGGGGAAACTGACATACAGATAAGAAACACAGGCAAGGAAAGGATGAGATACAATAGCTGGAGGCATGGGTTTGAAAAACCATTGGAATGGGGAACAAGTAGCCATGCCACTGAGGTTCATGGGGAGACAGTGATGTGACACCTAAAGAGTAACAATAACAGCAAACATTTCTTGCACCGTGTAATAGGCAGAAGTGTACCAGCTGCATCAGTCCACTTAACCTCCCTGACAATGTCACTGAATAGGTACAGTTACTGCCATTTTGCTGTGGAGAACACCCAAGGTTCAGAGGGCTTAAGTGAAGTACCTGAGGTTAGTGGCAGAACCAGGCTTCACACCCAGCATTCTGGCTTCCAAGTCCTGCTCTTGGCCACCTTGCTGCATTAGCTAGCGGGGGGCTTGAGTACTGCCTGAATATCTGTGGAAGATTTTCAAGAGAAATATTTTCCTGGGAGTAGATGCCTCCTCTGCAGTCCTGCTCTCATCTCAACAGGAAACAATCAGGTGGGTTTTCCACCTTTTACACTGCATTACATGCAGAGCCAGAACTGCATTGTGTTTCCTATATTTCAGGCATATGGTGAAGGGATAGAAGCATAAGAAAAGGGAGGCTTTGGGAGAAGCATCATCTTGCTTTTAATATTTCCTCTATGAATAAGGTATTTTGTCTGAATAAAAATAGAAGGAAGACAATGGAAATAACACTATGTGATATTAAATTCCAGTTTCACTAAGCAAAGCTAAGGGGAAGTAAAGAAGCCGAGTTAAATCCAGGGAAAGAAAAAGGTAGGAGCCCTAGAACACAGCCCCCACCAAAGTATAACTAGCAGCCTTAACCGCTGGAGAATCTTCCCCTTTGCTAATGGGAGAAAAGAATGTGCCCAAACCAGGAAGTTAGGGAGAGAGGGAAAAAAAACAAAAACTAAAACAAACTCCTAGCTTAAAAAAAAAAGGTAAATCGTAGTCTTTGACCAGGCTAAGTGGCTAGGTTAAAGTAGGAAATGGTGTTGTACTGACTTCAAGGAAACTTAAATAAGAAAAAAGATGCTGAACAGGAGGCACACAGGTCAAATCCACCATAACACCAATATCCATCATTTTGCTATCGGAAAACCACAGTTTAGGTTCAAATGTGTTGATATGATTTCGGTTTTACCAGGCTGGGAAAAAATAACCATCTTCCCTAAACCAGGCTTGTTTGCTCTTTTCTTTTTCTCATTTATTTTTTTCTTTTTTTTTCACTAGAGAAAGTTTTGCTTCCTATATAGAATTTGGGATTGAAATCTATGGAATAACTTTCTAATTTTCTCAGTTATTTTATTGTTAGAAAACTTACTTTTATTGGTAGAAATGTACCATGGGCTCAAATATTATATATATTTTTAATGTATTATGTTATTAATATATTATGTTATTATTCATATCTTAGACATGTATGTATATATACATATATACATATAAAATCCAAACATTTAAAATTAGAGCTGAATTTTTTTAAATGACCAGAACCATGTCCCAGCTGGGCCAGCAATCTCAGCTATCTTAGGGGTCCATGCAGATCACCATAGATCAGTTCTACAGTGGTCATCAGCATCAGTCTTTGAGGCAGACAGGTGATCATTTCAGCTGTGTGGCATTCTGCTTTAGACATAAGAGATATTGACAGGATATTGCCCTAGAACTATATATTGGCTCAGTCATAATGTAGGAATACAGAACCCAGGAATAAGGATCAGGGCTCACAGAATACATAAAGTACCAAAATGAATTGGCCTAAGGATCCATCCAACTGGACTCAGTGCTTGACCTGTTCTAAAATAAGTCCAGGGGATGGGCTCTCCCTCTAAACCCCATCCACAACTAGCTGCACACTGTGGCCACCACCCCCACCCCCACCCCACATAAGAAGAACCGGGATTCCCCCAAACCTGGGTCCTACCACCCCACATTCGCCCCCACCTAGATGGCAGGTTATCAAAATGCCCTTCAGCTGCAACCTGGGCTTTCACACTTCTGCCACGTTCTCTGCCTGGGACTTAGCCTTAAACAGAGCTGTAACTGGACCCCTCAGCAAGAAATAATACCTCCCGCAGCACTGCTGTACATGGCATATATACTTACTTGTTTATACTCTACCTCATTCCACAAAGAATTTGAAGAAGCTTATAGTTTGATATTTTCCACAGACAGAAAAAAAAATGAAAGAAACAATAAAATCTTGCAAGGCCTGACAATCCTCCCCAGGGTTCTGTGCTATGGCTATTCATCCTGTATACCCCTGTCTACAACAATCAAAATCCCCCTTCTCATGTCTTCTCTGCAGAAGTAAAGTTTCCATCCTAATTCTCTCTAAACAGGTAAGGAAAGGGGAGGGTGAGGGAATCCTCAGAGCCAGGCCATAGGACAAAATCAGAGCCAGATGCCTAACTTTCTGAGCCAAGTGGACTCTTACACCATAAAAATGAGTGCTTAATTTACTATAGGCCTCTAATTAACAAAACATGGGTTTAACATGCAGCAAACAGAGTACATCTCACTATGCACCCATGACATAGAGCTGGGCCACTTGGAAGGGTCACAACAGCAAAATCACTGCAATTTTCACCACTTCAAGAAGCTCCAACTTGAGTTTTGCATTACATCTACCTAACATCAACCATATAAGGAGGAAAATCAAGTACTCAGTCAATATTTAGCACATAACCCCTGTAAAAACTTTTGAGTATATGCTATAGGTGAAACTAACTTTGGAAATAATCATTGGAAGTAAAAGCTAGAACCTATAGCCCATATTTCAGACAGGCTTTTAAATCATAACTACTTTGTTTAAAATTTTGTCAAATGACCATTTTGTAAGTCACCTTTCTAAAAGGACTCTTTGGGGACAGAGGAGAGACAGGACCATCATATTATTCTTCAGTTGTCCCTTTAGAGAGTCTATTTGATTATAACAAAATAAGACTGTTGAAATGTGGCTTCAGTACTTATCAACTCTTTCTTAATACTGTTGTCATTATATTAATACTTAAGGATGGTGATGATGGCAATGAGCAGCATCTTAAATGACAACGTACTTCATCTTGGTGAAGTCCTTTCACAGTTAATTCACTGAGGCCCATCAGGGCTGCTTAGTTTTTCACAGTCGGCAGGTGTATCTTTCATAAAACCTCAGGTCTAAGGCAAGAGAGAAAGGTCTTAACTGGCCACCGTGCTCCAAAACCTCTCCCTCCATACAGCATTAGAAGGGTTGTCCTGGGACGGAGCAGAGCTCTCTCCTGCTCCCTCTGGGGGGCTGCAGCTGCACCCCTTCAAACAGAGTGGCGAACAACTGCCTGCATCTGCCAGCCAAGGCTAAACTGTGCTGACAGGAAAATGGAAATCCTTGTCCTTCAGGGCAGTGACGACTGGGCAGAGAGCTGACTCCCAGATTTAGAAATGCCTGCAGCCAGTGAAATGGGGACAGTGAATAGTTGGAGTAAAATCGTGTTTCTGGGGTCACACTTCATTTTGAAAGTTGAAGGTGTCCTGATTATATCCCCTTAACCACACATAGGGCTGCTGCATTTTCTCTGCTCTGAAAAGGCAGGTGTTACCACACCAGGAAGTTGGTTGCATTAGGAGGTGACTCTCTGAAGCCCTGTTTCTGGGACCCAGGCCCCACTTATTTATAGCCCTGGCTACCCAGCATTCCCTCTGTCAGTCTCTCAAGCCCTATGGAAGTATGGAATTGATATGCAAGACCTGACTAAGAGAAGCCCAAGTCCTCCTCATTCATTCCTGGAGACAGATGAGCCTCTTACCTGAGATGAGCACTGAGAATGCTCTATAAAATTCCAATGGGCCTGGAAGCAGAGCACAGCCTCTGGAAGGAGCTTCCTGGAACTAAAGGCAACAAGGGTATGATTATTAATCTGCAAAAGTACATTCATTCAAGTGAAAGAAGTGTGTGGATAAAAACCTCATCAGGGTGTGCTAGTGCCATAATTTTATTCATTGGGCGCTGTCCTGCAGCTCCCAAAAACACTAAGATCTCAGCACTAGGTATCAATCAATAATTAAATAATCAACAAGTACCAATTGATCAATACTTATTAAGTATCTATTCTGTGCCCAGAATATTATTTGTTGTTAGTCAGGGGTACAAGATAAATATGAGATATTTTCCCTACCCTTTCTATATTTAAAGAGTACATAATTCACTTGGTAAAAACTTTACAGTGTATACAAAACCAACACACAGAATCATTGGACATAAAAGCTGGACTCTATCGTGACTCCACAGACATGCTTTTAAATCATTGTTGAAATCGCCAAACAAATTTAATCATCTTTTTTTCCCATATGTCTTCTCTTTCCCAGGCTACAATGTTTAAAACTGCTTCCGATGTGGCAAGATTTTTAAAACCATTTCCCACCTCAGTTGCCTTTTCCTAAACACTCTCTCATTTTCACCATCTCTCTGAACACACTGTGGCTGCATGCCTTCCCTCCAGGACACTCCATGTTCTTCTCTGTGAAACAGCAGAGTTAGGCTAGAGTCATAGGATTGCATCCTTCCATCAGAAAAGGAACTAGCTGAACAAAATTCCCCTCCATGTCCCATAGCTACGTGCACCCAGGAGACCTCTGGGGAATCTGCACAGAAGATTTAAACTTGTGGAAACTGAGACAAGGATTGATGGTAACCTCCGTGAAGGATGTGGTTTCCAGAGGATTTGTCAGGTGCAGAGGTCTTGTGTTGTACAGTGTGACAGATGGGCGGATTCATTTGCAAGGTCAAAGAATGTATGATCTGCAAAGGCTCTTAGTGCTCCTGTGGTGCATCTCGTTCTCTTTACTGAAAAGAGAGGCCGAGCGGCAGGTGCCAGCAACCTTCTCAGGAGCAACATTGTGTGAAGCAGATGGTATTCCCCAAAAATGTTAGCAGAAGCATTTCCAATCCCACCTGGTCTTTTCAGAACCTTGCCACCATCTCCATCAGGAAGCAGGGTCTACTTCCCCTCTCCTAGCGGCAGCTTTGAGGGGGAGAACACAACGGAAGTGACTGTAGGGACTGGATGGTAGTCGGCCGCGTGGCTTTGGCATGGTGCTCGCATTCTCTCTCTCTCTCTCTCTCTCTCTCTCTCTCTCTCTCTCTCTCTCTCTCTCTCTCTCTCTCTTCATTTTACCACTATCTCTGCCATCTCCATCTCTATCTCTATCTAGCTCTCTGCACATCTTTGGAGCCCTGAACCACTACATAATAATCCTGGTTTTCCAGAAGCCAACAAACTGGAGAGACCACATGGACAGATCAAAGAGAGGCATGCCTGAAGCTGCGTGGTTGAGCCTTCCTGGCCCAGGAGTAAACATGGGGGTGACAGAGCTTTGGTGAGGGTCCCCCGAGAACCAGCCAGCTGAGCCCAGAGCCCTGAGAGAGAATAGTAAGATGCAGTTTGTTTAAGCCATTAAATTCCCAGCAGTAGGTAGCTGGAACAAGTATTCTTCTCAAGTGGGGCAGAGGCAAGACCTCCTTCTTCAAAGTCCCCTTGTTCTGTAGATATTCTTTAATTTTCCGTCCCTAGGATTGCCGCAGTGTGTAATGATAACAGAGCTTGAAATTCACTCTGGGAAGTTCAGATCACACACAAATCCAGGCCCTTCATTACATTCTTCTGCGTTTGCCTCCTCCGTCCCTGACTGGTTCGCACCACAGGCTGCTTCAGCTGACCTTACACACAGCGCCCCACACTCTCCACAAGGCGCGCACCATCGGGCGCCAGCGACTCCTCCCCACGTGTGTAATGATGACCTTAGAAGCAGCACGCTATTGAACAGAGCACACAAATTTGGGCACACGTGAACCTGGGGTCCCACAGAGGCAGTCCTTCTAGATAGATGGTCTCAGGCAGCTGCTTAAACTTTCTGCAGCTTTAGTCCTTTTGCCCATAGGTGGGAATTACGCTTATCTCGCAGAGTAGGTATAAAATGGGTCTAAATAAAAACCTGCCACACAGTAGGCGCTCCACAAGTGTACTTGTCATTATTGATGTACATAATCTCTCCCCTTGGACTTATAATTTCAGTGGAAAGGGAAGGTAGAGGAATAATTGAGTGTTTCTAGAAACAAAAAAAGTTATACTCTGAAGAAATTATCCCATGCCATCCCTTTAAAATAAAATTAAGTCTGGTGTTTCTGGAGAAACATATTCAAGACTGGAGAGCTAGAACTTTAACATTTGATTATATATGATTTACTCAGACCTAGGTGAAATCAAACAAAATATCTGAGGGAACTTGATTGAAAATGATGTTCTGGGATTTTTGTTTTCTTGTTTTTATCAGATTCTCTGGGAACTTCTCCTGGTGGGGTGAGTAAGACATAGGTACTGGTTGCAGACAGAATATTCTCTGAGCAACCCCAGTGGATGTTCATAGCTGCACACGGGTGTCTGAGAGCAGAGGAAGGGGTAGAAAATGAGAATATAGTCTCCAGAGAAATCATTATGGTCCTGACAATTCTCAGCAGATAAATGCCTAGGGAGGAAGGGTAAAAATAATTTGGGGAAAAGAGGAGCCTAATAAAGGAGCTTACTACAAGTTATTTTTTTTAACTGATTGCTATTAAATTCTGTACTAGAAAACTTGGGAAGGCAGTCTCTGATTTAATAAGATGAATGGACATCCTTGTCCCCTAAGGTCTGGCATTAAGAAGATAATATTCTAGTGAGTAATGGCGCTTCCAGGACTAGAAGAGAGTCCTTCACAGTTGCCCTAGGCTTTAAGCACAGGGCTATGGGGTCCCTCTCTTGAAAGATCATTTGCAGATTTTATGCTTATGTCTGCAAAGGGGAGTGAGCAGCAGGGGCTTACCAGTGGGATCATTTCCTGGTGACCAGACACATCAGTCTGTTTCTCATTGGGAGCAAAACTAATACCGTGAACAAGTCAGGAGACTTAGTCCTGCTTCATCTGCAAATGTCCTCACTGGAATCAAACACTTCCCCAGTCACGTCCAGCTCTGGAAGGGCTGCTTTGGTAACACAGGCTCCAGATGGCTTTCCTTATTCCTTCCTCCAACGTATGCCAGATGAAGAGAGCCCAACCCTCTAAAAGGAACATCCCCTTTAAGTCTAAAAGGACTACTTGCTGGCAGCTCTGCTTTGGGGACTGGCTCAGGTCCCTTCCCCACTGTGATCTGTCTTCTAGTGCCGGCCACCCTACACACCCAGCACCAGGATGGAGGCCCAGCCTTGGCCACATGGGCAGCCTAGGCGTTCACTTGCACCCCTCAGCAAAGTGCCTGCCTGACCCTCGCCCGGCAGCAGGACAAGCAGAAGGGCAGGTAGGGGTCTGACTTCAGATGGGGCTGGGGCTGGGGAGCTCACAGCTCACAAAGGGTGACTCTCCCTGACACGACACTGCACCCAAGCCCCTGGAGCTGTCACAGCATGGTGCACCAGGAGAGGAGGCAGCACGCTCGGAAGCTGGGGAGAGAGTTAGGGGCCACCAGAGGGCTAGCTGAAGGAGGATGGTGAGAGTATTTCTTAGACGGATGCAAGGAATGTTGGGGAGCAGTGGGGATGGATGAGAAGGAGGCTTTGAGAGGGAAAAGTCGGAGTGGCAAGGAGGCAGAAAATCAAGGAGTAAAAAGGGACCCTGAGCAGGCAAGTGAAACTGAAATAGTAGAAGAAATGAACATGGTGAAGAGATAGACAGACAGACACACACACACAGTCAAGACTGGTGTTTGACGGAAGAAGTGGGCTCTGTGCCCTCCTCAAAGTGACACATACAATTCACCATCACACATACTAGGTGTGAAAATGCCTCACACAGAGCAGGGACCCCAAAGAGCTCTCACCCCTCTGCCTCCTCTTACCCCCTCTGTGTCTCTGTCTCTGTCTCTCCCCTTTTTTTATTTTTTGATGCAATTAACATTAAAATCAGTAGACTTTGAGAACATCAGATTATCCTCCAAAATGTGAGTGGTGGGCCTCATCTCATCAATCAAAAGCCCTAAGAGCATATATTGGGTTTTCCCCAAGAAGAGGGAATTCTGTCTCAAGAGAGCAACACAGAAAACCCTTCTGGTCTCCATTTCCAGGCTGCCAGCCCTGCAGGCTCAGACATGGAGCCCCTGCAGTGCCCCCCATGGTGACTTCCCCAACAACTTGCCTAAAATCTTCCATCTGGGAAGAAACTGACATTTATTAAAATCTGGTCTTTCTTGCCATCAAATCCATTGTGTCCTAAGCCTGGCAGGGGCTTCAACAAGCCAGTCAGTCCCCTGAGAGGCATCTGAAGCTTTTTAGCTTGGCTGTGTTGGACTAGAGGGGTAAACAGAGTTCCTTTCCACCACTCAGTGGCTCTGGCAATTATGTGGTCCTATTTCTAAATGGTCTCCCCCATGGACTTTAAGAAGGGACACTGGACATGAAGGATCTCTATCCTTCACAAATGCCAAGACTGAGAGTAAAATGCCATTTCACTCCCAAACAGGCAATGCTGAAGCGAAAAGTCAGAGCCCATCTTGCCATCTGTTTCATGTACTGCTCCATACGATCCATCCTCAGCATTTCACATTCAGGTGCGAGCTTTACTCACACGCATAGTTGAGTTCTAAATTATCAGAGTGCAAAGCCATCTTACCATGAATTCTGCTCTTTTCCCAGCTCACCAGCTTATCCCAGAGTAAGCAAAGCCTGCACACTATTAATGAGCTTGAACACGTTGGCAGCTTATGGTATCAGTCAGGTGTCTCTCAGGAACCTGAAGAAGGCAGGGGGCTAACCACCAACGGAAGTTCAAGTTCAACAGCCTTTATTAACTCTGCAAGTGATTCTAACCACTACCTCCTGGATACAACGATGGGACCCGGTTTCCCTCGCCTCGCGGGACCGCAGAGCTGATATTTAGGAAGGAAAAACTGTTAGCACACCTGCATATGTCTCATGTGGCTTTGCTATTTACCGATGTAATCAATGTAATCACTGTTTTTCTTGATTTTTTTTTCTGCCAGAGGCAAGTGATTTCTCTGCTCAGAGCCTTTTCCTAATGCTTTCAAGAGTCCATATTGCATCTTTTAACTATCCAATTATCAACCAGCACTTTTTTTAGGCTTCTAAAATGAGGAGTACAGAAATGTGATAAGGTGAACTAGCCTGGAACCCCAAAAGGATCACAGGCCTGCCTTCAGGAGCTGCAATAACTCCATCACAAGGTCTTGGGATTCCTCCATATTGATCAACACCTTCATCTGTAGTGGGCATTGAGTGTTGGAGACACAGGACAGTGAGGCACCATCACCTTCAGAGCACCCAAGGCCCACTGTGCACTGGGGCATGGTGGGTGGGACAATTCCTTCCTGCAGGGTACATTTTAGGGGACACTTTGTCAAGGAAAGTGGTATTTCAGCAGAACCTGGTGTGAGGAGCAAGAAGGCTTCAGGGAAAGATTTCCATGTCTCCCCCAGCCTTCTTATTGTTCTGAAATTCATTTTATGGATTAAATCCAAGACATCCTGAACACCAGGAGCATCAACAGTCAGGAGGTTTCCGAGGGGAGGGAGGCTGTGGGGTTGGGCAGCTACTCAAAGTCACACCTGCTCAGGACCTCAAGAACAGGTCGCTGTCCCAAACCCATGTCCAGGGCAACCTTCTGACAAGCAAGCACATAGCCTGCAGAGGCCTCCAAGGCAGACACTGTGCAGGGAGAAGTCGGACTCGGATGCTCTCTGCCACCAGGGCCCCACAGCCTGACTGAGGGTGACAGGCAAAGGAGGGGTCGGTGTCGCTCTGCCTACGAACCCAGGTACACCACATAAAGCACAGTGAGAGGTCAGACAAAGGGTTAACTAAAGGGAGGAAGATGTTTGCTTCCAGAGGAATCAGAAAGAGGTTTCATGGCATACAAGCTTCCAACCGAAATGACTATCAACAAGCAGAGATAACAGGAGGAAAGGAACGCACCATATCCAGAACAGCCATGTGAACACAGGTGGAGAAATCATGAGCAACATCAGACTGGAGCTGTGGAATATAATAATAATTAGTAGTAGGACTGTAACTATTATTTATGGAGTGCCTATGTGGTGTGCCTGGAATTTCAAATGCCCCCATCTCAGCCTTTACTGCCAACTGAGATACAGACAGCATCCCATTTTTCAGATGACAAAACTGAGGCTTCACTGGCCAAGCTGGGATGTTAACACAGATGGTTCTTATGCCAGGAGCCACATGCTTAACCACCATGCTTGTTTAGGATGCAGGACTTGATGTTCTCCTGAGAAATATATGCTCAACTAAAGAGGCAATAGAAATAGTGTTGTTTTTTAAGGACAGAACTAATATACAGCAGATAAACCTGACAGCCATATGGAAATCCAGAGCAGGGAAAGTCTGGAGATAAGTGGTCTTTGACTGAATGCTGTTGTAACGATATATGTGCAAGAATAATAAAACGTTCTGGATGGAAGGAATTAGCAGCTGAAAAGGAAGGGAAAGAAAGACACATTACTGAGGTAGGATCACTGGGACCTGACTAATGGCTGGATATGGTGTGAGAGGTGAGAATAGGAGCTCATAGAAAGTGTGTCTGGTCCCTGGGGACCATTCCTAAATCAGAGACATTTACTTCCATCCATCTTCCCAGATCCATAAGTCAGGGAGAGTCAGTTTTCTGATTTTTTTCTGTACTCTAAAATATTAATCCTACAAAATCATATTTCAGATGGACCTTAGTACATGGACAGCAATCAATTACTGTTTCTGTAATGCCCAAGAGATTTAATGGAAGGAAGTTTACTATGTGGATAGGCAAAATTCTCCTTCATGTAAAGTCTGCCTCAATCACCTGTTTCTGGACAATATAATAGGTGCTTAATTAACATGCTTTAAATGAATAAGTAAATAAACCACAAGTATGTTCAACCTCTTTCTCCCTGTAAGCATTTTTCCTACACCTTTCTTTCAGATCAGAACTCCAGAATCAGGAGTTAAGAGAAAAATTAAAAACAGGAGGACACCGAATTAGAATGCAGAAGTGCTGGATGCCTGGTCAGAGACTTGTGAAGAGGAATCTTAGCTGGGTCTGTCTTATGATACTTGATGTGGTTCCTGACACATGGGAAAACCTCAACAAATATTTGTTGAATGAATAAATGAATGAATGAGTCAGATCGTCTAAACTGGAAGACCTTAGCAGCAAATATTTGAATGGAAGCATTTGTGCAGCCACCAGTCCCATTAGCCTAACATGCCAAGGTGATTAATGTTGCTTTTTCCAGAAGTCTTGACCTGAAAAACTCAAAATGAACACCTGAAGAAAAAAAAATCCCATTAGCAAGCTTGCTTTTCACAGTGGGAGACTCCCAGCAACAGTGCCAATATCCCGGGGGCCCAATACCTTTCTGACTTTGCAATAACTCCCAAGTTAAACAAATTGCCAAAGAGTTATAAGCTTCTTATTAGTTGGATGGATTCCTCCAATCGCTCTGTTGGCTTCACTTCCCCTGCACACATTTTGGTGAGTTCCCCCTGATAATTCGTGTGCCTGCAAGTCTGCTCAGCAGCTGAAGAACACTGGCATTTCTGGGTTCGCATCTGCTCTGTGATCTATGATCTACGATCTCCACTCCCTCTTGCCTTCACTTTGAACTGAAGTGCTGTGTTAAGCAACCCTGCTACCCACCACCTAACAAGCTGAGACGTGAGTCTTCATTAGTGTCTCAACACTTGCATTTTATCCCAGGCTAACCAGTAACACCAGTATTCAAACTGCAGCATGATGATAACCACAATGACCCAGATGGAATGGCCAGGACCATGTCCATGATTCAAGGACCAGGCATGTCCATGGAGACGGCTAGAACCCAAATCACAGAGGTTTCAGTAAGAAAGGCCTATGGGAGAACACCAAGAAAAGCTAAGATAGAACGAGCATTAGATTGTGGCCCTTAATTTACACAGCAGAAACTGAAATGCAGAAGTAGTAGAGATAGAGTACATTGCACCTGAGTAAAGATCAATTCTATCCTTTGGGGTAAAAATCCACTTCAGAAACTAAATTGTCCATTTCAGTTAATAGCCCTAGATCATAAATTATTGTCCAAGCTTCTCTTTTGTTTTGAGTTAAGCAAATTTAGCTACCATGCCAATTCACGTTTCTGCATGGATTCCCATATAACATTGTGAATGATTTCACTATATGACATGGAATGAGAATGTTTCATCAAAATTTATTCTTCAATGGAAGCTCCTCGAGGAGAATTATATGCTAAGTTTTCTGTTCGATTTTCTCTGAAAAGCACAAATGTCTACAGTACACTGGTTCCGGTCTTCTCTTGGGGTGAGACAAGGCTTATGGCAAGGGTTAGTTTGTGCATACTGTTCCTATTGAGGTAAGTTCCTCCCTGGGATTAGAAGAAACAATCATTTTATTAACTACAGTCAAAGGGTTAAGGAGAAAATCTGAGTCCACCGGATATCCATAATTCCACCTTTCCTCCTTAGCAGCATTATCTTATTTCTTCTAGAATTTTTCCTAGGTGCACAAACAAGATCTTTCAGAGGGTGGGCTGAGGAAGGAAAGACGGAAGAGGAGGGGAGAGAGGGATGAGGTGTACACAGGCAAACAATCCCACACAAATGCCTCTGATACTCAGGACTGCAGCGTGGGATGGAAAGGGGACTCACTTTGAAACTGAACATAGTCACAAGCCAAATGCTTCCAAGGACCTCTCTCTCTGACTCCCAAACAGCACTGTAGCTTGGTGGAAGGACGGTTCCTTGACAACTGCTATCTCTCATCTGTGCCCTTATTTCTGCTGTGTCAGGAGGACCAAGAGAAACAAATGTCTGCCTCAGAGCTGCTCCAGAGAAGAGGCCTTTCCCAGTTCAGCCTTTTTAATTCCTTATAATCACTTTATTTTGTTTGTAAAATAAATCTGCCGCTCAGAGCTCTCTAAAGGCTTCATTATTTATACTTCCCCATCCAGAAATAGACCTCAATAAAGCAATATTATTTATAACTACTGTGTACCAAATAGCAGTCAAAGTTTTACCCACCCCTCACGCTTCCTTCTCTAACACTTCTTTTAAGTCATTTTACAGAAAAAAGCTCTTTTGATTCCCTTCCACCATGTACTAGTCTTTTTTGATGTACATTTGTTTTAAAGAAAGCAATCTGGAATAAACTGGTGAGGATCAGACTGAAGGAAATTTGCTAAGATTTTGGATTGTAGTGATGGCCTAATCCATAAATATCACCCCATATTTAAAGCAGGAGAGCAACCGATTTGTGATGTGATTGCTACTTACATTTCAGTAAGAAAGTTGTCACCGTGAGATACATCTAGGTGTGAAATACATTTGAATACAAAGTTTTGCTTCTTAAAATGAGGAACAGAACAACCCCCAGTTGGAGATTGTTAAACAATTGGCAAAGTATTAGGCACTTTATTTATTTATTTATCCTCAGCACCCTGGGACCAATGGGCAATTCTGTGGTTTCCTTGGGAGTGGAAAGGAAAATGAGCTCTTAAAATGGACAGGGGAGTTGCAAAGTAACGTCATATATTGTTAGTGTTGGGGGGAACTAGATGAGGGGCATCCCAGAACTCTGCATTATCAATTCAGCTTCTCTCTAAATCCAAAATGTTTTCCACATACAAAGCTTATTTAAAAGAAATCGAGTAGAGCTGGGAGTTGGGAAGAACAAGCTCAGGGCTACAGGAGCACTGAAGAGCTCGCTCACAGCCCTGGTCTTAAATGGCAGACACCAACCAGAGGGAGCCCCACCTGAGATGCACAGAGGCCCCATCCCTTTGGTAACGTAGACAGACAATCTCTAGATTGTTCTTATCTCTAGAAAACAGAGTCCTCAACATTTCCACTGGGTAAGGAAGACTTCCAACCCGTTACACTGTGCTTCCCCTGGGTAAGAGTCCTCTCTGAGGGACCGTTCATCCAAGCATCAGTCATCTCCCCTGCTCTTTCTCCCCATTTACACTTGGGGCTTTGATAGGCCATTCTCTTCCTTCAATAAACACAGCTGGGGTGTGGCATCAAGCCCCAGAAGTTACAGTGAGTAAAGAGACATGGCCTCTATGAATCAATTCCATGTGTGTGTGTGTTTTAATCTGTTATTTAAATTGTAAGGCTTACTGGGAAGACAAAAAAGAGAATAGAGCAACTGACGGCAGTCAGATCAGTTCTGTGCAAACAAAGTCAGTGTGTCTTTGTGAGAGCCAAGATTAAATGTGATTGAGTGCTTCTGTATAAGGCAAAAAATGCAGACCAAAAAATAGAAAACCGCGGTGGAGCTCCTTTGCCAACCTCCTTAAAATAACTACTATTGTGTTGGATCAAAAGGCATTTGCTGAAGATTTTGTATAGAATTAAGCTTACTTGTTATTTTTTTAAAACAGAAATGAGAATAAAAGAAAGGCTGTTAGCCAACACTGTCTTAGAAGAAAAAGTGTTCAAGAGAGCAGAGTATCTGGGTCAGTGAGAAGCTTCAGCCAATCTACTCTTGATTGGCAGCCCCAGAGTTTCAGCTGTAAACCCAGAGTTTCCTTCCCACCCTCACTCCGGGGGTGATCAGACTTGGGCACTGAGGAATGGGTCTCTTCCAGTGTCCAGTGGATGGATCATACCCCCAAGAGCTCAACTGTTGCCTTGCCAGTGCAGAATTTGAGGACCAGAGAGAAAAGTGTAGAATTTGCAGGCAGGGAGAAAGGAACTCCAGAACATTCCAAGTGCTCAATTGCTTTGATGCTGTATCTGTTGGTTCTTCTTCCATATCTCCATGATAGAATAAATAAGTAAAACAAAAGAAATGACCTGGGCATGCTTTCCCTTAGAAGAGCTCCCAGATCAAAAAGCCAATGTCTGCTGTGCAGAGAGTAGCCTGCTCAGACAGCAGCCAGGGCTCCAGCAGCGAGGGAGGCCCTGGGAAAGCAGCTTTTACAACCCGCAGGTCTTGTTGGGCTCAGCACAGAGCCCCCAGCGTATTCCTTGAGGCAGACAGAAGGGAGGAGGCCAGGTAGACACAACCCCACTTCTGTCAACTGCGTTAATTCTGCCCCGACATTAGATTCACATAATCTGGGAGCACTTTCTGCCAAGGCCAGAAAGATTTAAGTCAAACACCAATCTCTGTACATTCATTTGGCCCTTTACCTCAAAATGATTC
This sequence comes from Manis pentadactyla, assembly GCF_030020395.1. Classification (NCBI taxonomy): domain Eukaryota; kingdom Metazoa; phylum Chordata; class Mammalia; order Pholidota; family Manidae; genus Manis; species Manis pentadactyla. The sequence goes on along the minus strand of NC_080021.1, from coordinate 96,392,141 downwards.
ATGTGTAGACATGGCTTTTGAACAGTGGTTCTCAGCAGGGCGATTTTACCCCCAGGGGACATTGGGCAATGTCTGGAAACTTCTGGTTGACACACTGCCACTGGCATCTAGTGGCTACATCCCAGGGACAAACTCCTACAATGCACAGACGCCCTCCACAACCAAGAATTATCTGGCCCAAACGGCAATTTAGCCGAGATTGAGAAACTCCGCCCTACAGGGTGGAATGAAAATTAAAGTGTCTACTTTGTCCTATAAAAGATTGTTTTTAAGTTTGACAACTCCATAAGAAACTGTCCCAGTGTTTAAACTCCTCTTTCTGTCATCCTACTCTGTGAACCAGGCCCTTCACAAGCTGCTCACATAAAAAGACTAGCAAATAATCACCGATAGCAGAAAACATATTCTACATCTATGCCACAACTTCTTTCTCTAGGTCTGTCATCAATGAATCTGTCAACAAATGTGTTGGATGCCCGCCAACATGTCTGGCCTGGTGCTTGCTGCCACGAGGAATAATAGAGAGACGTAGCAAGAAGTTAGACTCAAAACAGAAAGAGAAACACAGTTATGGAAAATTATAATATAACAAACATTAATAAGAAAATCTAATAAAGTATACACTTTGTTAAATATTAAAATTAGCAAGTTAAATATTAAAATTAGCAATTTATGTTAAACATAACAATTTTAAGGAAATAAAAAGTTTTATGATAAGTAACAGGTTTAATAGCTTCTGATTAATTTGATTGGTAGGGGAGGGTGTATTACACCAGCGAATGTCTCTCAAGGTTATTTTTAATTTTCAAATTCAATAAATGGGATTCTTTCTCCAAAGCTACTAAAAGACCACTGAGAGATTGAATTGGTCCAACTTTACCTAAAAACAAAGGGATAGTTCCAGGACAATACTCAGAAAAGAAATTTATCAAACTTAGGATAAATTGATATATCACTCTTCACAGAAATCAAAGACTTGTATTGATAATAGAAAGTACAGAATTAGGTGACAAAAGGAAAATACCTTCAATGTAGATACACAAATCCTCTTTTTAGCTTAATTTGCTCAAAAATGAAAAGGAAACATGGAAGTGCCTGAACTTAAAATAGTGAAAGGACTCAGAAACAAAAATCAGATGTAAAGGAGAAAATCTATTTGAGCGAAAAAGAATTTCCCATCGCCTGACAAATATACCGAACATGCTAAGCCCTGAGCTGGAAGAGCATTTAGAAATTTCATCTGGCTCTTTTCTTCCTTGCATGACTAAACTTAGACCCTATAATTGCTGGACACCATCAGAGGCAAGAAATTGACAGCAAATAGACCCTCAGTCAGGGGAAATGAAACTGCTCACCTCCCTTAGAAAAGCCTGTCCCTGCAAAGCTAAGCTGGGCTGCCCAAGGGAGCCCCTCGCTCCTCAGATGCAATACAGTAGGTGGGACTGGAGGTGGCTCATGGCTCTTTTTTTGTTCTGGCACTCAGCAGTTAAGTGAAAGATTATAAACCAAATCCAGGATGTTCTAGGAGCCATACAATGGCGTTGGACTAATGGAAGGGGTTGTTTTTTTTTTTTGTCCACTATTTATGTTTTCTCTCCTATCAGACAGGAGAGAAACAAAACCTTGATATAGCCATCTGTGGGGAGAAAGCTCTTGGACTCTTTAATTTCCGTATCAGCTTCAAATTGGGAGGGTCGACTCTTCATGTTGCTTCCCTGCCAAAGAGGCATCTCACAGGTGCATGTCTGCATCCTGGTGCTGCCTGGCACAAAGTTACCTCTCATGTGCATGCTTATACTCTACTTGAAAACAGGAATAATACCCAGCATGGCATCAAACACTGAATAGCAGAACTCAGTCATTTCCATCTTTCAGCTTGACTTGAAAAAGAAACACCCACTAAAGAAGGTGGACATCTGGTATACCGTGAGTCTGCCCAGGACTACCCCAGACAGCATCAGCCTTGCCAGGGACACTGCTGTCAGAAGAGATTAGGACCCCAGGAACTTGTCAGCTTTAGGATGCCATAGCTTATAGGAGTAGACTCAAAGAAGAGTAGTTGAATTCGAGTTTAAAAACTTACATAGGAAGAGGATTACCAAATCATTTACTTTGGCTTTGAAACAAAACAAGAAAATTCCACACCCATAAATACATACAATCCTTTGTAGAATTTGACAATTACAAAAATAACTTGAAAAAATTGAAAGTTTGGGTTGTTTTTTTTTAAAGGTATTTCCAGGCAGCTGACTTCTAAGACTGCAAGAATTGAATAGCAATAAAGGAAATAAATACTTGATGACCAAATGGGAATCCTAGACTGTCTGGAAGATTCCAACTTTTGAAGGCATGGCTTCAGAAGAGGTCGTTGAAGCTAGACTTGGACTGAATTTTAAAATCTGGCATCCAAAAATACACTCTCCACTGTTTTTATTGATTGTGGTAATCACAAAATCCACCAACATTTCTGTCCTTACAGAGGGTCCAGCAACATATTTGGCCCCAGACTCCCCTATAAGCCGCATCACTCTTACCACACCCTCTCCTGCCATTGGACGTTCTCAGGGCCATCTCCTGAATCTTTTGGTTCTGTGTCTGTGTTTGTTGGCTGTGGGTGAACATTCACCCTGCTGACGCTCCTACTGGTCAGCTTTGATAACCAAGAGCGTAGTGCTTCGGCAAAAGCACCCATCAGGGGGCCTTAGTAATAATACCTTTGGCTACTTTTAATACCTGTAACTTTCCACTTACCAAAACTGTGTGTCACTTGCACCAGTCAATCTGCACAGAGAATCGGAAATGTTTTGACCTGCACTGACAGTCAGATATGTAGACCTTGATCTCCTGAAGCTGAACCTCTAACCCCCAAAGCCAACCAGCTACAACCTCCTGACCACCATTACCTCTTGTTTGAGACTGATGAATGTCATGAGTGAGTCCTAGTGACACACAGAGCATGCTGTCTAGGAAGTGCACTGCATTTTGCCCTGAAGGGCAGCCAATGCGTGATGCCACAGTCAATGCTGTCACACAGCCACAGAGACCAAGTAAGGCAGGTCAACCAACATAGGAACAGTCTGGGAAAAGGCCAGCCACTGGAGAGGCTGTTGAACACCAGCTTCTATGGAGTATCTGAATTTTCTTCACAGCTTCCCTCCAAAGTGTACTGACAGTCTAGAACACCTGCAGTGGGCTTGGGTGGGGAGAACCTCACATCCCAGTAGTTTTTCTAATTAATCACAGTTTCAGTCTCTGGAAACACTGAGCATCCTGGGCTGCAGGTGGAGTTCTGACGAGTCAGTCTCCAGATATGCTATGCCTGTTATCAATACATGTCCACTGGGAACAAGGAGTTTCTTTGGATCCCAGTCCTACCGGGAACAAATTCTTGTTTAAACCTGCAAAGAATTACTCTTCAAAGCAAATCAGAGTCACCTACAACTTATAAGCAAGTTTGTTTAGCGATAAGAACAAGTTGAATGCGAGCAACAGTGTTTAAAAAACAAAAAGCAGAAAAAATACACTGATTACATATAATCACATATGTTGAACTATTTCTAGCCTAGATATAATCTTAATATAATGAGTATTGTTACAAGAGATATAGATAACAATAATAACAATAATTTTATTTAGAAACCATTTTCCAGCCAACGTGCTTAAGGCATTGCATGATCATATACAGTGATTAAAACATTATTAAAAACATCAAAAGAATAAAACCCAAGCTATTCTTCAGATACAAAATGAAGTAACACTAAAAGAATAAAGGACTAATACTAGAAGTACAGAAAAATGGCACCAGTTAATAAAATCAGAGAATGATGGTTCCTTCATGTTCTTTCCACCCTATTTACTCTCAAAAGAATCCTTTAAATCCTCTTTGCCATGTCTTCTGATGTACTTATTTCCTAAATGCCTACTTTCTCTTTAGTTTCTTTGCTATACGTTAAATTTTCTCTCCTTCCTTAAATCAAGATCTACTTTTTATATCCATTCAATCAAATTTGCATGACAAAGGGTTTGATGGGTTTGTCTAAAATCAAATAAACAAAAATAAAAACAGAAGACTCATTAAGCCATTCTCTAGTACTGGAGATTTCTTGGGCTCTTTATGTATTTGGGCCATATAACCAGTTACATTGAAAAATGAAAACGTGGTCACTGTAAAACCCATACAACTGTAATTTCCAACCTTTTAGCCATCGTGACATCCTCTCATTCTGAGTTTTGCAATAACCACTAACTCCCTCCTCCTTCAAAAAAGATGAGGATGGTGTGAAAAACACTGTTGGTTACCTTTACCACAACCATTTCCTCCCCCTCCCCCCTTTCTTTCTTGCTAACAGAACACTATTTTTGTTTAAGTATCAGGGGGTCATATGTTCATGGAGAGTGGGCCCTCCCCACCAAGGGAGAAAATGTTGACTCTAACACATCAGTGTTAATTCTGTGCCGCTTTGCCTGCCAGGATGCTCCATCCCAGAGATGTAATGCAACTCTAGCCATAACAGAAAGTCTGATAGGACTTTCCAGAAGGCTTCCTCCCTGACCTGACTCAGGCTGGTATAGATGTGATCTTTGAAACCAAAGCAGATATCTTGGGACCATGAAATGCAGAACCAAAGGACCAAACTAATTCACTGGGTTCAGTGGAGTGACAGAATGGAAACCCTGGATCCCTGAGAAACTGATCAAGCTGAACCCACAACTGCCCTACATGTGTTTCTTGTTTTGTAAGATATTTTTTTCCTCCTTTTTTAAATCAACTTAACTGAGCATTATCACACTACTAGCATTCTAACCAACTTAAAAGACATTTCTCTATATATAATTAAAATGCATTACATGCTTTGGGGATTGGCATTTCATACAATGGAACACAGAGTCTTTTAAAATAATTTGAGTATCACTCAGGTAACATTTGCATGCCTAATATCTATTGAGCATATTAACGTATATCATATTTTTTATTATGATATATTAAGCGTATATCATATTTTTTAATTCCTGTAATTCCATATAAGATGGTCATCACTTCTTTTTATAGACAAGGAGAACGACAGAGATCAAGGAATTTGTTTACAATTGCACAGTTTGGAAGTGTTAGAGCAAGGATTTGAAGTCAGATTTTTCTGATTCGTGGTCCAGATCTCTTTTACTCCACCAAGCTACATGCACTGGATTCTGGCCATGCTTCTAGATTAATTACTGACAAATATTTTAACCTACTTTAGGTTACTGTTAACTGTCTGTGGAGTCATATTGGAATCTTGGTTGAAATACTCTATTGACATGAAGTTTTTTACTTAGTAGGGTCCCTCCCCTCCAAAAAAAAAATCTAGATCAACATCATCACTGATGAATTTCATGATCCTGTAAGAATTTGGGCTCAATTATTAATAACTGAGCTGAAAACATGATGCCCACCCTTGAAATATTTTTCATTAATCAACAAAACTGAAAAGACAACTAAAAGATGTAGGAGCTATTCAATCAGTTTTTTCCCATCTTGATTGATAGTTGTTAGGCACACAACTTCATCTTTATCCCATGGCATAAAACCACTGAATCCTTTGATAAGCAAATATTTGGTGCTGCTAAATAAATAAAAGCATTTTAAAATGTCTTGCCTAGTTGAGCTTAAGTGTTTATTGGTTGGTCGCTTTGGGACAGCACAAGAGGGCTTTACATGGCCCTGGGTGAGCAGCTCTTGAACTTTGTCCCTGGGGGTATGCGTAACTTCACCCTGGCCCTGGCCCTACTATTGTGATAACTTCAGAACTCTTTCCTACATCAACCTTTGCTACTTTACAGTCCATACTCAACCCAGCAGCTAAAGGGGTTCCTTTTTTTTTTTTTTTACTAAGTATCATTGATATACAATCTTACGAAGGTCTCATATGAGCAACATTGTGGTTACTACATTCCCCCCTATTATCAAGTCCCCACCATATACCCCATTACAGTCACTGTCCGTCAGCATAATAAGATGCTATACAGTCACTACTTGTCTTCTCTGTGCTATTCTGCCTTCCTAAAAGGGTTCTTTTTAATGTGAGGCCAGCCTATCACTCTTCTGTTCATAACCTTCAATAGTTGTCCATCTTACAAAGAGTGAAAGTTCCACTCCTTTCCAGGGCCTACACTCACCCCTCTCCAGGCCACTGGCCTCTTGGCTGATTCCTGAACACAACAGGCACACTCCTGCATTTGGTCCTTTACTCCAGATACTGTCCCTTCCAGAACACTCTTCTCCAAGATACCTGTTTGGTTAATTCCCTCACCTTTTCTGACTTTCTGCTCAGTTTTCCCCTTTGACTTGTGGCCTGCGGCCTGCCTCAAGACCCTCCCCTTGGCACCTGATTCCCCTCAGTCAACTCAACCTTTTTTCTTCTTCTATAGCACTTAGTCTTTCCAACATACTAAATAACTTAATTCTCTTGTTTATGCTGCGTCCTCCTCCCCTTGCTAGAACCTAAACTCTGAGGGTACAGGGCTGGTGTGTGCTTTGTTCGCCGATCTATCCCAGATGCCTAGAAGAGTGCCGGGCACACAGAAAGGATTCTGATAAACACTTGTGGAATGAGCTAGTTAATGCATTATAATCTAAGAAGGGACCAGCAGTTACCAAGAAGCAAAGATGGAGAAGCAGGCCAGGGCCCAATCACTGTAGCAATGTACAGCTGTTGTAAGCATTTGAGGATCTATTTTAAGCACAACCACTGGCTTGGTGGGCTTTAAACAGAGGAATGATGTATTCTGATTTACATTTTAAAGTCATTTGCCTGTCATGTAGGAATGGATGAGAAGAATATTAGGGAGATCAGTGCAATATCTGATACATTTTGATTGAAGTGATAGTAGGAAAAATTAAGAGAAATGGATGGATATTGAAAAAGTTGAGCCAACAGAATTGCTGAGGAGTTAGAGGTAGAAACTGCCTAAAAGGGAGGAGCGCCGACAGTGAAAAACGATGGTGAAAAAGGTTTGTGGGGACAGGAGACCAGACTAGTTCTCAAGGGAGGTGGAACCAAAAGATATATTTTTGAAATGCTGATGTTTGAGATGCCTATTGGATGTCCAAGTAGAAATGAGAGAAAGGGATAAAGAAGCCCCGTGTGCAGGGGAGAGGCCAAAGTGGCAGACAGGAAGTTATGAGTCCCCAGCACTCTGCGGCCACGGGCCTGGGCGGGGAAATCACCCGCACAGAGAAGAGAAACGCAGAGAGCACAGGAGGGAAGGTGTGCAGGGGAAATGACATCTGGAGGACGTCCCTCCTGGAGGTTTTCCACTCCTGGAAATCTTGGGATTTCACCTATTTTCAGAAACCTGCATTCCTCTAGCTTCCAGCTGCGCATTTGTGATCATTTTTAATTTCCTTCCTGGACCATTATTTCCTCTGATGCTTTTGCTAATCCTCAAACTTGGCTTCCTAGACCTAAAACCATTTTCAAAAGTCTTTAAACTCAGTTAGTCTGTCAGTTAATTCATTATGATGTGTACTTTAAAACAATTACATAAATTAAAAGAGGATTTATTCCCTAAACTCAGCTATTTTTTTCTGTCCCTTTCTTTCTCACTGAAGACAATGGTATGTGTGCAAATGTAAGACGAGGAAAACCATTCCCAGTTAATATTTTCCTAATATATGCTTGTTGCTTGCTATTTCCCTGGCACCCACAGTGTATGTTACCCTCACATCGTGGAGGTGGCCCAAAATCCTACTCCTGGAACAACCAAGCTGTGTTTTGGTGACCTTTGAGGAGTTTGTTTTAAACCAAGGGAAGGAATATGGAGGTGAGATGGAGGTGAGTGATTCCCAGGGGCAGGTGGAATTGTTAACTGAGGATATCCCTGGAGGCTCTCTCTAATCATTTGACCTAACTCTCTAGCTGAGGTCATTGGATCCTAGACAGAATATGGAAATTATGGTTTGAAACTGAAACACAGGCTAAGAAATTGCATTTTACTTTATTTCTACATTAAACATACCACACATGGCAAGCTATTGCCAGACTAAGGCTAGAACTCTGCTCCAAGCAAAGTTCTAAACCTCTGGGCCCTCTCTGTGTCTCCCCACTCAGAGCCAGCCGCCCATGGACATCCCCAGACTCCATCCTGGCAATGGGGGTCCTACGGCTAATAGTAGGTCATCAGCTTCTGAAGGACCTCTCCACTGTTTGTTTTCTCTTGCTCTTATCACAGAGGTGGATGGTATTAGATATGTTTCTTTTTAGTGAGTATGAGGTAAGCAGAGGTCAAGCCAGTGTCAAACGGAGATGTAGAAAAGCAGATACAGTTACAGCGCAAACCCGCCAGCCCAAAGTAAAAACAAAAGAACTCTTTCAGCGACACTTCAAAACCAATTGAAACCATAGTGATGATCTGGGGGCCACTTTCTAGACAGAAGTCAAGCCAAAGCCTTCATGCTTAGGGACCCTTCTGCTCTGAGCTGACAGAGGCAAACAGGCCTCTCAGGCAACCACCTCATTCCCCCACCTGAAACCCTGTCATGGGAGCCACTCTAGTACCTTCTTCAGCGGGCAGTTAAATGAATGAGAGATTCCAAACAAAACCTAGAAAACCCTGTGGTGTCCAGCCTTTAATCCTTTAATGCGAAATCTATTCTACCCTCTAAGGTGGGAGAGAGGCCGGACACTTCAGAGCCACTGTTTCTCAAGGCAAGAGAGGAATGCAGAAACGAGTGTGGCTATGCATTTATCTCCCCAGCTGTAAGCGCCAAGGGGCAATTACCTTTCTTCCCATCATCATGCAAATTCCAGGGCTTTTGCACACAGTAAGAACTCAATAGATATTTTGGGAATAAATTCCCTGTCTTTTAAATCTCAGTATCTCAGGGCCCTTGTTTTCTCAAATTACAATTAACCAGGTGCCTAGACCCCAAATCGCTGGTTTTATTCTTATTTTACTTTGCCTTTGCTGTTCATCATCCTGCTGCTGCTCCTTCTCTGGCTTGGAAAAGGAGACCTGAGCAACAAGCAGCCTTTGAGTCAGAATATGATTAAAAGTGCTCTTGTAGTTTCCCTAAAAAACAATTACATCCCTCAGGGGCTATGTCCTGTCTGTCTCAAGTTTTTAATGGTCTGCAACGCTTTCCCACCAAAAGCACGAACTTCCTAGGCTCTAAGAATTTAACGAACTGAGCGTTGACAGATTGAATTGCAGCCTCACTTGATGAGATCAATACGATCTGTTCTTTACTTGATTATCACACTAAATGGATGAAAATATGTGAACACAAATTATTACTACCAGAACTACTTCATGGATATATTTTATAAACCTTTAAAAGTTTGGGATAGTTCACTGTTTAACTTGAGTAGACAGGGCCCAGTACAACATTAACAAGTTGTACAGCTTTGGGCACATAAATGTGAGATCTGGGTTCTAGGCAAGTAGATGCAAAAACCCCATGATAACATTATTTTCACCTGAGGCTTCTATTTGTCTTCCTAATAGGATCCTATTTCTTACCTTAGTCCATGCACTCTTTTTAAACAAATTCTGGAGAAAGAATAACAGAACATTGTTCTTCAAAAAGAATAACCTTTAAAATAATGTGCAAAACCTTTATAGAAGTGTTTAATATAATAATAATGTGCACAACAAATTCCCCTCACAAAAAATCATGGGTATAAGAACACTCATATTAACAAAATTTACCAATATGGAAAGTATATATAGAGATAAACAATAATTTATAAAGATAAATGAGCAATAGTTTTTCAGTGCAACCGTTTCTACCCCCTCTAAATACTAAATACAGTTTAGTTACAAAATCAACAAAATGAGTTTTAAAAATTCTTGAAATTATAGCCCGTGTTGGGGGTGAGCAGTGATGTATCTAAGTGTTCTGTGGTCAGAGAAGGCATCACAGAGGATGTGTGAGCCAGCTAGAATGTGACAAAGGACAGTTAGGAGTGTTCCACATGGAGAACAGGACAAGGCCTAAAGAAATTTCTGCTCTGACAGGCACTGTATGGATCTGTTTACATACATCCATTCAATTTAATCTTCATTTGCCCAGTGATTGTTTTTATTATTCTGAAACTGAGTCCCAGTCAATCACATGTGGGTGACTTGTCTAGGCACCTACAATCAGTCACAGAGTCCGGACTCCAGCTCAGCTCTTCAGACCTTCCCACCAGCACTCTGTTTCACTGCCCCTCTGACATGGCACCTCGCTCATCCCAGGTGCACAAGGGACCTGAAGGTATCTTGTGTGGTCTTCTTTCTCCTAGTTTAGCTCCTCTCCAGTTCATTCTCCACATAGCAGCCAATTAATATTTTTTAAACTACTTTAATATGTGTGAGATGGGGTGGATGGCCAACGCAGCAACCTCCTATGGCTTCCCACTGCACTTGGAATAATGTTCGTGCTCATTCACTCCACTAGGCCTCTCCTGGGTGCCCTGCGCGGCCTCCCCCTCACTGTGTGCTCTCTTGCCCCACCCCTCCCTTGTTCTGGAGACTTTAGCCTCAGTGTCTATCCTCAGGGGCTTCTGAAATATGTCTCTGCCCCTCCACCCTAATTTTCTCTCATAGCATGTTTTCAGGTTCTTTTCCTTCAGAGAACTTTTCACAATTTATTTATGTATTTAGATAGCGTGTATTTCCAGTTTCCACCACTGTGCTGAAGTGACTCAGGATTCTCGTGCTGTGCTCTCCACCACATCCTGCAGCACAGACATAGCAGCGGCTCATCCTCTCAGGAGCCACAGTGCAGTGCTCTTGCACATAGTACAAGCTCCAAAACTGTTGGAGTGAGGTTAAAAGTAATTCAAAATAAAAACAAATTTTAAATAAATCCTTTAAATGTTTAAATAGTAAAGAGTCTATTTAATAGGCTGTTTTAAGCCCAAAGAAAGTTTTCTAAAATAAAATGTTACCATTCATTCATTTATACAAAAAAGTGTTACCTGAGCATCTATTAGGGGTGTACTTCCTGCCCCCCAAAAGCTTTAGTCTGCTGTTTGAGTCAGATCCTCTTTTGATACGTGTATGTATCTTGGACATACCATACCACTTAGGAGATTTTTGTTTTCCTTCTCAGTGTCTTTCATACTGTAGGAGTCACATGAGTCACTTCTTATGTCAAAAGAGAATTTCAAGAGAGACATGGAACTAAATTCTACTCCTCCACTGCAATTCTACTTCTCTCCTGGTCATCAGTTGAACACTGCAATTTGGAGAATTGGAACCACAGTAATAGAGCTTGGAGCACAGAAGAACCCTTCCGAAGACAATCACAATAGAACTTACTGGATGCATGACCAAGGATAAAAGAAAACCAGTCCAAGACCTAGGGAAAGTCATAATAGAAAGCCTGAAATAAATAGAATACACCCCACTTGTGTCTCATCTGTTCCATCCTGGCTTGTGCTTTATAAGCATTATTTTGAATAAGGGGGAAGTAGGAGATCCTTGGCTGGCCTGGATCGGTCAGATGTTAAAGTACCATAATCAATGGTGCAAAAGTACAAATGGGTCAAATGTTGCAGTGAAGAGATTCAGTCCAAAATCAATACCTCAAGATTCGTGGTTCTGGAACACCATTTCCAAGACTGATCTCATGCCATAGAGATTCATGTATCTACCTCTTGTTCATGTGTTTACTCAACAATTATTTTATTTTATTCTATATGTAAGCTTTTTGGAGGGATATGACAAAAATTAATGTACTTACTTTTCTCACGGGAATAGCATTCTTAAAATCCTGGAAGCATGACTTTAAAAAAAGTTGGTGTTAGATGTTAACTAGACTTGGGGTGGTGAATATATACATATATATACTCGAATATATATTCGAATATATCGAATCACTATGTTTTATAACTGAAAGTAATGTAATGTTATGTATCAATAATACCCCAATAAAAAAAATGGATAAATCTTCAAGTAACTGGCCATTTACCCTGGCTCAGCTCATCTCCATTAGAACCATCTCTCATAAGAGACCTGCTGCACTCAGGTTTTAGACCCAGGGAAGTGAAATATTTAACTCAGTTATCACAGAGAAGAGATAAGAAATGCCCCTTCTTGCACTAAAAGATAAACACCTGCAGGCACTCACCTCTCAGGGGCCACAGTGCTCTTCAGATGGGATTCATGGGCTCCAGAATGCCTGTTTTGTCTTAAGGATTCTGTTTGTCAACTTGCCCTCCCTGGAAGGAGCACAGTCTTCATTTACATGAGCCTTTGCCTGGCATTGATTTGCAGGCCTGCAGGACAAACAAAGCATCTCACAGGGAAAGAAGGGGGAAAAGTAATAATAAAGCTCCTTATATTCTCTCCCAGGATTTGGCCCCATTTTGACATAAGAATGCATCCTCCAACATTTCTTCTGCAGCTAGATGTAAACACATGCCCTGTTCTAACACCAGATGGGGGTTAGATCTTGGGTTTAGATGGAAATCTAAACTGATAGCATTTGGCTGTGTCTGCCTTTAGGGCAGCTTAGAAAAATTACCTGGTGCGTTGTTGAATTGTTGACATTTTTACTAACTGTGCTATTGACTAAACAAGGAGTAATTACTGTAGCTACTTCTAGCATAAGTTGATAAAAATCACTCAATAGGTTGAGTTGCAGCTATCATGGTTAGGGGTGGGGCCTTGAGTTCAAATTAATACATGTGTTGTGGAAATTAAAAATCACCTCAGAGATACAGTGAGTACTTAACAAACAGTAACAGGTCCTGAAGATAGAGTAGTAATCTAATGCTTTTCACTAAATGGTATATTGCTGGGATCTTTGTTCTGTGAGAGAACATAGAAATGACCTGCTCCAAGACCTTCTATTATAAATAAGCAAAATGAAGCTCCTAGAAGAGATTAACACCCAAGGCCACAGAGCTTGTGAGTGGCAGGGCAGGCTTCCCTGGCTCTTTCCCAGGGGCCACAAGTGACGATGGCCTTAATATATGTTCAGGATGTGATTCCCAAACTCTTGAGAGTATGTGTGTAGAGACATGAAACACAATATTTGTAATTAGGATTTTCCAGAAATCCTAGGTCACAAAATAAGAGCATATGCTTTGCTCCAAGGTGACTCAGAGCCAACCCTGGGACAGAAACCCCCTTGAGGAAGCTCCTTCACCCGGACATACAGTCACATTCCGTGCTCTGTCTCTCTTTTCAGGACACACCCTGAACCTGTTCTAGCCCCTCAGCCACTTTCATCACAAATCTAATCTTGCTTTAGAGTTCATTCTGTCTCCCTCCTGGCCCTTGACCTAAACCTTTCCAGATAAAGAAGTTCCCTAACTTGGGATCACAAGGTCACCTCCATTATTTCTGTGATTGTTTTATTCTTGAACCCACCACCCCCAAGAAACTGGATTTTTAAAACTAATAAACAGAAGGCAGGCACCAATGTGTTTCTGCCTCTCTACACTCATCTGTCAAATCACAACATTCCACCCTAAGAAACAAATGATTCCATTATTATAATAACTATGAGGCACATTCACCTGATCAGTGCACAAGATTAACAAGAGGTCCACAGATTTGGTTAGCTTCGTTGGCTATCTAAAAATCTCTGTATCTTCCATGAAGGGCACCTCATTTCTGTAGTTTACACTTTTATTTCCAGAATATGAGACTTGGTAACAGGTCAGATCATGAGACTTGGTAATAGGTAAGATCAATGTGCAAAAATTGAGTAGGAACTGATTCAATTTAGACATATTCACTTTAAAATAAATTGATAATTTCATAAGGAGGTAAAGGAAAAAAGGTTTAAGCATTTTGGACCAATTAACACATCACATTACCAAGTGGTCTTCAATGTATGTTCCCTCCCTTGTGTGTCTCAGGTTGACATATGTTTTTGTGTAAATTGTGGAACTTATTCCACAGAGGATTAATACAAACATCTGTAATTATGGGGAGGGGGCTAAAAATCACACTGGCTCAATAGTGTGCTCTAGGTGTGTTCTAAGGAACATTAATGGAAAGAAAAGAGGGTTTCCATACACAACTGATTTGAGTGAATACTAGTTCAAATAAAATAAATATTTTTCTTCACTGTTCCTCTCAAAGCCTTTATTATGTGAATGCCATTATGGACCACCAGAAAGTGGATACACCATTTCCCCACCATGTGGCTTTCTCTTTCAGAGGGAATCTTGAGGGACTCATGCTCTCTGGTTAATATTACTAATAACAGTGATTGCCACATTTGCGTCCTCACTCTGTAGCAGGCATTGTACCAGCTCTTCACATTGCATCTCACTTAACCTTTGCAGTGACCATAGGTCATAGGTCTTACTATATCCCCATTTCACAGCAGAGGAAACAAGCTCAGAGAAGTTAAATCGTGAATCTAAAGTCACACAGCTGGCAAGCTGCAGAAACAGAATACAAGTCATTCTGACTCCAGAGCTTATACTCTTGGTCACTCTGTTATGCATCTGTGCTCATGAATCAGATGAGGGAGAAAACTCCTGCCTCTGCCAGTTCTCGCTGAGCTTGGATGAGAACAACTGCTTTGAGAGAAAAGATGGAAGAGGAAGGGGTGAAGATAGGTGTCAGCTGGCTCAGATTAGAACAAACGGATTAGATAGATCATTACTGATATTTGGGGAGACAGAAAACCAAGCAAGACGACTCATTCCCCCCTGCAAAGGTGAGAAAGAGAACAGGTTTCTGGTTTTGACAAGTATGTGCCAAGTTAATCTTTTTTCAGCAAGGTGCAAAGAAAAGTTAAGAGGCTCTCTTTATTTTGTGCAAGTATTTCACATTGCCAAGGTGACCAGAGTGACATCCCTGCCACAAAACTAGTGTAAACCACAGGTCGCCAAGGGGGACAGACACCACTCAAAATATAGATTCCAAGGGAAGCTAAAAATTTGAAAAAGACACTGGAGAGGGAGACGGCTTCATCACAGATCAAAAAGAATGTCATTGTAAAAAGCGTTTACCTTAAAATAAAGCACAGTATTTTCCTGGGACCTACAGGGACATCCCTCCACTACAAACCCACAAATGAAACTGCCAACAAAATGGAAACAAACGGCCTGGTACAATTTAATTGTGTTTCCTGGAGGGGCAAGCTGAAACCAACCGACTTTTCCGCACTCTGGGAAGGAATCTGAAGGGCGCATGCCCAGTGGGGGAAAAAAAAAACAGGGAGCCTGTCGTCTGCATTTTAATATCGCTGGTATTTCTTTAAAGCATTGTAAGTTTCCTCAGGAGTCAGGAGCAGTCAGAAACTTAAAAATGGAGAGTGTTTTCCCTGTCACCTCTTTTTCTCTGCCTTATTTAAGTTAATTCTATCATTTACCAGAAGTTCAGAATTCCTGGCCCACAAAATAAATTGAGTTAGGATGTCCTTTAAAGGACCGGGCTAGACAAGGCCAAGGTCCGAGGAACCACAGAGAGCCGTGTCTGGCCCCGCAGGTGCCCCTGGCTGCCCATTCCAGGGCCTCCGGTGGAGGGCAGCTGCCCCTGGGCGCTGAGGAGGGCCCGGCTGCTTGAGGCTGCGGGGAGGTCTACCGGGCCAAGGGTCACCTTGAGTAGGGGAAGAATTATCTAAAAGGAATTTCCTGCCTGCTGATCTTATGAAGGAAAGACCGTGTTATTTCTCAGTCCATGCTTTAGAGAGACAAGAGGAAGACCAAAAATCTTAGCCCTTAAATGTCAGCAAAACCAAGAAGAGCTGACCCCAGAGTGACAGCTTCCCACCAACAAACTGGGAGCTGGCCGTACCTGATGACAGCAGGTCTGCCTACAGAGGGATCAGGCAGCCTGGTGGGTGGTGTCTAGAGAAATTCGGGGTGCCTTATTGGAATGCACATCCATTACAGGACCAATGTGGTGGTGTCCAGGGTGTCTCAGCTCAAATCAGACACTGAACGCTTCTTGAAAGAGTTCCAGCTTTTTAAATCTTTAACGCTAAGGATAGACCTGCAAAAACTGACCCTAGTTATAGTTTCGTTGAGAGGACAACTCCCTATTCGAGACATACTATCCCCAAACCTTTGCTGGGACAGAATGACAAAGAATGAAGCTAAATAACACCAACTCAGGGACTTTTGTAGCTGTACCTACCCCACCAAAACAAGGAGACAGAGAAGTAGAAACCCCTCATTTCCACTCTCCCTGGAGCTCCCAATACAGTCCAGGAGGTAGAGAAGGGCCTTCAGTGTAAATGTGAAACCTGGATGCAGAAATTTACATAAATGTTCACTCTAAATCTTGGGGTTTAAAATGATATAGACCATCTTTGAAGGTGAGAGATTTTCCATTCAAGTATTCAGGTATAAAGTAAGCCCAAACCTGAAACCCTAAAAAGATCATAATCTGTCAAAAATGTGTCTGTTCTCTTTCTTTTTGGTGTTTCAGACACCTGATCAAAGAGACACAAGGAGGAAATAGGAGTTCAGCATGAAGACTCTAGAAATGGAGGCAAAGATGTATGGTAACTTTCTTGAAATAGCCCACATTCATCAGAGTTTTCTGGAAAGACACTTGGTCCTATTTGTGAATCTATAAAGTGGTAACCATTACTCCTGGCATCACCTCCCTCACTAGGATGTTGAAAGAATTAATGAGATAGTGTCTGTAGATACTTTGAGCTCATTGAAAGGTGTCAAGGAAGCAAAATAAGAAATACTATTATCACTGGAACTCTCCTAATCCAACAGGCTTCAGCAGAGCTTAGAAATATCTCTGTTCTCTCTTCAGACCTTTTGTTCCCTAACTTGTAAAGGTTGGCATGACTGATTCATCTAACATTACTGAAAGCAGCCAACAAAATGGAAAAGAAAAGCTTCATGCAAATCCCTCCGGGCTTCTGCACAGAAGTTTATGCAGAGCAAAGACTATAACCTACTTCCTGTCCTCCCTGTAGCTCAGGGCGTTATAGGTTATGTGGCTGGAACTTACCCTCACTCATACACAAATTATTCAGTTTCCACTGAGTCAGAACCTTTTGGTCTCCAAACCTATTGCCAAAAATGCTTCCACTCAAGCCATATTATGTTTGGGATGTTTTCCCCTTAAACACATATTCTATCTCCTTGGCTTTGTATTCCTTCAGAAATTATGTACTTCATTTCCACCTTCTGAATTTGTGTATTGGAAATAAGGGCTCTTCCCCTTATGTAGATGAGCTATACTGGATCCCCAGGTAACTGTCTGCTCCTTGGAAGTGGGGATTCCCTTTGTAGTTTCCCTTGATCCTGATTTTTTGTTTGACATCTGCATTTGTCTATTTTGTTGTATTCTTAAAATAGCTGCTCTACTTGGGGAGATAAACGGGGATGATGAAACTTTCCATCAGGGCCTTTTGGAAGTCCAAGAGCTACTGGGGTCAAGCCTAGAATTACATTGGGCCCCAGGGAGAGGTGGGCTTGCCCTTTACCTCTTTCCATGTTGCAAATTCACACATTTTACATAGGAGGTGAACGCTGCTCCAAGATGGTTTCACAACTTAAGGATGTGGAAAATACCCACATCCTACTGCAAGCACTGACCAAATGAACTCTTCAACTGAGTTAACCCTTCAACAACAACAAAAAGAACCACCAACAGGTCAGGCAGAAGGGAATATGCATACATATTTAGTAAAACACTTCAGAGGGGTGAACACACCACCCTTCAAGGCAAAGACATTGCCATTTGCACCCCCAGTGGAGCGTGGACATCTCTCCTCTCTAGTGATGGCCATGACCTCTACTCGACCACGCATGCAGCCTGCTCCCTTCTGCCAGACCTAGAAACCATACCAGCTCTATATAACAAAGGCAATGTTATTCGATCTCATCCCACGGTTGCCCTTCAACAGGAAGAAACAACAGTAATTACAATCCCCCTGAGCCAATTGGTACTTATACTCAGGGGGGTTCCAATTTTGTCATACCCCTCTCTCCAGCGCAAACCCTCTCACATCAGACTGGTGAATTCTCAGCTTGCTCACCACTTCCCCACCCTTGGGAACATACCCTTGTCCCTCCTTAATCTTTTCCTCCTGCAAGAACTAGCTCAAATATTCTGAGATGCCACCTCCCGTCACCCCACAGGAGCATCTCTACCTGGGCACGGAACACAGACTCCCCTTCTCCTGCTCGGGTGACATTCCTTCACCCCACCACTTTTACTGACTCCATGGCTCACAGTGAAATGCCTGACAGGTGCCAGGCACTGGGAGGAGCTGGAATACAAAGCCTCATGACCACAGACCCTGTCTTTGAGGGGTCCAAAGTCTGTTGGGGTAAACAGCTTGTCTCCCCAGAGCCTGAAAACTCCTTGAGGGCAGAGGCTTTGTGATGCTTTTGCTTTTGTTTCCCTCTAAGCAGCTAAGGCACTGCCGGACTCTGGTAGGCAGCCCTCATTCCATAAGGGTTGCTTCAGATATGCAACCAAAAACCTGAAGGAGGCCCCGCGAAGAACCCTCATGCATGAAAATGCCTCATTTCTTTACTTAAAAACTAGCATGTACCAAGATGCAGCCCTCTGAACAGGAGTAACACAGGGCCATGGCTTCAGGCGTGTCCTAACTACTGTTCACCTGCTCTCTAATTTAGGAATTTCAGAAGGGGTGCGGATGGGTGATGCATTTACATAACAAAATATTTCCACTCAAAATACAAAAGAAACCAAAACCAATTTGCAAGGGTGAGGAGCAGCTCTCCTCTTCCTCTTCCCTCCAGCAGACAGCTCTGCATTCAGGATGCCTTTACACTGTCCTTTTTTCCACTGGAGGCTGCATTGGTCCAGCAAGTTGTTTCCCTCTGACCAGCGGCCTAAAGGAGCACAACAGAGGCAGTGCCCCAAGACTGTGGAGCAAAAGCCACACGTTTTCCCAGGGATTCTGGATGGCTCAGCAGCCCTGTAATTCATTCAGGAACACAAGGATTTACCTCCTCAACTGTTCCGGACAAAGGAGTTCCAGCCAGCCACAGCAAAGGGACCCACCCGATGCCTCTGTGTGCCAGGCCCCCCCGCCTCTCCAGTACACCCCGGCGCCACCTCACACCCAGAATAATAAAGCAGGGGACCCAAGCCCATATCTCTCACCAATTTGTATTTCCTCCAAAGCAAATTTCTATCACACAGCCTCATCAAGATAAAAAGAATAAGAAAATAAGGCAGAGAAAGGGTGGCAGGGGTGGGAGCTGAGGACCTGGGCAGAGGGAATGAGGGGAGGGACAGGTCATTTTAATTGTGAATTAGTAGCATAAAAGTCTTGTTGAGAGTAGATATTCGGTCATCAGGTTTGGTTCAGAGCAGAAATAAAATAAAATAAAATACATAGTGTCTGTTCTCCTGGTGTTTATTGACTAGAGTAAGTCAGCTCCAACGCGAGGCTGCTTTCAACTTCCTGACACAAAACCCAACCCAGTACATGTGGAACAGCACATCGTGATGGTCACTGGGTCCACTAGCCATTTCCAGATAAGAGGACAAAAAGAAAATGGCATTCATAAAGCAATCACTTTCAAGCTGGATTTTCACAAGCAGTTTAAAAGCTCATACCAATTAGGAAGACTTGTTGAGTCAGAAGGACTGCCTTTCAGTCCACCTCTGCAATCTGCTAGCTGTGTGACCAGCATGCTACTCCAGTACTCTAAACCTTAACCTGAAAATACGTGTAGTAAGTATGACTAAGTAGTGTATGTATAAGAATGGAATGCAGGTAAAAACCTTAGCAGAGTGAATGGCATTTAATCAGCACCCAATATGAAAAAAATAGAGGGGGGGTGGGAGGGAGAATGAGAATGAAAAAACATTTAAAGCTGTCTCTGTATCTGTCCCTCTTCCTCCTCCTATCCTCCCTCTGTCTCTGTCTTTCCCTCCTCCTCCTCTTGTCTCTCTGCTTGTCTCTCTCTCAGCATAAACACACACACACACACACACACACACACACACTTGATCCAAACCTAGAAGGGCTTCCTAGAGAAAGCCAGTTGAATCAGTCTGGACATTCCTGAACCCTAGTCCTAGGCTGATAGCCTCGTCCTCAGTGAGTCCTGGAGGAAGTAGGTTACCTAAGGAGAAAGTTGACAAGAATTCATCCCACAGTGGATTCCCAGAATCCCAGAAATAATCAGACATTCAGGTCATGCAGAATAATGTGGGATGCCTCTTCAAGCCAAATCATTCCCCTTAACTACCCTCTAGATATGGCAGGCCCCAGGACTGGACTGTGCTTTTAAGAGATCTTGCTAAATAGAACAGAGAGCCTTTCTCAAATATCAAATCGGTGCAAAAGAGGGAATTTGGGTATTTTTCTCAGATCTTTTACCTCTTCTCTGCTCCATGTCCATGTACTGTAAACCTGCATGGGCTGGCCACCATTGAGCCACTTCATAAACATTCATTGACTACTTAGTGTGTGTCATGTGTTGCTATGATGGTACGGAAGATATAGCGAAAGCCTCAGTGAGCTCATGGATTGAAGGAGCCTGGGAAGTAAAGTGATATTTATCATTGTTCAAAACACACACTGGAGGAGGGGTGTGTGGAGTATCATGAGGACAACAAAGAGAGACAGGAACACCTCACTCAAGGCAAGAGAGTTGGGGATCAGAGACAATGACTCCTGAAATGAATTTTAAAGAAAGAGTAGGATTATTCATTGCAAAGCTGGGTCTGCAAGTGGGAGACATGTTGAATGCACAGAGGCAAGAGTACATTAGAATTAGAACACTAGAGGATTCCCAGAGTTGGGAGAACGTGAATGCTCAAAGGTGAGACTAAAGAGGTAGGCAATGGAAAGCCAAGTCATGAAGGACCTGTGGAGGAGTCTGGATTATTTCCTGAAAACAGTAAAACTTTAAACAATAGAATGATAGCATCAAATTTCAGTTTTAGAAAATGTGTGTGAGGGGACTGGAGTGGGGAGGGGAAATATGTACACAAAAATGCTTTGTTTTTACTCAAAAATTATGCCTAGTCCATGATGTAGTCCTCTGAAAGGGAGTAATACAGGTCAACCCCTTTAGGTGTTTTCTGACTATTTACCTGCTTTCCCATCTAGGGATGCTTGAGGGGATGGGAATTAGCAGGACTTGTAACTGGATGCATGTGGGATGGAATGGAGAGGCCACGAGTGACTGGCATAGGTGGGCATGGGACACATGCAGATGGCCACACCCTCTGTGCATGGAGATGGCTTAGTTTGACATTTTCAATTTGGGGTCCTGGAGTATATGACAGTACAGATATCCAGTTGGCATTTATATATATTTATCTGGGACTCAGGAGAAAAATCTAAGCTGGAAATGAGGAATTGGGATGAAAGCACAGGTGGAAATGTGTCAGGGGAGGAACGAGCCCAGCCCGCAACGCCATGTAGAGCAGAGTCTGAGAGGAGACGAGAGGGAACATCCAGAGACAGAGAAACAGTTTCAAGGAAGATAGAGGCAGAGTGTCAAATGCAGGAGGACAGTCAAGAAGGAAATGGAGGAGCCCGCTGGACTTAGTGACAAAGTTCTCCTCGAAGAAGGCAGTGCAAATGGCATGGTGTGGGTGGGTGACATTTACCCTTTATTTCACCATGACATTTGACTCACTGCTACTTGAGTAATGCTGTAAGATGCAGATCAGGAGCCACCTGGGCTGTTGTAAACCATTTTGACTCAGTAGAGGTAAAATGTGAATTACTAGCTCGGCAGTGGTGACCAGAGACCCACTGGGAGGCGTCATGCTGGGTGGGCTAAAAATCCTTTAGAATAAACGTGCTGATGGTGGCCATAAGCTATATTACCTTAGCATAAAGAGGTTGGCAAGGTAGTAAAAATGTTCATTCTAGTTAAAATTCCTTAGAATTTCAAAGTTACATCAGAAAGTTGGGTTTTAATCCTATTTCTCCTTAGCAGCCTCTGTCTATACTTCCAGACCAAAGGAACAACCTGCGTGCTTATTCTAGGACCCGGTCGGTCTTTGAGAAGAGTTTGGTGCTTAAGGCATGAAACCCAGGACACTGTTCTCCGAGCTTCTCCAGTTCTTCACTGGCACACGCTGACCTAGAGCCCGGTAGCATAATGATGGCCGAGGGGAGGTTACAGGACTCACAGGCCGCGCGTGGCAGCGCTGCAGCTGGGCGGCCCAGGAGCGGCTGTGGCGGTGCTCACCACATTGAGGGCACCAAGCGCCGGCCCTGTCCGCCACCGGCACAGTGCCCTCCGCAGCGGAGCCGGGTCCGCAGTCACCTATGCGACGTCGAGGCCCTCAAGGAGGCTTCTGCGCCCCCGGCACCGTGATGGTCTCCGAGACGACGACCCAGAGTTCACCATGTCCACTCGTGGAGGCCCCAGCAGGAGCCAGAAATGCAACAGCCAAGCCCCTGACATGCCAGACCTTCCCCCAGGTGCCGCTGTGGGACCCCCCAACTGCCAGCCACTTCAGCAGGAGCACGGCGCCCTGGAGCTCAACCAGGTGATCAAGTGGGCACAGTGCGTGATTCACATCCCGGACCCAGAGCTTCTGGAACATCCCCAGGCCTGACCTCCCAACCCCACTGCCTCTCCCAGTCTCACCCTGCTCACCCAAGCCGTGTCACTACCAACAGCTGCTGCGCCCCCAAAGGTGAAGAGCTGATTGAGGCTGCCAATTGGAAAGGCCCTTGTAAGCTCCGGAGCTGCGCTGAGGCGGCGTGACCTTGTCAACCCAGGACCCCCTCAGCAGTGCGCTCAGCACGAGCAGCAAGAAGTGGGTCCTGCCCGCTGGACCACGCACCCTGCGGACCCTCATGCAGCGGAGGAACCCAGGGACCTGTGTGCACCTGGCCTGCACATGAACACAGGCCAGCAGGCCACACACCCCAGCCGCGGGCTAGAGCTGGTCCCCACCTGGAGAACCAGCAGCACCCTGTAGGGGCAAGGCCAACAACGGGTAGCAGGATGGTCAGGACCACTGGGCTCTCTGCCACAATGCAACCAGAGGGCCGCCAGGCTGCACCCCAGAAGCAGCAGAACCGGTGGCTGAACTCTGTGTGGCCGGGGTCTCCCCTGACCCTGGGGCCCATGGGGAGCAAGAAGGTGGACAGGGCGATTCTGTATATGGATGTTAAGTAAAAAGGAATGAACTTTATACAGTTTCTTGAGCTTTCTTAATGAATAAATAATTAAATGGATGGATTACTTATTGCCAACATCATGATAAATTCAATACAGGGACTAATGCATAGACAACTTCGTTTTTTTAATTGACAAAGTAATTTGTTATGTACCAAACGTAAAGGTCACAAAAGAGATGTACAAATTTCTAGCCAGTATCTGGAAAGAGAGAACTAATTAGAATTTGGTATCAAACAACTCTCCCACATTAAAAGACATAGAACTCGTTTGTCACTTTCTCTACATCCCCAGTTCCAGCCATAATCATTCAAACATTGAGGATCTTGTGATTCTTCCATTTCCCGTTGTGACATGGTGATCTTGTTACTACTTTTCCTCTACATTGTTTCAAAATGCTGGCAAAGGAGAGTCTATGCAAAATTAAGACATAATCATTTAATTTCAATTTCACTGACCAAATGTGTTAGACAGGGTTGGCTACCTCAAATTGCTCCAAGTTATCTGAAGATAGGACTGGTGTGACCCATGGTTACATAGCTTTCCTACTTTGTATGTAAACTCACCCTAAAAGACAATCGGAATCCTGGGAAAGAAACATTTGTAGAACAGTCTGGAGTAGCCCTGTGCTACAGAAACATAGTGTGAAACTCACATGTAATTTGAAATTTCCTGATTTGAGGATAATAAAATAGGAATAATAATCCCTCTCATAGCTACCTCTGAAGTGGTAATCAATTCAACAAAGACTATGAAATTATTCATTAGACAAAGACTGGTTATTGTTATTACCAAATTCAACTTTGCTCAAGACTGGCATTCAATGGGCACCTACTGGAACATTCCTAAGGACTATCGTGTCTGTTATCCACTCTCGTCTCTAACTGCCCCCAAATCCAGCACAGTACCCTCCCCCAGACAGCCAGGCACGTCAGCCATGTTTTTCCTCATCATGCAAAGAGCTGCTCACCTTGGCCCCTGGTTTACCAGTGCCAGATCACTGGCAAGTATAAGGATGTGAAAAAGTGCTCACAGGTCCAAGCAAAATAATAACCATAATAGGAACAACAGTGCAGTTTTCCTTCATAAAGCAAATCAATTTAATCCAAATAAATTCCATTATTCTGAGATTGCCCTTCCTTTTTCTGTTTAAGTGTCCTTTCTTTTTTTTCAATGAAAATGATGATGATGATGGTAGACTTTTGTTGTTGTTTGTAATGTCCCTTTTTGGCAAACATTTTTAAATGATGGTACTATGTTTACCCCACAACCTAAAAAAAATTATATTAGGTCTGTGAAGTGCACGATTCTATGCCTCCCCCAACCTCCACTGATGTCAGCAAGTTGAGGGCAGGGTGGGTGTTACGCTTTTGTTTAGAGGTTCTCTGTTCAAGACACTTAATTGGTTCCTCATTGTTATTGGATTAATATCAAAATCCTTAAAATACTCGTACAAGCAGCTTCTGATGCAGTTTCTGTCCCCCTTGTCTGCTTTAATCTTACCTAGTCTCCCACCAAAGCTCCAGCAGGGAGGCCTTCCTTCACACATGCGCACGCTGCCTGGAAGACCCTCTCCTCGTCCTTCCCCCCCCACTCCTCCCCACGCTGACTCACGGCCACACAGCATTCAAAGCAGGCTGGAAGGCATGCCTCCACTGCTCAAGACCTCTGAACTCCCCTAGTAGACCTTTTCCTGCTTCACAGACAGTACTATTGCAGCAAACGGAGAAGTTAGGTGTTTTTTTCCCATGGTGCCAGAGACTGGGCTAAACCCCCACTTCCTGATGATAGAGCAGAGAGGTCTTTATGGAATCTCTTTGCCCAAATAAGGTCTGGTATTGCAGTGTGTGGCAGGTGACTTGCAATGTGGAGAAACGGAAAAGGGCAGGGGGTGCAAACTCCCTCTCAAAGCTCAGTCCCAACAGGAGACAAGGTCGTTAACAATTCTGTGTTACCATTGGGAGGTTAAACAGCGATCTGGGTAAATTCCTTGTGCCCTTAAACAAAACAATGATGCTTCTCTGAAAGCAGCAAACATCTCCTGTTTATACCTAATATATATATATATATATGTATATAGTGTTCATAAAATGCCTTTTTCCTTCCCTTCCACTTGCTGCTTTCTGAAGAATCTGCCTCACAGAGCAATGGGCAGGCAGGCTGGATGACAGCTGGAGGTCCTCAGCAAGCCAGGTGGAGTGCGTGGCCACCTCCCCTTTGTGTGACATCTCAGTCGTATCTCTTGGAACTCCTTAGCCACCCTGTCACCAGGGTCCTTTGTTCAAACCTGCTGCCTCTTAGGGACAGAGGTGTGTCCAGGGCAGCCAGGACACTCAGGGCCCCTGGGGAGCACACCTTCTGGTCTCTTGGCTGTTTATAGCACTTACCTGAAGGTACTTAAGGGTCATTTTTCATAATGGATGTTGTGTTAGGAAAATCCCCCAAGCAGTGCTGGGAATCCTGGAGCAGCAGGGGATTTGGCTCAGTGGTTCTGAGTGGTTTGCTATCACAGGACCAAAAGGACACTTTTGAAGGCCTTTCCTTCAGACACTTTCTGATAAGAAATTATAAAACAAAGCCCAACTTACAGGACAAAACCCCAAACAAAACTCCTTCCCAGCTACTGCTACAATCTCTGAGGTGGCTTCTTCTGAAATGACCCTCAGTGGAGATGTCCCTTGGACTCAGGAGCAAGCGACATGACTCATTGGTTTATGAAAGCTAGAATAAACAGAAGGAATCAAGTGCCTGAAGAAAACAGTAGGATATATGAATGGTTGTCTTCTGGGGGGCATGAGAAGCAGATCTCAAGTGGCTGTCAGGGAAAACTGAAATCCTTCAGTTTTCCATTCCGCCGGGGGAGCCCCCTGCACTTCTTGAGCTTTTCTCCAGTGAACTAATAATGGTAAACATGAGAATGCAAAGGGGGAAGGCCAAAGACAATAGCCCACCCTCCAGATTCCTAGTAATCCAGAGAAAGTAAAGCCAAGAGAAATCGAACATCAAAATGGCATAAATGGGCCCACCTATTCCTTTCACTGTGCAATGCCATGCTCATCAACAGCCTCCAGATTAAACCAGGATGAGAGGTTAATGGTTACTTTAGTGAACAGAGGAAAATGGATGTGAGGGCTATGACGTAGGCCACCAGCTGAGAAACTGTAAATTGTCACAGCATTTCTCTGCTAATAAACATTGGGAATGTCAGCAGGAATAAAGCAGTTTCATCAGAAGTTTGAGCTGGCCCTACTTACCCACCTAAAAGAATAGCCACATTGGGGTGATAAACCCTTTGAACTGTGCCTAAATACCAGTTCTGTTTACTTTAAGGAAGGAAACTGTCAGTTCTGTTTGTTCACAATGAGCCAACCACAATGTGCCTGATGGATTTGGGACTAGTGAAAGAGAGGTGCTCAAGTGTAGGAAACAAGGTTTATCGTGGGATTCCACTGAGGAAGACAAAAGTAATCAGGACTCAGGGCAGGCATTGTTTGCTGTGAAACACCAGGCTCTGAGTTGTTTTTCTCAAGAGCCAGCCCCACATCCTGGGCAGGGGAGGGGGCCAAAGGCCCCTCAAATATTATTTTTCACCATTTTGAAGAAATGTTAGACTCCCGCCGACTTAGATGGTGATTTCTTTCTCCTTGTCGCAAAATTTGATTCCATCCCAACTGGGAGTAACACCTAAACTGCACGATCATACAGTTCTTTATATCAGTGTGGGGAGAGGTCCGTGTCATCAAGGAATTCCTCTTATAATGTTTTAAATGTGGATAGCAAACCGGGAAGGGAAGCAATCTGGAAAGTCTACCCTTTCTGTCCCTGAGAGTGAACGTAAAGGGAAGCATATAGGCCAAGGGGGAAAACAGAGAAAGCTGTCATGGGCCAAGTCTCAACATGTGTGGACTCGAGATCTGGTGAAGTTCTTTGCAGAGACTTCTGTGACACAAATATATGCAATTTAAAAAATGCAGTTTCACTGAAGGTTAAACACACTTGAGTCACTGGTGAGCGCCGCTGGAAAAATATTTTTAAAAAGCAGCCTTCAAGGAAGAGGCCGAAATGTCCTTTATCTGGAAAACATGTTTTCAACTAGTCCATGAAACCTGGTGCTCTCGAAAGAGCTGAGCGGCTCCAAAGATGTTGACGAATTAACAAAGTATGTCAGTTGTCATGCCTTACTCTACTCGTGGGGAATGTTCAGAGTCGGTATTGCCATTTTCTGGGTACTACTAACTGGCCTGCTCTCATTTCCAGTTGCCATGTTGCCAGTAAGCAAGACTGGTCACTCCTTTTTTTAAAAAAAACACTGATTTTTAAATATTCTGTTGGGAAACTTTGTTATGTGTCCAATTCATTTATTTTTTAATTTCTGCCCTCTTTCTGTAACGATAAAAACTTCACAGCTCTCCTCTGCTGAGATTCCAATATGCTACTCTGTTGGGATTCTGTCTTGAAGGCTGAGAACCACAGGTCCTAAAACCCCACACCATGTCAATTTTGTAAAGATTTATTCTGTGTTCTTTGGACTATGAAAACAATACTTTTTCTGCCTTTTTCAAATATGAGCTCATGCTTACAGATCTCCAAGATCTCTGGAAAAGAATAAATGCTTCTCCAAACTGTCTCCAAATGGAATATTCTGATGACACCAATCCCCACTGCACTACCCAGTCCAAGCTGGGAATCTCCCTTGGATTGTTGCTTTGTCAGAAGCACACTTGGTGAGGATAATCTTTAGAGCTCTAAGCTTGAATTTTAAATATTCAATTTATGGTGCATCAAAAGGAAACACAAATTATTGATTTGGATGATGATCTGAAGGAGCTTGAGCAACAGAACTGCAGTTGTTTCTGTTGGGGCATTTTAACTAGACCATAGAGATTCCCTGACTAAGGTCTTTGAATTCCCAACAAATCTTAATGGGAATTTGATGACTCTTTTCCATAGTTCAGAAAGCCTCTAGAAGTAGTTGTGTTGCCTTTGAAGAAGACACCTGATGTAACACTCAAACCATCAGTATTATTAAACTGATCGGTTTACTATTTCCTCTGGGCATTTGCTGTTTACTGAACACTGGTGGCTGTCACTGCATGTTCAATTTTATTTGCTTTGAATAATAAAAACTAGGAAATGAATTATTTCCTGCAAATGAATTCTAAAAGCTTACATGAGAGGTCAGGCACTTAGAGATCCTTGAACAAAGAATGGTCCTCTTGTCGGTGGGAACTTGGTTCTCTGGAACCAAGCTTTGCAGGTAGCAACACTGAAGAGGACAGAGAAGAAGGTGACTTCCCATGCCCAGCCCCTGACCCAGTCTGTCAGGTCAGATAATTCGGCTCTGGAGTTCAATAGGGCAAAAGGTGCTGTTTATTTAATTGGATAGAGTTCTTTCAAAATTGGAGCTGGGTTAGAAGTCAAGTTAGCAAAACTTGTATTGAGAAGGCAGGGGCATCTGCTCTGGGCCATCTGAGATGCTAATGGTGGGAACAGGACAGGGAAGAGCTCTTCTTCATCTGAGTTCTTCCAGCACCCAGTGGACCTCAGAGCCTGATGCAGGGTAGATGATGGGTGAAGGAGGGATGGCCTACGGCAAGCACATGGATGCATGCAGGATGACAGAGCAAGCATTTGCCTAAAGGCTCAGGGTGAGAGTTCCCAGGCAGGCCACTGTTGGCAGCAGTCAAGGGAGATCTCCTGGGCCAGCAGAAGGCCGGCTCTCTCAGGACTCCAAGTCTGCCTCTAAAGGAATCAAGGGGAGGCCAAGGAAACCTCAGACCCTCCAAAAAACGCTCCCTTCCCCCCACATCCACAATGCTCTCTCTCACTGACTCATGACCACTGAGACTTATTTTACCACACACCTGGCCCTGGGCCCTCTTGGAAACTCAGAACCCCATGCTGTCACTACAGTCCAGTTCCCACTCAACCTGCACACAGCCATCTCTAGGCCCACGGACTGGCCCCACCTTCTGGCACTAACAGGTGGCCACCTGCCCCCTCTCCACCCTCCTACCCTGATGGAAACTGGTCTCCTCTGACACTCTCCTCAAGTTGCCACCTGCTCCCTGGTCCCCTGGGCCTGAGGAGGGCCATGCCTCCTATCTCTTCACCCTTCAGATGCTGCTGCTAAGCCAGCACCTCCTTCCCTCTTGTCTACAACTTCCAGCTTTAAATCCCATAGCTTCGACCTCTCCACAAGCTGCTCCTCCATGTTGCAATCAAACAATCAACTGTGCTCCCTGCTCCCTGTCCACCCCCTTCCCCGGTTCCTAAGCAATTTCCACTCCCAGGGAGTACCACTCTCTCCAACAAGCTCTGTTGGAATTCTTGGTAATTTTCATATGCAAGTGATAATTTTCACACCTTTCCTCTCTAGGTTCCTTGGCTTCCTCTGTTCCTGAGCTGGGCGCCCCCTCATCACCTTAGCCATGGACACACTCTTGACAGATAACTGCATCCCTTCACAATTACTTTCATTTCAAGCACCCCATTCTTCCACCACCATTCTCTCTCTCCAACCCACTCCCTCTAATGTCCCACCTCAGGGAGCTGGGGGACCCCACTGGAACTCCATTTTACTGACTCTGCATGCTCTCACTTCTCTCCTTAAGCCATCTGACTCCATGGCTGCTCATTAAAACCTCTTTCTTACATGCCTCATGACTCCTTGCCTTTCTCTCACATCCTCATGACTTGACAAAATCACTAGCCAGTTAAATCCAAATCCTCCCACCCTGGCACCCGGGCAGCTGAGCCAACCTGGAGAAAGGCACACAGCTCAGCTAACTTCTCTCACTGGTTTAAAATCAATGACCTAGTATTAAGCAGGACCTTAAGGTTGTCACTTGCCCAGACTCCCCCATTTGCCCACAACTGTGTACTTGTTCCCTTATATCCTGCCTTCTGCACCAAGGCTATAATTGAACTCTTCATGCTCCCAACCAAGTTAAACCATTCCTCCTGGGCATGCAGTTTCAGTCTCTCAACCACTCAAGGACAGTATGGCATCAAATCTCCCTGCTCCTCTTTGCATCATTACAATGTCCTGCTTATTAAATTCACATGCAAACATGCTATTCTCTGACCTTCATAAAGCAAATACATAAAGCTTCTGTCGATCCCTCCCTGCTCTAAGCCATCATTATATCCTGCCTAGATTATTGCAATAGCCTGCTGAAGGATCCCCTTGCATCTATTCTTGCTGCCTCCCAAGTCACATTATGACCGTGCACTGTTCAAAGTGATCTGTGACTCCTCATCTCACTCAGAGTAAAATCCAAACTCATAGCCGAGACCAGAGCGGTCCTCCAGGAGCAGGCTCCCATTTGTTGTTCTGCTTTCTCCTCCTGTTATTCCCTTCCTCAGTCATCCACCCCAGCCATGGAAGCCTCCTTCTTTCTCAACACCTCTGAGAAGCTCCCCCTGTGGTCTTTGCACTGGCTGTTCCCTCTGCTGGAAATGCTCTTCCCTGAGCTCACTGAATAACTAGTACCTCGCTTCCTTAGGCTTTACTCAAATGACTCTATTTTTAATGAAGTTTTTCCTACTCACAATGTTAATCACTGCCAGACTCAATGGTGCCTATTCCATCCTGCTGGGTTTTTCCCCTTTTTCACTAGTTACTAACATACTATGTGTTTTACTTATTTATCTTCTTTATTTATGTCATCTTACTTCCCATGTGGAACGGTACTTAAAAGAAGGCAGGATTTTTGTCTCCTTTGTTCCCTCTTCAATTCTTGGTACTTGAAATAGTGCCTGGAACATAGTAGGTATTCAAAAAGATTTCTTAAATATGTATCATGTATTGGTCACTTGCCTTACATGCCTTATTTTATTCAACACCTTTTAAAGACTATGTGTTATTTTTCCAACTATACCATAGACTCCTTGAAGGCAAGAAGAGTTTCATTTTTACCTTTATATCCCCCATAGTACTTTGTAAAAAACTCAAAAGGAGCATGAAATAAGCATCAATTAAATAACCAAATGACAGACCACTGATAATATTCTAATGAGGTGATGGTATATCTCCCCCAAAACCTGAAGAGATGAAGCAGAATCACAATTGCAAGAAGAGGTAGAAATATTTGTACCTACCTCATTGAATGCTATGAGCATCAAAGCAGATATAGAACCACAAAGCCCTACAAGAAGATTACTTGTTCTTATTGGGCTAAAGTGTAATATGAATCGAGCACAGTCTTCATTTGACTGTACTATGTGAAAAGACATACAGTGTGCACAGCCTCTCCCCAGAAGCGGAGGGATTTATAGGTTGAAGCAAACACTGGAAACAGGCCATGTTCCCAGGACGCTGAGATGGCTTCTGGGATGGTGGGGGAAGGACCTTTGCGAAGCTGTACTCTGAACCCACAGTTTTTAGTCTTGAGTCTCAATGTTTCAGTAGCTTCTAACTCTGGGGTGTAAACAAAAGAAGAAGGCACAGCTGCCTGAATCTCTACTCCACTCAAAACACATTACCAAGAGGAGAAAAAGACAGAGAAAGGTCGAGAGTTGAGGGATTTGTACACTTGGACATACAAGACAAAGGAAGCCAATACAATGATGTACAAATTCTGCACAAAACTGAGAAACCAAGTTTGTCAGGCTTACACAGACCGCGCACCAGGTGTGCACTCGGGGAAAATGCAGCATTGCCTCCCGGGCTTCCAGCAGATTTTAAAGCATTTAATTCAAAAATGTTATTCTGACAAACTTTTGTACATTTTCCCAGTTTGGCCATGTCTCTCTCTGTATATTTTGGGAAACAAACACATGCATGAAAGATATCCAAAAACAATGTCCACTGGCTTGGGAATATATGCCTGGACAGAGCACATTTAATACTGGTCCCTCTCTGTGGGGATCCACCCGTAATTGTTTTCCTGAGGGTGGTAGCATGACTGTTCCCAGCTTCGCTGGCAGCTGCTGAGGTCTCCCACCTACAGGAACCACACCCTGTTCTGGGTGGGTCTCGTTTCAGTCCTTTTATCACTTCTGTGTATAGGTTCCCTCCCTGGTTCTGAATGGGGTCTTCGGACTAAGGTAAGTTCTAGGATTTGATCCAGTAAGCATAACCACGTTTGCTCTGTAGTCATTTGTACGTATGATGACGTAGAGGAAGTACGATATAGTTAAAAGCAAAACTCTGACATCAGACTGTTGGGAATTGAATTCCAACTCCAATAGAACAGGGTCTGGTTAATTTGGGGGGACTTACCTGCACTCAAGCTAAATGTTGAGTAGTTAAACCTCTCTGTGGCTTAGAGGCAGAGCAGTGTGAGGACACATGTTATCACATAAAGCACCTGCAAGGGCCTGGCACAGAGCATGATATTAGTTTTTGTTATTCTCATCTAATCGATTAGTAATGTCACAAGACCAGAGAACTAACCGACTGTCTGCCTCGAACCCTTTATTCTTTCAATCATCTTCACTTAAATATGTGCATGTGTACACACACATTTTTCTAAGTTTCAGACATAACTGCACTTCAACCCAACTTTGGGATGCATTGCCTAAGAATAAGAATAACTACATAATCATAATCATACAATCACACCCAGGAGAATTTATAGTAATTTCATAAAATAGTAGATGACAATAATTCATATTTTTGAGGGCAGGTATACGTTTAACTTTATTGGAAACCACCAAGTTTCCAAAGTGATGGTTCAGTTTTACATTCCCACCAGCAATTTTTTAGTTTCTTTTTTAAGTTTAAAGTTTTTATTAACGTATCAGTGATATACGATCTTACATTGGTTTCAAATATACAATGATTCAATAGTTACCCATGTTATTAAATCCTCACCCCCTCACAATCTGTCAACATAGGAAGATGTTACAGTATCATTGGCTATATTCTACATGCTGTACTTCTATCCCTGTGGCCCATTTATATCATGATTGAGAATTTTTGTGCCACATTTTCACCCTTGCCCTCCCCACCCACTCACCCTAACCTTTCCCCCATGGTAACCACCAGTTCCTTCTCAGTGTCTATGAGTCTACTGCTGTTTTGTTCATTCAATTTTGCTTTGTTTTTATATTCCACAAATAGGTGAAATCATATGGTGTTTGTCTTTCTCCACCTGGCCTATTTCACTGAGCATAATACCCTCTAGGTCCATTCATGGTGTTGCAAATGGCTGGATTTATTTTTTATGCCTGAATAATATTCCATTGTATATTTGTACCACCTCTCCTTTATCCATTCATCTATTCACAATAATTCATATTTAAACATCTCCAATTGTACTGAGAATTCTTTATAGCAGTTGTGTTCCGAACAGGATTCAGTCAAGGTTCATGCGCTGTATTTGGTTCGTATGCCTCTGATAAAGCTGAGGCCACCCCTCCAAAAAAATTTTAATATACCTTCCCAAGTAGAATTTCTTCTCTACAAAAGTTAGAGGACCCCTAGCTGAGATTTCTTTCTGTTTACTTCTGCTGCTCTTTATCCCCCAAGGGACGTCTTTTGTGGTTCCTAGTGGCTGTATTTCCACTAAGTGAAAACTCGTTGAAAACAGTAACCTCTGGAGACCGTTGCAGCCCCTCTGAGTGCTAAAGTTTCCTGGGAGTTTTATATTCTTTGCACCTTCATGATTTCTGGGGGTATTTTTAGGTGTTTCTGAGACATCTCTGTTCCCTCCCTTTCCACTGCCCTCCATGGGGCCGCACCCAGCCTCTCAAAGGTGAGGCTGAAACCTGGCCACACTGGCCTGTGTCTTGTGCTCCCACAGGGATCACTGACTTTTCCAAACAGAGGGCCAACAAGGCAGGGAGAGGAAACTGAATTTTTACTTCCAGATTCTTCGACTGTACAATTTTGCTGAGTACTTTATACCCTTCTCTTTAATTTGGCCAGAATCCTGTAAGTCTTGTATTCTCCAACCTCTTCTGATCCACTTTCAAAGTAAAGTTTACATTTCCTCTTCTGACAGAAAATGTCCAGGAACAAACTAGACAAGGTTTCCCAGAGGGAAGGGTTTGGCCCAGAGGGTCACAGTGCTATCTCTTGACACATTCCAAAGCCTTATAAAAACTCTCAGTGACCCGCCCAAGAGAAATACCCATTAAGTATCAGGGTTCTTGATTTTTACAACTACTTATAATTTTTCCCTTTGAGTTTGCCCAGAGCTTTCCACCTAATTAAAATAAACAAAGTAACCAACCAACCTTTTTTCTGCCTTGTCTACAAGTTTGCTGTGTGATCTCCCTAAGTCACTTAACCTTTCTGATCCATATTTTCTTTTTCTGTTAGGACAAAAAGAAAAAAAAGTATGATCCAAGGAATCACTAGAAAATAAGGCTCCACATAACAGTTGAGTTGATTTTTTTAAATGTCTCAAGTTCATCACTTCAAATATGAACCTAAAATCAGAAACAACTTATAGTTAGTTACATTTAATGAGTAAGTTTTGAAAGACTGACTTTCAAAAATGGAGTCACTCTTCTAACCATGTGAAAGTTCCTTTAAGGATTGAAGATCACATGAAGGACTTCAGTTTTTTATAGGAAGCAAGCTGAAATAAAATAGGGATTTTAAAGGGAAAGGAAATTTCTTTTTTAAATGTCCTGGAATCATCATTGTGTGGTCAAAGTAAAGGTTTTCATGTGAGTCTTAACTGTGACAAGTAAAGCAGTAACACTTCAGCTCTGAACCCAAATTTCCCATCATTTTCTCTAAAGCACCTCATCTTCTTAGGATGAATTTATCTAGTTTTTGCCCAATAAAAATATTACCAACTAACCTGGTTTAGTCCTGAGCTTCAAACATTGCAAAACTCTTAGTTGAGTGTTCATTTATTTTACCCCTCATTTCTCGTATCATTTTGGCAAATGCTTTCCTGCTGTTCTTTTTAAGCAAAATACAAATCCTTCTCCTTGGTTCACATCAGAGTATTGCCATCCCCTCCTCTGGAAATAGCCCAGTGTTATGCATTATCTCAAGGGTGTCACCATGTGGTGGGCACACTCTGCTCTTTCTCTGCTTGTCCCTGTTAACATTTCTCCCCCATTTTCCAAATTCAGTTGCTATCTGAGAAAAGTTGGAAGGATCTAAACAGACTCTCAGAGTCTAAAACGTTTTAAAATACGTGCAAGGCATATTTTTTAGAGAATTTGAAATCCTGAATCCTAAGTGACTGGGTTACTTCCAACTATTTTCAAAAGCAAAGAACAATAATTTATCTTCAAATTAAAGTTAGCAAGAATAGCTATGTTTGGAGAAAACTGCAAATGTAAAGCCAAAGGGACAAGGCTGGGTCCTTGCTAAGGCCGAAAAGGGGAAAGTCAGAGATTTCCTGCCTTTGTAATGAGTTTACTAATTAAATCTTAATTGTAAACCAAGCTGAGCAAAATTTAAATGAACCTCTGGTGCCAGAAGCCAGGTTATTATGGTGGAACTGTTTATAAGGACAGGAAAGTGACTTTCTAAACATCAGATTCCTGTGTTTGAGCCAAGACCTAGAGGAAGTCCCCAAGTGGGGAAGCTCAGAAAGTAACTTGGACCTTGAGATAATTAAACGACATTGACACGTCTTGCATTCCCCCCCGAATTCAGTCATTGCCAGGGGCCACAATCTTTCTGTTTTGATGGATTCAAAGACACTTCCACAACCAGTGTTTCCCCCGTTTTACAGTGAACTGTCAAGTCATTTCAGCAGCGACTGAACACTGATGGAAATGGAAATTCCTTTACTTTGTAAACACTGGCTACTCTATTGATAAATAAGCCTTGCAAATATACAGAGGTCTGAACACCCAAAAGAAACAAAGCTGCCCTGATAAGAGAGTGAAAAAGAAAGTTGCTTTTATTTCTTCTGAGTACTACCCCGGGGGTACAAGACAGGTTATAAAATAAATAAAGACCCAATCTGGTGACTGTATACATGGTTTAACATAATTTATTATAAAATTAGGAAAGGGAATTATCCAAATGCTCCTATTGTATTTTATTTGTTTGTTTAGATTAACTCATTTAAAGTAAACAAATTGCCTTATAACCTTTCTTCTTAGAGGCACTTTTTTTTTTATTCAGGTATCATTGATATAGAATCTTATGAAGGTTTCACATGAGCAACCTTGTGGCCACTACATTCACCCATATTATAGAGCCCCCAACCCCACCCCACCACAGTCACTGTCTGTCAGTGTAGCAAGATGCCACAGAGTCACTACTTGTCTTCTCTGTAGAGGCACTTATTTACAACTTTTCTCCTGCATATATACATTGCCATCAAAACTCTCCATTTTCTTCATTTATCACTGGAAATGGGTCTACATGCTGAGTTCCCCACAAAATACCTTTCAAGCTAGTGACATCACAGATTGGGGAGCAATTCCATCCAAATCCTAAAAGCAATTCAGTTACCAAAAGTGATGGCTGACACCTGTGCTCCACAGGTTGACGGGCTAGTAGACATGTTCGTTAGCAGGATACCATCCTTTATCCTTTCCTGCTTTCCAAGGCAATCACTTAGGAATGCTGGGAAACACACTCTATAGAAAAAGGGGTTGAAAATGAAAGGGGCAGAGCAGTATGGTAATATCTAATAGTATGTACAATTATCATATGATTTGTTCACTCTTCACCTAAGTTCTAACGTGCAAAATGACTTTGCTGCCCCACCAAAAAGAAAATTTTTTTTTTTCTTTTAGGCCTCCTTTCAGGGCAAAGCAAGAGAAGCTGCCTGCAGAACAAATCATGGGACTATCCCCCACCTTGATCAAGTGTCAGTCTGTACTCTAGGGTCTCCACATCAGGAACAGCTCTCTTGAAGGAAGTCGTAATTCTAACAGGAACTACATTAAACATTGAATGCTACATGTCTCTGCTCTTCACAAGGCTATTAAAGGGCTTACAAGAAGGCACTGGGAGTATATAATTTATTATTAGTGTTATTGTCATTTTGACCTTTTAATGCAGAAGGAAAGGACCGGAGGAAAGTGTCCTCTGGAGGGCTGTACAAGACAAGTCCATTCCAGCTCTGATTTGTCCGAGTGACTTTCTCACTTATCCCCAAAGAGGACTTTAAACTATCTACTATTTATTTATTCAGTAAACTTAAGTTGTTTTTATGGACCTTTTCCAACACTTCCAATTGTTGTTCCTTTGTTTTGTTTTTAAAAGGAGCCAGAGTCTAAATGGAGATTTACATAATAAAACATCATTTCATCTTTGAAATCTTTTCAGGCTATTTTGAACTACAGAAAAGCACATATTTTGAAATACAACATTTTCTTAGCTGTAGCCATTTTCCAGGTAAATGCTTGCTAATCACAAGATCCAATGAGAATGTTTTCAAATGGTCTGCCTTTGGGTGCTGTGATCATCGGGGGCTCCTACAGAAGAGCTTGACTTTGTCCCATGGGTTTCCGTAAGAATCTTCTTCAAGAGAGAAAAAGCAGGGATCATTTCAAGGTTAGTTGTGGGGCCAGAACTATGGAGATGTATGGTGTGGCTTTTGTTTGGAAGTCTTTGAGTGTACTTCCTTCTTTCTCCTTCTTTTTTTTTTCATTTGTTCTTTTAAACTATTGTCCAGCAGCACCTTCTCCTCACCCTCCCCACCATTACCAGTGCCATGCCAAGAGCCAAGCTAGCTTCAAGAAGTTTCTAAGGAATCACCCAGTTCTAGGAACCACTGCAGCCATAGATTTCTAGAGGCACTGCAGGGAACTTAGTCTCCACCATTGTAAAAAAGATGAAAAAGAGATTTGACTGGCCCAGGGTCCAGCTGCATCCTGACAGCACAGTTCTATCCAGAATCTGAGCCTCGGTACCACTCCACCAAAACCTCTCCCCTAGACCTCTGCTGGTTGTCCAGCTTTACAAGCTAAAGGCAGCTTCACAGGACTTACTGGTCTATGGCAAGAGTCAGGAAGCCCAATTTCACTGAAAGTATATTTAGTGTGGGACAGAATCCAATTTCCTAGGGTGTGTAAATTATAAGAAATAGCCAGAGACATTTTGGCCCTTTCCTCCACATTCCCTATATAATTCCTAGGAATTATAGTGAAGCCATGGACATGTTTTACTTCAATGAGACAGCTTAGCCCCAGTGTCAACAGGTGAATGGGGTGGCATAATAAAATCTGGCATCAAGTTTTGGGGGGACTCCGTTTCATTAAAATTTGGTTTTTTTTCCCCCAATGAGACTCCCTTTTACTTTAGAAATGGATTTCAGGGATGTCAAGAGATAACCTAGGCTGCACTGAAAAGCGCCATTAGTCTGGAGGAAGGACAGGGCATGCAATTCCAGCTTACCAGCAAAAGGTCAGATAAGAGTCAGCGACAAGTCTCCCAACTGAGTGAAACAATTCGGTGCCCCAAGATGTTGTGGTTGCTCGCCGTGTCCCAGACTAGGCTTAAGTGTTCAGCTGGGCCACAATGTCTAATCTGATTTCAAAGAAAATACTGAGAAGTTTTAGAACACCTAAAACTTTCTTCCCCTGAGCAAGGAAATCGTTGCTTTTGGAAAGCCAGATTTGGTGTGCGGTCCACCTCCCTCCCCATCCCAAAGGACTGCTGGAGATCACATTTTCCACCCAAGACACAGTTTTATAGTTTGTGGGGTTCTTGTAGCTTTTCCAGGAATATATATGGTGCATGTGCCGAAGGGGGAAAATGTGTGGGCACCAAGCTGTCCTGTTTACAACAATAGAGGGAGGCAATGACCCAGGGAAAATGGGTTTGGAATATTTCTCAGATGATGAAAAGAGCTTCTGGCACTGATGTTCCAGGGACAGCTCCCAGGCCCCAGAACTGGCTGCCATTCAGCTGGGTCTTTCTCACTGCAAGTAGAGAATCAGGCCAGGGCAAGCTCCAGACAGTTGGTGTAAAGCCACTGAAAAAGATACACCCAATTCTCAACTAGCAAACTCCACAAGAGCAGGGAACGTATGTCTGTTAACTATAGGCCCTGGCCTATGACTGATATTTACTATATATCTGTTGACAGAAGGGAGAAGTGCCAAGCCAGGGATTAATTTAAGAAATGGTCTCTGAGTATCTATGAGTAGCAATGTACTAAAAATCACTAGAGGCACAAATACAGAAAAAAAAATTTAAACTGCAAGTGGCATGGCATGGTGAGAAGACCATGGCTTTCAAGATAGATGGGTCACTTTCTCAGCTTTGACCTTTACAGGCTCTATGACGAGGGCAAGTCTATCTCTCTCCATCTCACACAGCCTCATGTTTTTATCTGTAAAATGTGGATAAGAAAGGTACCCACCTCACAGAGCAACTAGAAGCAAAGTGCATTACACAATTCTTGGCATATGGCAGGTGCTCAGTGAGCAGTAATTTTTTTTAATTAAAAATGTTTGTTTACTAAAAAAAATAGCAAAAACATAGAGACAAATGGGCAGCTGGACTGATGGACATTCCATGTAATTTTTTCCTGCTTTATGGAGATAAGTTTGACATACAACATTGTGTACGTTTCAGGTGTACATGTAGTGATTGCAAGGTATGAACATGTATGTACATGTCATAAACAATTATCACAATAAGGCTAATTAACACATTCATCACCTCCCACAGTTACAGCTTTTTTGTGTGTGGTGAGAACATTTAAAATCGACTCTCTTAGCAACTTTCAGGACACAGTGCAGGACTGTCAGCTGTAGTCACCATGCCGTACATGATGCCTCTGCGACTTAATCATCTTGCAACTGAGTTTGGTGCCCTTTGCCACGTTCAGCCATTTCCCCACTTCCCTCCCCTCCCCCTGGCAACCACCATTCTAGTCTCTGTTTCTGTGAGTTTGGGTTTTTCGGATCATACACGTAGGTGAGACCTTGCAGCGTTTGTCTTTCTCTGACTTATTTCACTTAGCATAATGCCCTCCAGGGTCATTGAGCTGTCACAAATGGCAAGATTTCCTTCATTTTTAGGCTGAGCACTAGTCCACTGTATGTACATAAAGACCACGTTTGCTTTATCTGTTCATCCAGCAATGGATACTAGAGACAGTTCTGTAGAATGTGTGATCCCTGCCCTCCAAAGGATCAGCATCCAACTTGGGAAACAGAAACATAGACGAATAAGCTTATATTACCTTCCTACCATTCCTATGTAGGACAGCTTTGGGGTGCTTTAGAGAAGCCGTCAGCAAGCCTTTTTCAATACAAGGCCAGAGTAAATATTTTAGTAGCCAGGCATTGGCATTCTCAGCTCTGCCACTACAGAGCAAAAGCAGCCACAGTGCTCGAGCAGAAGGGGCTGTGTCCCAGTGTGATGGTCCACTATCCACACCCACAGACTGGAGGGCTTAAACAATGGAAATACATGATCTCCCAGTTCTCGATGCCTAAAGTTCAAGGAGGAGGTGCAGGCAGGACTGGTTTCCTCTGAGGACTCTATTTGGTTTTCAGACAGCCACCTCCTCATGGTGTCCTCACATGCGTTTCCTCTGTACACGGTGCCCTGGTGTCCCTTTGTGTGTACAACTGTCCTCTTGTTATAAGGATGCCCTTCTGTAAGGACACCTGTCAGACTAGATTAGGGCCCACCCTGATCTAATTTTAACTCAGTCACCTCTTTGAAGGTCTGTGTCCTAATACAGTCACACTCTAAGGTACTCGAGATTAGGGCTCAAACACATGAATTTTGAGAGAGACACAATTCATCCCATAACATCCACTAAAACTTTATTTACAAAAACAGGCAGTGGGCTAGATTTGGCCCACAGGTCATAGTTTGCTGACCCCTGGTTTAGCACATTTAACTGCTTAATTTTATAAAAGGTGGAGAATCAAATGACTTGCCCAACATCACCCAACTGGTACGAGGCAGAACAAGGCCTAGGACCTAGCAGGATGCATTTGTCACCACCCACAATCTTCCACATGTTGCTCCAGGCCAAGCAAGGCCACACGTGGGCCATGGGGAGTGAGGCGGGCCCTATGTGTGGACCCTGAGGAGCACTGTGGGGGTGAAGCAGAGAAGCCCAGCCTCATGGAACTGCCCCGCAGCTAGAAGGCGAGGTGTCAGGAGACAGCACTGGAATTGGGACTTGAGGGTAGAAGGCCTTCCTGCATCTCGCCTCTCCTGCCCCTAGAGATTTGCTGCCATCTGCACCATCTTCACCATGTTTTCTTCTGTGGCCAGAGTTCTCCTACAGCCTGAAACCCCTTCCTCCTCGCTGCACGCCTGAACTCTGCCCAGCAACCCCACTGCATCAGTGACCAGCTGGAGCTCTCCCCTCCGTCCTCCTCCTTGCCCTCCTCGGCAACCTTTCAGCTCCACAGATACAAATGCTGGAGGGTGTCCCATCTTAAAATGCACTTCCCAGATCCAAGCCTCCCCACCTCTTCTAAGAACAGCCTCCACCCACAGCATTCCGCTAAGCTTGCACTCTTCAGGCCCAGCAAGGTTCCGTGATTGCTAAAGCTAAGGGCCACCCTGGGTTCCTATTTTGTGTCCTCTCCCTGCTTGCATTTAACACTGTGGGCCACTCTCCTCCTCCCCCCTTCCTCCCTGCACTCCTGTGGCTCCACTCACTGCCCATTTCCCACCTGCTCACTGGCCTCTCTTTCCCATGTTCCTTGGCCTCCGGCTCTGGCATGTGGGCTCTGTGAGATTGAAAGACTTCCCTTTCGTGTTCACACCTTTAATAGCAATTCTTGGCACACGTCAATAAGCACTTAATAATGAGTTACTTAGTTCCTAGGTGGGGGAATCCCCAAGATTCTGCCCACAGCCCATTCTCTTCCACTCTATACAATTCTATAGGCAATCATGTTCCCTCATAGGGTTTTCATTTCTTCTTGGAAGCTGATGTCTACTCTAGAACTAGCCCTTGATTTCCATTTGCACAGCCATCTGTATGTCCAACTAACATGCATCTCCTCTGAAATACAATCAGCTCCTCCCATTCCTTATAGGATGTATGGCTCAGTTATGGTTGAACTGTGTTCCCTCAAAAGATACGCTCAAGTCCTCACCCCTGCTACCTATGAAAATGACCTTATTTGGAAATAGGGTATTTGCAGATATAATCAAGTCAAGATGAAGTCATCAGGGTGGGCCTTAATGCAATATGACTGGTCTTCTTATAAGAAGATAGAAAACTGGACACAGACACACAGAAAGAAGGTCATGTGAAGACAGGGACATGGAGGGAGGACAGCCCTGGGAAGACAGAGTAGAGATGGGAGGGCCACGGCCCCAGGCCCCAGAGCACTGGCCCCAGCAGCAGCTGGACGGGGCAGGAAGGATCCTTCTTGACAGGCCTGGAAGAAACCAACCCTCCCAGCACCTGGATTTCAGGCTTTGAAGCTCCACAGCCACAAGACAACAAATTTCTGTTGTTTTAAGCCACCTAGTTTTTGGCAATTTGTTATAGCATCCTAGCAAACTAATACACCCTCATTCCAGAAGTCATATTCTAAAAAAAAAGGGGTAGGGAGAATAAGTCTGTTTACCCAAAACCATATTTCTCACTATTCCCCATCTTCACACCAGTGTCCTGAAAATGTCGAAATCCCATACATATGGTGATCTTCACTTGCTCTTGCATTGTTATACATATATGGTTCAATCAGTAAAGACCCAGTTCAATCCTGCATCCAATAATGCACTTATGAATGGGTTCAGTATTTGCAGAATGCACCTGCTGGTTGTCCAATTTCCCTCCATGAAGCCAGCAACTCCAATTCTACAAGAGCTCTGACTTCTCTGTGGCCACCTCCCAAGGACTCCAGTCTCTTCAAGTGCAGCTAAAACCGACTCAGGCTTCTTTTGCACCTCCATGTTAATGTTAGGCTCTTAGTGAACAAGGGATCCAGGGAGTGTGGGGATTAGAGATACAGAAGCAGTGGTAGTTGGCTCTGCTTTCCCTCTTTGAGTCACCATTTTTTGAGCATTCCCTGGGTACCAGGCATATTAAATGTATTATCTCAGGTAATCCTCACACTCTTCTTGGTAGGTGGGTCACTTATTTTTGCCCCTATTTTACAGAGGAGGAACAATAGCTTTGCAGAGATTCATTACTAGTCCATGCGAGTGGTGGCGAGGAGACCTTAACCCTTGGGCTGGCTCCAGCCCCCTCCTCCAGTGACTTGCTGTTTTTCCTGGTGGGCTCTGATCTATTCCAGGAAAGAAGCAGAATAAACATTTTCCTGGGCCCCTTCCTGCACCTCTTTCTAGAACACAAACTGATAACTGCTAAGGAAGTAAGATCACAACTAACATGACTTTGGGCTCACGCCCAAGGTTTGTCTCTGAGCTGTTGTTGAAAAGTGTTCTCAGGAGAATGGACTTGGTTTAGTAATCGAGCAGAGGCTTCTGTGACTGTGGGAGCCTCCTGGGAACAGAAGGGCAGTAAGTGGTTACAGGACACCTCACCCGGGGCAGGCCACAGTCAGCCAGATAACTACTGATGCTGTCTTCTGGTCTCTCAGCCTAAGATCCCACAGCCTGCTTCGGAAACGAAACCCAGTGCTCCACGTCACCCACGATGGGGATTTTCTTTTGGATATGCCTGTAATAACTGATAGGCAGTATGTTGTCTCTGGTAGCTGTGGTTTATGTTTAGACTGAAAGACCAATTTTAAAGGACATCATTGAAGGTATTCTGGCATCCTCAAAAATCAGAACGCCTGTCAGAGTAATAGAGAATACCTACACAATAGAAAAATATACTGAATGCCCACTTGGAATTGTTTTTAATTTTCTGGGACTTGCCATAGGACAGATCTTGGGGTATATACATCAACTGACTATGTGTTTTTGTTCAGAGTCTGACACAGGGTTATGCTCCTGAACTTAAGCCACTTGTTTAGTAAACCAGTGGTTACAAGGGACAGAAAGGTAGGGAAATGGGAAATGGTCAGAGGTATAAAGTTACAGTCAGAGAGGATGAATAAGCCTAAAGATCTGGTGTATAGAATGAGGACTATAGTTAATAGTACTGTATTGAACACTGGAAATTTGCTAGAAGAATTGATTTGGGGAGGTTTCATCACCCCAAAATGGAAACTATGTGAGGAGATGACATGCTGATCAGCTTAACTGAGGACATAACTTCTCTGTGTGTATGCCTACCAAGTCATCAAGTTCACACCCTACATATGTGCAGTGTTTGTTAAAAACTAAGAATAAATAAATAAACACACTTGTTGATGAGCAAATTCTATATTCTATAACTTCCTTTTTAAGCAGATAATCATATTAGGCAGTTCTCAAGCAACAAAATTCATTATGTGGTCAGAGATGGTTAGTTATTTTCTATCTGTTGAAGATTCAATGAAAAGAGATTTTTTAAAAATTAGGTTTTAAATATACTGAATTTTCTCCACTGATGCTGGTTAGCACACAAGAGTGACATCTGAGCATCTCATGCCAGACATCAATTGCTAAATAAAATCCTAAAAAGGGTGACTCTTAAATTCACCTGGCAACATCCTCGCCATGCATCTTATGCTTTAGCTACATTTTCTGTTTTC
The DNA here is from genome assembly GCF_030020395.1 of Manis pentadactyla. NCBI lineage: Eukaryota > Metazoa > Chordata > Mammalia > Pholidota > Manidae > Manis > Manis pentadactyla. The sequence continues at coordinate 96,347,631 of NC_080021.1, read as the reverse complement.
TCAGAAAACCTGGAAAGCCAGCCTGATTCTCCCATAGAAGAGTTCTACGCATCCTTCAAGGACCATCTCAAATGCCACCTCCTCTCATTCCCCACCCTCAGCACCCCCACATCTCACTCCACTAGCATCTTGCTTGTATCACTTCTTTGACATATAATTATTGGCTTCTTATTAATGGCTGTGGACAGTTTTGTTCTCTTTGCTGAACTGTGAACTATTTGGGGTCACTGTTTCTCACCTTAAGCCCAGAGCACCAACCACATCCCTGACACACAGCAGATGCTCAGTATTTGTTAAGTGAATGAATAAATCCACTCCAGACCCTTTCCTAAGCACTTAGCTCTGCAGAGTAGGCCTCTCAGTGAATGTGACCAAATGGAATACATGTTATTTTCCCAACTGAGAAGAGGTGAGGCTTTGTTTTCCCTTCAAGGGTTAAGAAAGAAAGCTTTGACCAGTTTAAACTGGGAAGAAAAGTGTTCCAGGGTCACGTAGGAAGGCAGTGAGCTATCCGGGAGGAATCCCATCCTCGGCTCTTTCAAAATCACTCCAGAACAGGTTTCTGAAGCCCATGGCTAAATGGGTGGGCCGGGCGGAGTTTGGCTCCCAGAGCTGGGTGCGGGATGGAAGCATGCATGGACAGCCCCGGCCCCCTGCCTGCGGAAAGCACCCTATGGGCGTGAATCATGCTTCGGGCAGCTGGAAGGAGCTGCATCTCCTCTTGCCGAGTTTTTTTTAAAGACTTCTGAAACCCAGGTCTCTGGTAAAGTGCACTAATGCTAGTGCAGGTTTGTGGCCACAAACAAGAAACTGCAAGGAGAGAAAAAAAAAAAGAAAAATGGAACAGGGCTGGGAAATGGGGCCTTGTGAGAACTGTGGCTAGCACCTAACCACATGCTAAGCTACCTGTTTCTAGGGCAATGTAGCCTGGATTTTATAACACTACAGACAGCTGCCATTGTAAGGTGCATTGACAACCAGACTAACCTCTTAAAAACTTTGCTCTTAAGCCCATCCCAGATGGCATTCCATTTTAAAGTGAAAAACCAATCTATTTTTTAGGTAAAAATGGAGCAATTTGTCATTTCTTCTTCTAAAGTTGTAGATGCCAAAGGATCTTCAATTCTATGAGCCTGCACAGTGAATAAATAGTGAGAGCTACATTTATAATAACTCCTCAAGCTTTGAGATATCATAAATAATATACATTAAATTTATAATGGAAAAGGGTATATAATAGTAAATCGAGTAAACCAATGTTTTTAACATTTTAATAGTTAATTAAGCAAATGTCCGTGATTGACAGACTAGCTATCTCCATTGCACTTTAAAAACATTTAAGTACTGAAATCAAAACTTTTTCCTGGGCCTAAATTTATTTTTCTTCCAAATGAAAAAAATTTGAAGGGAGGAGGGGGAAAAATATTGTTTTATTCTGCTTATGAAACTAACTTTGCCTTTGTCTTAAAAATGGCTTATTTAAGTAAATTAGTTCCAATATGCACAATTTTATGTTGATTTTTCTTCTGTACCACTAAAGGTCCTCAGAGGCAACATGTTTCTAGCACCAAATAATGTTCCCCCTTCACAAGTTTACCAACAACTTGCTGGCGATTCTGAGAGAATCTTTTTGGTTGACAGCATGTATCAAAGTAGTTTACACACTTTCAAGAAAGAAGAAAGGCAGAGAAAATGGGATAAAATTGTGCTAGGAATCATGTATCTCAGAAAGCAACCTTTTCTTTTTCTGTCTCTTTTTTTTTTTTCTCAACTCATGGTTCACTAAAACTGAACAGCTACAACTGATGTGACTTGTAGCTCCAGAAGGCAGAAGTAGCAACAATAGATGGAAACAAATATGAGTTCTCCATTAGGAAGGACTTTATAAAAATCGGGGCCTGAGCGGAAGGGAGCGACACTCCCCTGCTGACCCTGAGCCCAGCCTGGCACAAGAGGAGGGGTCAGCCAAGCGACCTCCCTAGAGATTGCCTTGGGATGCTAGGATCCGATGAAATTTAAGGGACACAAGGCACTTGGCCACCATGACTGTCTCTTCCTTCCTTCAGTGCCCAGCTTCACGACAGAGCAGAGGACACGCTCCCTGTCACCATGTTCTCACCTGCCACTCACTCCCCAATCCAGGACCCCTCTGCTCCACTGAAACTGCTGTACTGTGGTCACAGATGACCCACTAATCACCACAGCTCATGGACACTTTTCAATCTGGTACTAACTTAACCTTTTGGTGGCATGTGACCACACACCCCTCCTCAAAACTCTTCGATTTTTGGCTCCTCCCCGTGGCCACTTTCCACCTGCAGCCTCTCCCTCCCTGGGTGAGCGCATCCCTGGGCACCTGCCTTGAGCAGCAAACAGTACGAGGTGCTGGCGCACAAAGATACAGAAGACACACTCTCCACCCTCAGGGGAATTCTGGCATCGGTGAGTATGACTCACGGAGGACTCAGTGAGTTTCAGGCACAGGACTGGATATTCTGACTCCGAAGTCTACATTCTCTCTGCTCCTCAAGTTGCACATCTTCCCCAGGATTTTCTCCCATCTCTTTCTTGTCTGTTTATTCTTCTTTAATGATCTCATCAACACCCAGGATTTACACATGGGTTAGGGTGGATAGAATTAAAGATGAGACGAAAGTCTACAGAACTATTTAGCACTTATTTTATGGGAGAAAATGAATATATACATATGTATTCATTTAATAAAGAAATATACTTTCACATATATATTCACTCAATGTATAGATATATTCTGTCATATACATTTATATATTCAAAAAGCAACAGGACACCAGTGGTTAAGCTGGTGTGTTGAGCACAACACTTTTTTCTTTTTCTGTCCAAGAATAACTGGAGAAATGCTCTGTAGTTTCTGCCTATGCTCTGAGATGAGGATTTCATATAACTGAGTATCAGGTTGAAAGCACAAGCCTCTGGGTGGTGCATTACATTTCATCAGCACTTTCATCGACTTTTGAGCGAGACTAAAGAGCAGCCAAACCAGAGAAACAATTAAACAGCCCTCTCCAGCACAAAGAACAAGATACATATCTACCTGCATGCTCAGAAAATGCTAAAGGACAGAGGATTCTCCGGGTAGAACCAGACTGTCCCTCGCAAGACTTCCTGCTCCAGGCAAGAAGCACTTCCAGACTTCTTCATGAGCTCAGCTTCTTGCATAATATTGTTCTGCTGGGAGGGAGAAATTCCTTTCTGACTCCTGCAAGCGATCAACTTATGCCCTAAAGCATGAAATGTGATTATCCCTTATCATTATCTCAGTTTACAAGCCACACTTGTTATCAGTGACTATCCAGCAATTTTTTCATGCTCTTAAAATATTACACACATGCCCTTGTTAACCACATAGTCCAAGCCTTATGCCAATAATTTAGGTTTAACTTAGTTATAGAATATGTTTTCTTGAGACCTTATTAATAGTTAGATACTCTGTACTCCATGGCAGGCGACGTCAGTGATTGTATCCTGAGCTTCGCAGATGGCTCCTCAAAGAAAAATCTTCTAGCCACACTAAAGTGAGAGGTCAGTCTGTCCCTCCAAGTTTTCATGCCAGTACATTAGGTATTGTGGTGTATGTATGATGTGTGTATGTGTATATGTGTGTTTGTGTATTGTGTTGGGGAGGTGAGAAGAGGGAATTAATTATGCAAATTAGTGCTTATCAACATCTAAAAAAAGAGGTCTAGGTCAACCACAAAGCAGGCTTACTGGTAATGGCCTAAATTAAAATGAACAAACTCAACTTGTTATTTTAACACTACTTCAGTCAGGCCTTAGAGAAATCATAGAAAGGCCAGCGCCCATCAGTACACAGTGAATCAGTCTTCTTCCCCTAGTTCTCTGGGGGCTGAGGTAGTCCAAATGAGGAATTTGTCTAAATAATTTAAACAGCATAGGGAAGTCATTTAAAACATGTTTAGCAAAGAAATGTCTTTCTATAATGTCTCTTAAAGAGAATACGCTCCAGATTACTAGAAAACATTGCTAGAGTTCTTACTAGAAAACATATTCTATGCTATGGCTCCCCTAAATATCTTTCTATCTTCTGTCCAGGTGATAGATTCTAAAGAACCTCACTTTAGATTGGAGGTTGGCAAAGTATGGCCCTTGTGCCACATCTGTCCTGTTGCCTAGCTTTGTGAATAAAGTTTTATTAGAACACGGCCACACCCATTCGCTCACAGACACATTTGTAGTGTGGCTGCTTCCACACTACAGCAGCAGAGATGAGAAGGTGTAAGGGACATGTGGGCCACAAAGCTGTAGTGTGCATTACCTGGCCCTTTACAGAAAAGGTTGTATTACTTCTTGTTGTGAGTGCCTCTCAGAGTGCTCTCCCCCACTGTGTTTGCTTGAAAACAAACACACTTTTTAAACCTAGTAAGAGTAGATCTGGAGTAAGAAATAAAGTGGTCTCATTTAAAGAATCTTGTGATCAGCCACTTGGGAAGCATGAACAGCAGGTTTCGGATCCATGCGGCACTGCTGCATCTGGGCACATGCTAACAGGGAAGGGTGGCCAGAGGCCTGGCCCATCTAAAACGGCAGAGGACAGTGAAGATTGGCATGTAAAGGAGATCGGTCTAGAGAAAAGGGGATTAGGGAGGAGGCATAGATAATAAATTTAAGCCACTCTGCAAGACTGGTTTTGCACCACAGAAGTAATTTTCAATAACAGAAAAACTCCCCCAGTCTATACTACCTTATAAGAATGAGAGCGAATTTATTTGTGAAGAATTTGGCAAACACATTCAGACATACATCTTCCTACACATTTTAGGGGCCCTTATCCCCGGACATAACAAAGCAAGAAGAATGCCCCTCTGTTCTCTTAAAAGTTCTTATACAAACACAAGCTCATTTGTGGTTCACTGAGTGTGAAACAATTACTCCCACAAACAGACAAACAGAAAGCAAAAATAGACTGGTGTGTATTTTTCAGTTTGTGGTCTCTTCTGTGTTTAAATACAAAGGGAGAGTTAACAAAATGAATGACTACATTACACCTGAAGGAGATGGGGAAGCCAGATAACCCGCTTGGCGTGTTTCTCCTTGACAGCCATTAGGACACATGTACCTAGAAATATAGTTCAGTTGGGTTGTCATTTGAATTAGAACCGTTAGATTCAGGGCCCTGAAGGAAACCAACTTCTGCCCAGAGTGTGGAATGGAGGTGAGAGCCTCCAAACTGTGTTTCATCTCAGCAGCTCACTCATGGGTAAATCATGAGAATAGCTTCACTTTGAACATTCTCAGATCACCAAGGAGCTGCTGCTACAGTACACTGGGCAAGATTGCTATGATGTTCATTACTACTTAACTTTGTAGTTTGGGATGCCAAAGAGGAAAAAAGAAGCTTATCTATTCAGCTATTCTGGATTCTAGAGTAATTTGCTTTTCTTGGTGCTGTGTAGCAAGAAAGTGGCAAATTCAAAAGCTATCATTTATTTCACTAATGGAATTAAAAATGAATGTGGTCCAGAGCAGTAATCAATGCCTTGCTAGTTGTGATGGATTATGGTTTGGCTAAATAGTATGACCTTTAATTACCTGAAAAAAATGCAATTTGCCAATGTCTTTGCTGTTTTCTCTGCAATTTGCCAGAGTAACACAGCCTGTCATGTGCTATTTTTATTTAGCTTCAATAAATTTAGTGCTTTTGAAAGGTTCTGGATTAACAGCCCTGGAGTGAAATTCTTTACCCCTTTAGTCCTTCATTATTAAAGACTGTTAGAGCACTTTGTTCTTCTTTGAACTCCATACTGTCAATTCATTTGATTATTTTTAATAATATCCTTCTAGAGTAGATCAGTATTGTTACTCTTATTTTTTACATAAGAACCCTGAAACATAAAGGGTAGGGGTGGGACCTGAATCACAGAAAGAGTTAATGAATGTTAGAATGTTCTGGCTCTCCATTTGCATGTAGCCCCCTGGTGCAGGCTGTGGCTGTGGGGTAAATTTAAGAAATAATATTTAATTATAGGTCCACAAATGAAATCAATCAGCTTATATCCAATAAAAGGTAAGAGAAGAAAATGTCAACATTTGATGAAATCCACAAGTACTGATGTAAATTACCCACAAATGTCTACATGAGGCTGATATTGTAAAGAAAGAAGCCAACAGTGACATTTCTTGAAAAAGGCTGGTGGTTTGGCTGCTTTTTGGAAAAAGATAACTGATGGTTTTGAAACACACACATACAAAAGGGAAAATGCAAGTACATATATTCTAACTACTAAAGAGAAACAATTTTTTTCTGAGATATCTGGATTGTTATATCCCTTATTACAAACGTATTTTCTTCTTACCCAGGTCATCTGCAGATTCAGCATCAATAAGGAAAATAATTTGAGTTGACTCTCCAACACAAGGTAAGGGTTTTCATTTACCTTGTAAATTTTGAATGGTATACACAATTTCATCTCTAAAAATCCTGCCAGTCACTATTGCTGGGCATATTTTCTTACATACTGAGAGCTGAATTGGGGAAAAAAGGAAAAACTGGGGCAGGGAGAGTATTTCATTCTTATTTTAATTTGCATTTCTTATTAAGCTCTTCAGCTTATTAACTATTTTTATAATTTAAAAGATTTATATCATTTTCCTGTTTATCTATTAAGATCTTACTTCTTGGCTGGCCTTTACCTGTCTCCCTTTCCCCCCCAGAAAACCCAAGCACCTCCACCCCCTCTCTTATTTGGCCCCCAAAGTCATCTTTTCATTCTGAGTCATTCCCCACATCCGATATATGATGTTTCTTGCTTGATGAGTTAGTGTTTCTGAGGAGTTCCATGAAGGATGCCCCACCTCAACACATATCTTCAGAAATGAATCGTCCTTGGTGCGTGACCTCACTAGCCACTGAAAGAAAAACAGGCTCCAGTCCTACCAGAACCTCACTGGATATCCACCTAGGAAATCAAAGAACCAAGAGAATGAGGTGAGGCTCACACAGGTAGGGGGTTGTCCCTTGGAGAAACTCAGCACAAAATACATGTGAACAGGAGTGAATGAGGAGGCTCCCCGCGCTGTCCGATACCATTCCTTACTGATTTCCCAAATGCGAGAAAGAGCGTGCCCTGATGCCTAGGCAAACAGCAGCCACTTCAGATCATTACTTTCGTCTAAAACTTAAATAGGCGGTTTTGCTAGGGGATAGGAGTGACACTGCACTGAAAGCGAAGAGGAACCCCCTCCTCACTGGACAGAAGGAAGACCTTCCCAACTATTTGAGGCCTCTAGTGACTGTTCACATACAGGGAAGGACAGCTTGACAGAAACGCTTCAGGGAGGATTCATGTAAAAGCTAGACTAGGACCTGGCCCATGGCAGATACACCATAAACGCATGAAGTTGGAATGAAAGTGTGTTGATGGGAAAAGGGAAGGAGCTGGGAAAACACAAATAGGGGCACAGGGAGCAAAGGAGGGAGAGATTCTTCATGTGATTTGTTCCTAGTTGAGTAGAAACTGACCCTGGATTTGTAAGTCTGGTTTTCCTCCTTTATAGGAATAACAAGGTGGAAAACCCACCCACCTTATTCCTGGAGGGCTTTATTTCATCAACAAGTCCCCCCAAAAAGCACAAAATCCAGACTCAATCTCTGGCTTACATTTCTAAATATATAATTAAAAAGTAGAGAAAATCAATTGGTTTCTGTTAACCTCTCAAAACAGTTTCAATAATCATAACAGGAACAAATGTGATTTTTTTTCCCTCCCTAAGCCAATGGCCTGTGCTTCTATAGTGACCATCTACCTAAATTAAATATTAGGTCCTTTGGGAGTGGAACGCTGGTAAGGAGAGAATCTCATTCTGAGGTTGGCTCTGCTGATGCCATTTCTCAGTAACTACATCAGGAAAGGCCTTCAAGAAGACAGTGCATCAGATACCTTGCCAAGAAAGTTTTCTTTTTCATCCATTTATTTTTAGTAGTGCAGCTGGGAAATCAAATGACTAAGTAGACTATTGGACTTTAAGGCAGAAAAAATAAATATATAAAAGCACTGAAGTGGCTATTTTATTAAGATCCCACAGTTCAAGAATGCAAATTGTAGCAGAAACATGTCTAGTGTCCTAAAGGTGCCTTGCCTGTCTCATGGCCCAGTGATTGTACCTCTACCCATTCCACCTCTGACAAGCTATGTAGATAAGGCATGGCACACATGTGTTCTAAGTTCCTGCCTACATAAAACAGAGATAATGGAACATCCCTTCTCTATTCTCATGAAGTAGTTCTTAAGACCCAAATAAAATATAAGATATATTAATGCTTAAGAAGTTTCAAGAGTTCCAGACTGTAATTTCTTTGGGGGTTGGGGGGGTGGCAAAGGAAGTGGGTCCAAAAGATTTTTAGTACTGAAAAGTTCACGAAGGTGTCTTCTAGCCTTCCCTTTTGCTCCCTGGCCTCTCCTCCCCCTTCATCTCCATTTCCTCACTGTCACCATTTCACTGGTCATAAAACAAGTCAACTAGTGGTTTCCACCCAATTCATCACAAATTGAGTAAGGTTTTTCAGTGTGTTTTACAGGGAATAACAATACCAAAAAGCACTGGTTATGAAAATGTTTTCAAACACAGATCTGCTCTTGATCTACATTTTCTCTATCTGATGCATTGATGCATAACCTAGAAAATGGTTGGTGGGTATCAAAAAGAAAAGCCAACCATTAGGAGCCGAGGTTCACCAAGCTCACCAAGAGCAAACATTATTCCCTTTTTCATTAGTACAAAAAAAACAGACTATGATTAAAAACCTTCCAGAGGATATCTTTGAGAGCAATGTGGAGAACGTAGGCTGCATTTGTATAAACAGGTTGTTCTTCAGTTGATTATACTTGCCCCAAAAGTTCCAGTTAGTCAGTCTGATGATGTGTTTGGAATCTCTATCTGCACAAAATTTTTTATTCACTATTTAAGTGAAGCTATCTAAAGAAATGTATTAAATATAAAGAAGAATCCCTATTAATAAGGAAATGGGCTCAGTTAACTTCCAGGATGGCAGTCAAGAGTTTTATTCTATAAAATCTGCCAATATCTTTAAACCATATCTATTTATTTAGACTCTTGTATTAGCCATTTCCTTATACTTCTAGTATTTTTTTGTTACATAAGATTATGCATATGATAGTATTGTCTAAAGAGTTAAGACCTATTAGAAAATGAAAACATTATTTATTTAGTGATTCACTAAACATTTTTTAATGCCTAATATGCCCCAGGCAAGAAGCTAGCCATTGGATACAAAGTTGAACGAGAAATGTCAACAAGGTGCTTAGAGTATAATGTATTACAATGTGGTGAGTACCCAGTATGTGCCACATTCTTTATTAGGCGTGTCACATTCATCACACATCATTTAATTCTCACAACCATCAAGAGGAAGGTTTTATTATTCCTACTTTGTAGATGAGATAAGTCAAAGCTCAGAGAAGTTACATAACTTACTTAAGTAATTCATCCAATAAATAACAGAGTTAGGTTTAAACTCAAGATTTTTCTGATTTCAAAATTTATCCTTCTATTTACTTTGTTATGCTCTCAACCTGCAGCATCATCTGGAATCATAAGCTAGATGTATTTGTTCGGTTAAGCATATTTATTAAGTTATTTGCTGTAGTGTTGAAAATAAAAGACTTAAAAATTTCAAGTTAAACATTAAGTGGGCTAAGAAATTGAAATAACATTAAAGCAATGTTTTACATAAGGGTACTATCGGACCCTTATATGAATATGGACCATCTCTGGTGTTCTCAGATTGGGTACAGTTTTGCCCTCTACAAGTGCATTTATCACTATTTTCAAGATATGGAAGAAAGTCCCAATAATGGTTGTGTAAAGCAACTTTTGGAACTATTTGATCTCTGTACATAAGCCCTTTTGAATCTCAACAGTTACGATTCTAGTTCTTTGGTTAAACAAAACTCCATTTTATTTCCCCACTTACTATAGACATGGTTTTCTGGGAGAGAACCAAGTTAATTGCCTTGGCATCACACTCAACCATTTTACAGTGGAAGCCCTGTACAGGGTGTGGTTTCAGGACATGTGTAATATCTCAAGAGCCTCCAGGACAAAGCAGTTTTCCACGTTCACCAGCTTTTGATGTCAAGTGAATGCCCCTGAGAAATCCACGTGATGAAACTAGGAAGACACTCCTCTAGTTTTGACTCAAAAAGTGGTTTGCTTTCATAAATGAGTACTATAAAACTATTTAGAAGTTTCTAGGCAAGAGGGAGGATAGTAAATACTATCCTAGAAATTGTGTCTTGTCTCTTCATATTATCCAATATCGATTTAACTTTTACACCTTCCTTCATAAGGTAGAAGAGCTCTTGTGTCAATAAAGAGCCCCTTTCCCTTACTTTCTGGGTAATTTAGCTGGAGAGCAGAGTTGTTAGAAATAATTCTTTGACTTGAAACTTTACAAACATAGATGGTATGTTTTTCTATGAATTAATGGTAAGTTGGACTTTAGAAATGGCATGAGTATTACCTTTTTAGCTTCAATGTTTAACATCTTGTGTTAGGAAATGCCTTCTGATATTTACTGCTCAATGCTTGTTTTTCCTCTAGCATAAAGGTACTTAAGGAAATGTACTTTTAAATTATTAAAGAATAACTCGAGAAATGTTGAGCACCATTGTTTAGTCCAACAGCTGAGCATCTAGATACATGCTGTATCTATCTAGGACATTTCCAAATTTTTCAAGCATGTAATGATTATCAGGAATTAAAACTAAATCATCTCTATAGGCAGTTGGGCTCCTAATTTTACACATTGGGAAATAAGGGGATCAAGTGTTGTTTGAGGGTCAAAGGTGAGTGCGGCAGAATTTGGATTAAAAAAGATCGGCACTCGCAGCATTGCGCCTGTTCCCATAGAGGCTTAATGACTCACAAACTTTAAAAAGATTCTTTTCTTGTATAATAATAGTAATTCTGAAGTAAGAAGATCGAATTAGAAATCCCACCTCATATTATTATAGTGAACTAATTAAGTTGTTAATTGGTCTACGTTATATTGTGGGGAATAGGGCAATTTTCTTAAATTCGACCTCGCTAATTATGAATGGATGATTCCAAAACACCGTAAGTACCTTCTCACTCACACAAACTCATTATAGTGAAAATGGTCTTGATGATTTAAAACAGCTGGCCAGGCTTCGCCTTTCTCCCCGCTGACTTCTCTGGTTAGTCACCATCTTCTCAAGTGAAGAAGCCTTCTCACTGCTCCAGCTGTCGCTCCTCCTTGGGCTGGAACGGCAGAAACCACCACCAGCCACATGTGGGGGCTCCAAGGATTCTCTGCCTCACACATCATTAAGCAAATTGCCAGCCACGTTTTAATTACAGCACTTTTATGACTGCTGGTGATGTAAGAGGCACAGTGGGCACACCTTGTTTACTGCCAAGCTCGGCTCTGTTTGTAGTGCTGGCAGTTAGGGCCAAAGCATTTTTCATCTTGCACAAACTGAGCTAATTTATGTGGGAACCAAGACCCTCTCAGTGTTGTTTGTACTGCATCAATTTGCAGAGTCCTAATGAGTCTTTTTTAAATGATGGAAAAACCCTCCTCCATTGCATTACTGAACACTCTCTCAGAGTCTGCCACAGAAAACAAAGATGCTCAACCAGAAAAGATACCACACTCACCTTCCCTAACTTAGTGCCTAACCCAAGAGAATGATGTTCAGGCATCAAACTAGCACGTATGAGCCCTAATGGCCAGTGTCTCTGGTTGCTCCTATCTTTGGTGGAGAGAATTCCATTAACTAATCTGGTAGAGAGTGCTGAAGGTCTGAAGGAGTCTGTTGTTTGTCTTCTGGTTAATAAAGATTTTATGTACTCAGTGGATTATGCAAGCCAGCCCTCTGGAAATATTGTGTGTGGTGCTTGTTGAAATGCAAAACCAATTAAGGTATCTTCAATGACTTTATGAACTTGGAGTGCTGAGAGATAAAGGGCAAGCTCACTAGTCAATGTGGCCCTAATGACTTTGCAAGGAAGGAATCAACCACCTCTAGCATATTGCAGCCCAGTAGAAGCGATAGAAATAAAATGTGATTCAAATTATTAGAAACCAAGCAATGAGATGGTAGGAATAGGACATAAATATTTAATAATACTAATTTTACATGCTAGACACAATGTTAGAGGGCTTAATATCTGTGTTTATCTAAGGATTTCCTCTAAATTTTTCTAGTGAGGTCAAAATTACACATGGGTTTACATTCATTCCAAAATGGTGGTTTCCATGGCACTCCATTGCTTTTAAAAACAATTTTATCTATGCGCCTCTCCTTCAAAAGTCTTGCTCAAAGTAAAAGCAGTGTAAATTTTCCCTGACCTGAAACCTTGCAAAGAAATATAATGACTTGGCTTATGTGATTGGCTTTTGGGGTAGATACGGTTAACTCCAAGAAAATTTGGAGTTATTTTATTTATCCTATCAGTGGGTTGGGTTGATTCCTGGAAAAGTTTTTGCATACCTCTTCTGTTTCCTTTATGTTATTCACACAGTATAAGCACATGGAAACTGTTCAGGGTAGACCTGTGGAGCTGAACTAAACTCAGACAGCTTCCTCCTTGTTCACAGGAGAGAAGCTAACACACGTATAAGCTCAAAAACTTGCCTCTAAAGATTTTTAACCAAGACAGACTTCTCAGACTCACCAACACTGGAATTCAATATAGGCTAAAACTTCCCTGGGATGATGGTAACATTCCTAAGTTAGAACAAAGAGATATTTTAATTTCCATCATAAGTACCATACTAGAGTTCCCGAAAGCTGTATTTTTATTTACGAGGTATGATTTGCATTCACAGGACCTGTGATCCACAGCTCCTAATAATTTCATGCCACATGTTGTGTCCAGAGTCTTGCTCTGTACAGGAAGTAAAAATCACCAAGCTCCAACAGCTGGCAAAAGACACTTCTCTAAGTCAGTGGCAGAAGTACCCCTGAAACCGAAGTTCTTCCCCATTTCAAAACCCTCTTACGAAACAGAAGACAAGAGAAGGACAAAAAGGTCATTTAGAGGAACATAAAACTGGAAAAACCATCATTGATGCAATGTACCTCCTAAATTAAACACAAAACACACAGCACTGAAAGTATTTTAATTATTTTTTTTAAGTACACAACCTGCTGGCCTGCCCTAGCATACCAAAAGAAGCTTAAACATTAATGCTTTTTCTAGGAAAAAAGACTTGTTTTCAAATAGGATGAATCTGAGTCATCTTCAGCAATTCCCCCACCCCCAATCTGATGTCAGGGGAAAAGGGCTAGCAGTGAACATTTTAAACAAGAATGGGGAAAGGGTGGTAGGCAAAACATACCAGACACTATAAAAATGTGGCATTTCTCCTTCATTATAAATTGTTAATCTCATTGTTTTCATCATCTTGTGAAAACGTTAGTTGGCTTGATGTGAAGATGACTTTTTTTTTATCTTTTTATGTTGTGTTTTATGCACTCAGCAGGCCAGCACTGAGACATGGGGGTGCTGTTTTGAGACACACAGGACAGCAGAATTGCTGACGGAAGTCTTGTGTGTGACATGGATCTCTGATGTTTTCCAGCCTGGACTTGTCAAACTCTAGGGGTAAACTTCAGATAAGCATCTGAGCTCTCAGGTGTTTAACTGAACCGAACCACCCAACCTTTTTGAGGTTTGAGATGACTAGTAATTATATTGTCATTTAACCAAAGTATCTGCATTAAACCAGAGATGTTACATTAATGGTTAAGTTCACATCCATTAAAAACATCATGCATCTACAGAGCACGCAGGGGTCTCCATACTGTGTGGATGGTGATGGAAACTAATGTAGGTTTGAGGCCATAAATCAATGTCTAAATACCTGTCGGGTTTGGAAGTTATGCTAATGCAGGAAGTTTTGCTTCTTTCCAGTGTGTAGAGGTCAGAGCAGGAGGGACAAATAAGTAACTTAAATGGAAACATAAAGGAAAACCCCCAAAGAATAAGATAGTCAGTATACAAATCTTGAAGAAAGTGATTATATCTAAGTCAGGATTTTAATCATCCATCTCTAAAGTAAATGCCAAATTCTTGGGTTTTCAGAGGAGGTAACTGAGGATTCATCCCTAGAATCTAGCACGCTTTCTGTGAAGTGCTTTTAATTTTGACTAAAGCATATACAGGGGTAGCAAGTAATTTGTCCATTGTTTCACTCATACACTTAGGAAGGAATATATAATCCTTAGCTGCTTCCTTAGGAAACTGTGTAAAAATCATACTTTCATACACAAGGTCTTTTAAATTCTTATATGTATATAATTGTTTCCCCCAGGATTATATGATAGCAATTGGCTGTAGACTAAAAGTCAAAGTAAGCATTTTTAATGGATGCAGAATAAGTTTAAAGTTAACATAAATAATGTATCAGTTAAAAAGTCACATGAGAAAATTTCCAATTCTTTTTTTAAAGAGATAGACACTGTTGTTGATGTTTCCTTGTCAGAGATAAGAGCTCTGCACAAAAAAGAAAAATAAATGTGTGAAATGAGCACCGGGATAAAGATTCCATAACCCAAAAAGTGAGCAGTGGTGTTCAGGACCCCAGACAGCAGAGGGACTCTGAAATGTCATATAATAACAAACACTAAATTCAAAGCTAAAGTCAAACATTTTTTTTTACACATCCCCATGAAGAAGAGTCAGATAAGACTCAGGAGCAGCAGGGGAATTAATTCCTCTGATCTTTTGAAGAGTGGCTGACATTAGTCTTGGAATAAGACCTGCTCCAGGAGGTAAGGACCAGGTTCTTCTTTAGGAAGAACCCGAGAGCCTCTCTTCTCCAATAAGTCGGGCATCCAGATCTCACCAGACCACACTGACATTGTCTCTGACATTCAAGGGGAGGAGGCAGGATGCCCACTCCCTAAAGTCTTTCAAAGTTTGGGTGTTGCGTTACAAAAGTTACCAAGTCTGTACACCAAAACCTCTAGGATCCTCGGCGTCCCGAAGCCAAGTTCTGACCCTATCACTCCCTGTCCAGGATCCTCGTATCTCCTGTTGCCGAGTCAAATCCCTGCCACCCATGAGCTAGCTTTAGTCTCTGATCTCTGCCAGATATGTATTCTACTTTCCAACCAAACCAAGTGCTTGTCCTGCTCACCCTGCATGTGCTCTGTGGCACACTATTCCCTTTGCCTGGAATGTCCTTGCCACCTCCCTTCACAGCCCTAAACTTTCATATTCCACGTCCTACCTGCGCCCCTAGGCTTGCTCAGATAACACCTCTCAGATAAAGCTTTCCTAGATGCTGTATCGCCACCTAAACTCCATCCTATAGGCCATATTTTTTAAGAACACAATCTGCTAATTAGCCCCAGCATCCTGATGGAAATTTAAATATCGATGTTGTATCTGGGAAAACATTTGTCTTCAAATAAGATTAATCTGAGTCATCTTCCTTGCTTCCCCAGATAGCCTGCTCTGATAGACTGAACTCCTTTTCTGTATGTCAATTTCCACTTCATCTTTTTATCCCTCTCTCTGCTATTTACAATTAATTGGTTACACACTTTCAAAAAGTATCTGAAACACAGTGCCATTTTACTTATTTTTTATTTGAGGGTGCCAAAGCCATGCAGCGAGGGTCCTTATTACCAAACGGGATGACCGTCAGCTAAGTTGCACCAAGTGTGACGTTTGACAAATAATGTGTCTGATTAGATCTGCACAGTGCTTGCTTTACAGATACCTACAGGTCTGGGGGTGGCCATGATGGGGTAGAACAAGTCTGAGGAGAACACTCATATGTTAAGAAACAGACCCCCAGAGGCTCCACTTCTGGAATTAGTAGCCTGACACCCTAGCACACTTGACAATAAAACCTATTGTGATGCCAGTCAGTAGGGGGTGGAGGAAATTTGAAAATCTGTCTAGAAATGCAGGAAGCAATGTAAGTGATGTAACCAAAGCTCAAAATGCTGCACACAGTGTTGTTGTTTTTAACAGGAACACTTGGCCTGCTTCAGGTAATACTCCATAAAATTGATATGTAAAGCAGAAAACAAGATCTGATTCAGCTCAGGCAGATCGCCTGTGTACCCAGGTAGAAAAAAGAAAAAAAGAAAAAAGGATTTATAATCAAATTTAACAAGTTCATCAGAAACTGACATTACAAAGAGGAGGAATTATAAAACATTAGATTGCAGATTACTTTAGACCATTTTTCTTCCTGAATCTATTTATTTGATAGGTTGGTCCTGGCTGCTGGTTTGAGAAGTTTTGTTATGGTTGCCATTGTTAATTGATAGAACTTTCCAACCCAAGTGTCATATTTACAAAGGAAAATATTATCACATACGCGAGAATTTGCTAGGATACTTTTATTCTGTTTCTTCCAAGTGATACATATTTATACATACTGAAAACACTGGCTTCCTTTTGATTGGATCTATCAGCCCAAATGAAAATACCTATTCCACTTAAGAAAAAAGAAGAGGGAGCAGGGAAGTTGTTCAAGAGTATATTCAGAAGGGAAAAACTAGAAAAAAACCATCAATCCAACTGGCCCAATCACTTCAACGTTTTGAAAGATGCATAACCTCCAGGTCATTTCTAGGCTTCAGATAAGAAAGGCTATGGCCAAGAAAGGCTTGATCTCTCAGCAATATAAATGGTCTTCTTTTTCCTAACTTGCAAGAAATGTAGAAATACTAGAAAATATGCAGAAAAGAATGACAAAAATGGCTCACAAGCTTCGAGCATAATATCTTTAACAAGGAAACTGAGAATATCTTTAGTCCAAAGAAGAGATCATTAAGGTATGTGTGGGGACCTCCATGGTTTTTTTTCATGGAATCAGTGTATACAGAGTGACACTGAATGAGCTCAGAGGTGACTGTCATGGAAGAAGGAAAATGACTATACGGAACAAGAGCTACTCCTCATTTGGGAAAGAAGGAAAGACAGGCAATGAGCAGAGATTTCAGCAAAAAGATACCAAAAGAAAGAAAGGAAGTACTTAAAGAAGAGTGTTAAGGTCCTACAGCAGCTTCCTGAAGGAACTTGTGGGATATCATGGGAGTTTTGAAACAATATTTTCTAGTCCTGTAGTTCAGAGACTAGATGGATTCTTGTCTTTTGACCCCCAAAATCGTGTTTTAGCTTATGAAAAGCCTGAGTGAAAAGAGTGGGAACTTTAACACAGGTTATTTAAAAAAATCAACAAGGTAGGAGTCAGAAATCTGGGTTTTTATCCTGGTTCTGACTTTAACCATTTATATGATCTAGGAAGACACTTAATGTCCTGGATACTAACATCTATACCTACAAAATGTCTGTCTTTCACAGATATGCTGAGAAACTAACCAGTGCCATGCAAATAGTGTAATATTAGTGCTAGTGGAACAATTACTGTCAACGTCAAAACGTGGATGTCTAACTTGTCCTTCTAGAGGTATGGCAGGCCAGGTATTCTGAAAGTTCCTCCTATGCCAATGTAACTAAAGCCTGGATAAATTATAAAAAACATACTCTGTAATATATTTCTGGGCTTGAACAGTGGTAAGAGAACTCTTCAAACAAACCAACAAACAAATAGGAAGAATGGCCACCACCAAAAGTGGAAATAGAAAGTGAAGTTGCCCTGGGAACAAATTTTTATGCCAGTTCTAGAAATCAGATAATAAATGTTAGGCTTTTTACAGGTGAAGGATCTTGAGCTGAGATTCCACATTTCTTTGAAGATGCAAATATAGCTGAAGTAATCCAATTTCTACTAGTTCCTGATAAAAGTAAACATAAGTTCTCCATGAAGGAAAGCATCCCCAGTGTAGGCCACTGGGACTTCTGTTGATCAAGAGCAAGTGATATGAGTTCTCAGTCAGTAATTGCCAAACACACACAAATCCAAGCCACCATGTAATAGCAGAAACAACATCAGATTTAAAGTGAGATTTGGATTCAGAGTCAGATTTAGATCTTCAGGTATTCGAACTATGGGACAAAATATGGAATAACTACATCAGAAATGTTTAAAGAACTAGACTTTTTAATTCGCAAAAGGAAAACAAAAAATAAACGACCAAGAGATCATTAAAACAAAATGGCCAGACAAATATGAAAATGAATTAAGTAGATTTTAGGTAAGAAAAACATACTGGTTAAAATAAAATATTGATCACTGAGTTAAACAGCCTATTAGATACAATTGAAGAGTGAATTCATAAACAAGGTGACATATGGAAGGTAGTATCCAAAATGCAGAAATCTTAAAAGAGATAAGAAGAATAGAGGATAGGCTGAAAAGGTCTGACACAAATCTAAGTACAGTACCAGGAAAAGCAAACAGAAGAGAGGAAGCATACAAAGGGATAATGTTGAAAGTATTTCAGTTGACTATAGACATGAATCCAAAGACAGCAAGATAAATTTTAAAAAAGATAAATTATTGAAACTGCAAAACAGCAAAGATAAAGACCTTAAAAATAGAAATACTGTACAACCAAGAGATTCCACTTCTGAGAATTTACCCAAAGAAACAAAATTGCTCATTCAAAAAAGTGTATGCACCCCTATGTTTATTGCCTCATTATTTACAATAGCCCAGATATGGAAGCAACCTAAATATCCATCAAAGGATGAATGGATAAAGGAGATATGGTACAGATATACAATGGAATATTAGCCACAAAAAAAGAATGAAATTTTGTAATTTGCAGCAACATGGATGGACCTAGAGGTTATTAAGCTAAGTGAAGTCAGACAAATACAAATACTGTATGATTTCACTTACATGTAGAATCTTAAAAAAACAAAACAAACGAACAAACAAAACAGAAATAGACTCATAAAAATGGAGAACAAACTGGCGGTTGTCATGGTGGGGGATGGGCAAAATAGGTGAAGGGGATAAAGATAAAAAGGGACAAACTTCAAGTTATAGAATAAATTAGTCATGGGGATCACAGTATCGCATAGGAATATAGTCAATAATATTGTAATGTCTTTGTATAGTGACAGATGGTAAGGACGTTGATTGTGGTGAGCGTTCTGGAATGTATATAATTGAGTTACTACTCTGTATACCTTAAACTAATATAATATTGTATATCAACTATACTTGAATAAAGGAAAAGCAAACACATCTGAACTTAATTCTTTAAAAAAAAATGTAAAAACAGTGACAAGACCTTAAAACATTTTCACAACAGTAGAGGAAGCCAGAACACAGTGGAATAATTTCAAACTGCTAAGAGAAACTAACCCCCTGGAATTGTGCACTCAGCAAAACCATCTCTCAAGGACAAAGGCAAAATAAAGGGTTTTTTTTTTTAATAAACAAACCTGAAATGATTTACCA
The DNA here is from genome assembly GCF_030020395.1 of Manis pentadactyla. Classification (NCBI taxonomy): domain Eukaryota; kingdom Metazoa; phylum Chordata; class Mammalia; order Pholidota; family Manidae; genus Manis; species Manis pentadactyla. Next base: position 96,328,244 of record NC_080021.1, on the reverse strand, counting down.
CCAAAGCTTTTCACTAAAGCAGTGCCTTTCAAATATAGACTGCAGAGCAAAATATTCATGTGCCTGTAACTGAAACAAAAATTCACAAGATAAGACTTCACCTATTATGTAAATATTGTAATTTTTTACTTTTTATGTTCTTTTATTTCAGTCTTTTAAAAATGAATAAGAAAATAAACAATCCAAAAAAAGTAAGAACAGAGAAAAAAGAATAGAAATGAAAGACAAAGAGCCCAAAGTAAAATGGTAGAAATATAATTTCCAAAAGTGACTCAAGCAGAGATAAGAAGCCAGAATTGTCAGTTTAAGAAGCTGAGTCAGACACGGAGTCCCATGAAACAAATGAAGCAAAACCAAACCACCTAATCATATAGATTCATGGGAGAGTTCTAAGAAATTTTCAAGGAACAGATCATTGGACACTTACTCAAACTCTTCAGAGAAGAGAAAATGAGTGAATGGCCACCTACCACAACTCTACTAGGCTAGCACATCTTTGAAAAATGAAAGCAAGAAAGGGCAGTGTGACAAAGGAAATTATAGAATAATCAATACTGAAAAGCCATACCAATTTATGCCAAGAGAAAGACCTAAGAGGTAAGGATAGTAAAGCATAAAACACAACTGTTCTTACTTGATTATGATATGGAAAATGAGACAAAACCAAATTATCTACAGATTATGATTAGAACTAATAAAAGAATTTAACAAAGTGGCTTAATACAAGATCAAAATATGTAAAAATCAGTTGTATTTATCCCCACAGATAACATATATAAAACCTCACACCTTGGAACAAACCCAGCAAAACAACTGCAACGTTTATGCAGAAAAGTATTAAATTTATTAAAAGACATTAAAGAAGATCTAAAAATGTAGATACAGGTCCACGGATAGGAATATCATCACGGTATTAATTTTTCCTAAACTGATCATTTGGTTCAACATCATTTTCATCAAAATTCAAATGTAATTTTTCAAGGAATTTGAGAAGGCTTATAGGAAAAAGCAAAGAACTGGATATCTAAGGCATCATCAAAAGTAAGGGGGAAGGCACTTTTGATATCAAATGCCAAGATACATTATAAAATAAATGTATTTCAAACTGATGACTTTGGTGTGGAGACAGACAAACTGATCAATGAAACAGAGTAACAGATAAATGCACAAATAAAAACATGTTCTATGGGTCCAGTGGCATTGCAGTACACAAGAAAAAAGATTATAAATAAAAGGATAATTCAGTAAATAATACTGAGATAATTATTTATGCATATATAGTGAAGCATATTTCCTACTTCCCATTAAAATAAATTCCTGGTAGATTACAAACTTAACTAAGAAAAGTAAAGTTTAATCATGTTAGAAAAAAACATAGGAAAAATATCCTTATGATTCAGAATTGGGAAGATTTCCTAAACATGATACCAAAAAAAACCAAAACAAAACCCCACTAATCACAAAAGAAATATCAGATAACCTATTTTAAAAGTGAAAAGATAAGCTACAAACTTAGAAAAAGTATTTTGCAAAAGTAGAATCAACAGGTTCTTAAAAATCCAAAATATATCAAGAACACCAAAACACAGAAGACAATGAACAGCCCAGTAATGAAATGTCCAAAAGATATACAAAGGCAAAATACAAGAAAGGTTGATAAACAAGCTGATATGTAAGCAGACAATGCAAAATTAAACCACAGCAAGATGTTATTTTACACCTATCAGGCTGGCAACATTTAAGAAAATAATAGCAAATACATAGTATTGCTGTGAACCCAGATACTCATCTAATCGCTATCTGTATATTCACACATTTAATCTCGTAGAACCTTTAGAAGTCCATCATTATCCCCATTTTACAGAAAAATATTGGAGGTTAGAAAGGAGGTAAACACAAACAACTAGTAAATACGAGAGCAAAGACGTAAATCTGGACCTGAGGTTCTAGAGTCCACTCAACTACTCTCTTGGTACAAGGGGTTGGCATATCTGGGAGGATGGGAAGTCTTAAACCCTGCTGGTGGGAATTAAACTGTGGCCCCACCACTGTGGGAAACGATCTCCATTATCTTATGAAGTTGATCATCTGCCTACTCTTCCATTCAGTGGTTCTACTTCTAGACATATATCCAAAAGAAATTTCCACCCACATGTTTTGGGGACACAGAAAAGCTGTTCAAAGCACCATGGTTTGTTACAGAAAAACCAAAAACTAGAAAAAATGTCAATCAACAAGAAAATGAGTAAACTGTGGAATATACATATCACAGAATACTTCACAGAGGTAAAAACAGAAAATTAGAGCTACATGCATAAGCAGTGATGAATCTTAGGTATGGGAAGCTGAAAGAAGTTCCATAAGAGACTAAATTTAGTACTTTTCTTACATTTGAAACAAGCAAAATTATTACTTAGATTAAATATATGTTTGTTATTGTATTAACAAAGAAATGTTAGACAAATGTTCAGTCATAGTTACTTTTTGGGAGAAAGGGAGAGGAGCCAGGATTGGATCAGGAAAGGGCATAAAGGTAAGCTTTAATTTCTAATGTTCTGGTACTACAGTGAGCGAATGGTTAAAGAGTGTTTTCATTTTTGTGCTTCTTATTTAACATTTAGGTCACTAAATAACGCATAATCAACATTTTATTTTATTTTATTTTATTTTATTTTATTGCACTGTGTTAAATATTCTGCTCATAAAACACACTAACACATACGTGATTTCTGAATTTTAATCTCGATCTAAATTGAGTATCATGAACTAGTAATATAATAACTAAATAAAAAGAGAAAAAATGATGACCAAAAGTTTAGAAATAGATTCACAATTATCAACTTGAGGAATCTGTTAAGTGATATACTTAGGAGTATAGAACTTGAAATGTGGGATTTCAAATACAAAGATCCCTCCTGGGCATTTGCAACAAACATGTTTTTTGTAGCGTTTTTGTTGTAGAGGCTAGTCACACATCTGTTCTAAGTTACTGACATTCAGTTGTTTTGAATGCTAAGTCCAATCACTTTACCACTTACCCTTAGAATTGTTCAAATTCACCCCATGTTTGAGTTTATAGAACAGAAACATGTCTTCCATCAGGGTAGAAGGTTCCACTATTCTGCTCACATCCACACCAGCCAGTCAAAGTTGCTGGGTAAGTAGCAGATAGGTTTCTGAGCAGAATGAGAATTTCAGGAGATAGAAAAATCTCATGATTTGAATGAGAAATCACTGACTCCAGGTAATTAACTCAAACTATGAGAAAATAAAGATATTACATTCCTAATACAGATCTCGTAAAGCTGCACCCAGGTTGCAGGTTTAGTTAAACTGTACTACATAGAGGATACTTAGTTTGAAAAAAAACATAAGGTAAATTTAATTATGACCTGGAGCTTCTTGGAAGGTAGGCAATCTGCAATCTCAAATTAACAGGAAGGATGTCCCTTGGCAGCTCCCGTCAGACGGAGGCAGGACATACAGACATGGACAACTGCTGATCAGTCTGGATGGAGTGAACCGTCTAACTCTCCCCATGTTCTCTCTCCTTTTTTATTTGAACATTTTAGTCCCTCTGCTCAAGGGCACCCTCCACAACTCATTTCTGCAAGGTGAAAACCCCCTCCAAGTTTAGATGCCAGCTTAGATACAACTTTCCCCCGAGGACTATCGTCTACCGTCTGTTCAGGAACAGCACTCAGCTGAAGAGACCCTCCTCTCATGGGGTCACACCACACGTCCCACCTAAGGTTCAGAGCTCCCTGCGGGTTTGGCTGAGGGCTATGCTGTGCAAACAGTGCCCAGCTCCCTCCTCTGCCTTATCCTGCTTCCTCCCTTTCCCTGTAGGTGTTGATCCTGAAAACACCCAACCGTCAATTTCCAGCACATTAATATCCATCTCAGAGTTCACTCCGTGAGGGCCTTGACCTCAGCACTGCCTTTCCCACGACCTGCATGAGTACCTCTCCATGTGTCTTTAGTTCCCTACATTTACCACCAGTGTCTGTATTTTAATTGACAATTGATTCCTCTATCTCCCTATCAAAACTCCCTGAGAGTAGTAATCCTGTATCATTCACCTTTGTATCCCCAATACTAAAAACATATTAGATGGTCAAGACTTGTTGAAAGAATGTATCAGCTAATGAAAGGGTGCAGAAAAGTATGTTTCTGCTTAATGAGATATATTAATTAGGGCAATACTTGTTGCTAAACAATTAAACCCCAAATTACATTTGCTTAACACAACAGATATTGGCAAGCTTTTTTGATAAAGACCAGATGATAAATATTTTAGTCACTTAGAGTGATAGTGTCTGTTGCACCAGCTGCACTGTTACAGTGCAAAATCAGCCCCAGATAGTATGTAAACAAATGGGCATAGCTGTGTGTTCCAATAAAACTTTATTTACAAAATTGGTGGAGGGCCAGATTTATATCCCAGCCAATTATTGATCAACTCTTGATCATATAATAGCCAATGTGGGGATCATTAGTTAATGGGCATCTTTCCTCCATGTGACAGTTTGGTGGTTCATGTTCCTTGAACAACAGAAATACCCTGTTGGAGAGGGTGATGTTGAATATACAGGAGAAAGAAGGGGTGGTCAATAATGGATGTTTTCCAAGAAGGTGGTAAGGGATGGGATGCCAAGCAAAGATGAGGAAGTTTATTTGAACTGGAAGACAGCCCTCCTATTCTATTGAACCAGAGAGAAGGAAGAAAGAATAAGTGTAGACAGAAGAAGTTTTCATGTTTGGAAACCAGGGAGATGGAGAAGTTGCCATCTAATACCTTCCATTTAGCTATGCTATAGGAGTCAAGGCCAGTAGTTGAGACAGGGAAACAGCATGAGACAGGGCAGGGGGAAGAAGGGTGATCCAAGGGTCTGAGGGCAGAGAATGTCTGACATGGTCATTATGAAAAGCAAGAGAACAAGCTGACCCAGGAAGCAATAGGGGATGGCAGAGCTATGACAGTGCATTTAAGGTTAGCAACATTAGTATATAGTGGTACCCATCTGACCCATTATTTCCCTTTCTATACTGGAGAATGGGGTCTCAAACAAAGTGATTAGCAAAGACAAAATTAGAATATCCAATTGCCAGATTTCTAGTCCATAGGTTTTTTTACTCAAGCTACTTTCCCTATTAACAGGGAACTGAAGGAGAATGACATCGTTTGATGTTAATTACATATGTTAATGGTTTTTCATTCTCACAACTCGCTTGTGCAGTAAATATATCCATTTTACAAAAAGAAGAGAGAAGATGAGGTTCAGTAATCATTGCCTAAATTCAGAGCCAGATTCCACACTTTTTCCATGATGCCATGTGCTTCTCCTTTCAAAACAAAAGTTAAACTGTACGTGGATGTAATCACACCTCCAGTCCCAAAGAAATGTCAAACCAGCTGTATCCAGAGGTTATCTAAGCTTCCACCTTAATGGCATGCTGGCAGGCATGCTCAGCTGAAGACTAAGGAATTAATCAAACTTCATTGTATCCCTTGACACTATCTACTTTTAAAGAGTCTATGAACAGAATTCTGTCCATCATTTCCCAAATTCTAACCTGACTCTCTCCAATATGCAAAACTTTCCATTCACTTTCACAGACTCATACAGAATTGATTGGTACAATATTTTAATGAACTAAAACTTACTAAGAGCAATAGATTGTCAACCTCCTCCCGCTGCCACCTCTATCCCTGTTTCTCCTCTCCAAATAAAGATGAACTATAGTCCTCCTACGAGCCTCTAAGGAAATAACTGAGGCTATATTAATACAGGTCAAAAATCTTTAACAATCACTTGAACTCCCATTCTAGTACCCAAGGGTGACAATGCCTCTAGGGGCTCAGAAATGGTGGAGAGTCTCCAGATCAATACTAATGACATACCATATTTGTGAGCCCCTTCTTAGCTAAGCAGAGGAATCTCCAATGCTCTCCCACACTGTCTGAGGGATTTCCGCTCAACATGTTTTGATTTAGACACATGTACAGTTAAACATGATTGTCACTTTTATAAAAAGATAGAAAACATAAGTTGGAGATTATTTACTTTCAGTGATGTTGTCAAAGAACTGTCTAGAACATGAAGAGCTCAATGGAATCGTTCTCTCCAGAGACCCATCAACCATGCCCTCTCCCTGAGTTTTTTCCTCTAGCAAACTTACCCAGTGAGTTCCAGTTGCTGAAATAAAGATCTCGTAGTGCTGGGTCCTTAGTACTAAGGTGCAAGTCACCAGACAGCTCTACTGAATGCCTGGCCCCACAACATCCTAACAGTTTTTAGACTTCAAAGGAACTTAGGCAGCGTCTTTCTAGCCTAACACCCAGAGTTCAGAAATGACAAACACAGACCCAGAAAGATGGAGCAACTTGTCCAAAGCCACCCAGCTAGCCAGTAGCAGAAGTGAACTAGAGCCCAGACCAGAAACTGCCATGTGCTATTGAGAAGATGTATATTCTAAACAGAGGGTGGCAGATGAACAGGAAAGGGTCGAATAGTAATTTATGACTCTGAAAATGACTCTAAGGAAATTAAAGAGAAAACTTGTAAATGGAAAGCACCAGTAAAAGTGAAGCCTTTCTTCCTGACATATACACCAAAGAAGAAAAATGTACAAGTGATGAACATTAATGTGATTATGGCAACACAGGTGTTCAGGTGAAGGCATCTATTCCATTTTTATCTGTGGAAAATGGTGTGAGGGGGAAAACTAAATGCCCTTCTCTTTACTCTCACAAATAGAATACATACATCTTTCTCTTCAAATGAAGAGAGGAAGGGAGTGTCTTTCTCTCTAAGTACATTTTTAAATCTGGGACAGGAGTACACCACTCATTCCATGGGGTTAGCAAGCTGAGAGCCATTGGCCCCTAAAAGAAAACCCCCTGTGTGTGATTTTTAACATATATGGATGAAGTCTCAGGAGACATACCTTAGAAGTCCATGAAAGGCCTGTTGAAATCATTGCTGAATGGTACTGAAAACATGATAAGGTTATAAAGTTTGATCTCTTGCTATTTTTCCCTAGTGAGAAGCTGTATCATTGTTTTATCATTTCCCACTCTCTAATTTGTTGGGTTTAATTTGTTCATGATGAAATAGTACTTCCCCTTTCTATTAAGAGAAAATCCTCATAAAATCATTTAAAGGGAGTTTTACTTTTTAGAGTCCAAGCCTTGAAACGATTTACCTCCCTGCAAATGCACCCATCAGCTCTGCCCAAAAGTCATTCCAAATCCACTGAGGATGAACACACTTTTTTCTGAGATCTAACAATAAAGATGCTAAAACTCTTGCACCTAGAAATGGGTTTGCTGGACCATCTGGTAGGTTTAACTTTAATTTCTTGAGGACTCTCCATACTGTATTCCATGAGGTATTGAAAGTAAACCAATAAAAGCAGAGGGTAGAATGGTAGGTGTCAGAGCCTTAGGAAGTGCTGTTCGATGGGATACTGTTTTGGCAGAGCAAGATGGGAAAGTTCTAGAGACCTGCTGTACAGCCTTGTGCTCACAGAGCATGACACTGTGCTGTACACTTAATATTTTGTTGAGAGGGTAGATCTCATGTTAGGTGTTTTTTTTTTTACCACCAAAAGAAAAAAAAATACCGGTAAATTGCTTGTACTGGTGATAAGTGCAGTAAACAAAACAATGAAATGTATTTGAAGGCACTAGTGGGCATTCATGTTCTGAGAACTTGGGTCAGGTTAGATTGAAGGATTCAGAAAGAAATCCGACGTGACACCCACTCAAGGAAAGGTTTATTTTGTCCTGTTTATTTAATGTCAAAGGCCATAGCTCTCGTTGCTCTGAAGTGTTCTAGATGGTGCTCTAAGAGGTATGCTTTTCTGCCATGAGGCAACAGGTGGAACTAATTCTACACATGTGCTTGTAACTAAAGTCAACATCAGGGACACCCAGCAGAAATCAGAGAATGCAGACTTAGTCCAAGACCAAAGACAGATTCGCCCCACGGTGCTCTCTCCCCATCACTGGAATGAAGTCCCACTCCAGAGCATGTACATCCATGGTGAATAACCCACGCCCTTGAGCCTCCCCTTTAGGATAAGCGGCCAGTGACTTCATTTTGCCATTTCTCATACATGCTCAGGTACAAACAGTTCAGTGGCTGAAGAGACATTCAAATTCTCATTGATGTCTTCTTATTCAGTAAAGTAGTCACAAGAATTTAATTTTTTCCCATGCATCTTAATAAAGCTCTTTTTATTTTAAATGGGGGGAGAAAAGGAAACATCACCAAATGTTTTAATTTTTTTTCCAAAACGGTCCTTGGGAGTGGGAAATAATTGGAAGAATGAGAGGGAAGGAGAAAAGGAGGAGGGAAAGGTAATTCACAACTCACAGTACATACCAAATGTTTCCAGGATGTTGCTGGTTGCTTCTACTTTGGCATTAGTGTGTTTTAACAAGGGAACCAGTCTCATCATTTTCCTACCACATTTTTCCAACAAATTTGCTTCATGCAGGGAAGCACAATCAGGCTCACATTCCCTCTTTTCCCTAACACTCTCCAGTTCCGTATAGGAAAAGGGAATGAAATAACAAGAGTCAGATATTGTCTGAGAAGTGTGCTACTTTCCATTAATATTGCACAATCCAGCTTACTAGCATAGGACAATGAATCATCCTACATCTTCAACTGGGAGCATTTTAAAAATTGTTATTTTAAAATGAATAACAAAAGACGTTGGGACTCCAAGAAGAGACCAAAGGGGAGGGGTAGGGATGGGCAGGTGGGGAGGGAGGGAGAAGGGGATTGAGGGATATTATGATTAGTTCACATGGTGTGGGGAGGTCATGGGGAAGACAGTGTAGCACAGAGAAGACAAGTAGTGACTCTGTGCCATCTTACTAGACTGATGGACAGTGACTACAATGGGGGATGGGGGGGCGATAATATGGGTGAATGTAGCAACCAAATTGTTTTTCTTATGAAACCTTCATAGGAATGTATATCAATGATACCTTATTAAAAATTTTTTAAAAAGAAAAGAAAAGATGCCAGGAATTATGCTATTAACTGGCATACAGAATAGCAATCTACTGTCCTTAGCCAGTTACAACCTGACAGCCTCCCCTGGTCAGTACCACTCTGTCTTCCTCCTTGGGGGCCCACTTACTTTTTTAATTAACTGACCCTCTGTTGCTATCAGGAGATGAGCTTCCTGCCTTGGGGGCAAAGGTCTGGGCATGACTCCCAGCTGTGCTAAGTGGACTAAGCAGAGGTAATACTGGCAGCCTCAAAGGATCATGCTGAAGTGCCAGGAAGGTATATGAACCTGCTTTGAAGCGCTAACCATACAACTGAGTGTCTGTCTAGTGGACGATGGGACTGCAAGATAGATCTCTAATAAAAAGCAGCCACCAGACAATGTTTACCCTTTTCCAGCTGATTTTCTTTGTCAAGGCACATGGGGTGGTGTAATATAATAAAGAGTTTGGGGCCCAGTTTAGGAATGAATAAATACAGATCTACACACATACACACACACACACACACACACACACACACACACACACACACACACACACACACACACACACACAGAGGCAATGCTGTTTCATGGCTGGGAGTGTGAGCACCTTAGAACCCAGGCTTTGCTGCTTTCTCCTTCTACCCGTGCGTGCAGCGTCTGGCGCATGATAAACAAGGCCAAGCCAGGGATATTCCCCTGCTGGCAACTCCGGCCCCCAGCACCGGCTGAACACAGTAAGTGCTCAGTAAACACTAACCCAGGGAACCAAGAAGCCCTGGGAACAGCAGTAAATTCGGCTCTGTGCTTCTCTGGCTTCTGTGGCCTCTCTGCGTGTCAGCAACGCTCTTTTATACAGGAGAGAGCTCGGGCTGCAGGGTCCTTAAGGCCCGGCAAGTTTTCACCCAGCGTTAGAACCCTCCGTGTCAAAATTCAAATCCATGCACTTCCGGTCGCTGTTGCCTGCCTTCTTCCCCTTTTCAAAGAAAAGGTGGAAGCTCCCACCTGTCCTTCCCCGTGCGTCCCCGCCCGCCCGGGCAGCCGCCGGGCGGGCAGGAGCGGTGTGCTGCGGGAGCGGGCTCGCCGGCAGGCGGCTGCAGGGCTCCCAGCGCCCGGCCCTGCGCCCGCCCGCGCGCGCCGAGTGCAGAGCTCAGCAGCTTTCTGCAACTGTTTTGACGATGCTTTGAGTGTTCCCATCACTACCGCGACGCTGCCTCTCTCCTCGCGACCGCAATCTATTAGCTCCAGTAGCTTTCGAGCGGCTCGGCCTCGCCACAGCTTCCTGCTTACCCTGCGCCATGGGGCGCTGCCAGCCCCCCGCGGGGACACGCGGTTAGGGGGGCAATGCCACCCCTCCTGCTACCAAATGGCCCTCCTCTCTGGAAGCTTTCTTTTCAGAAGGAGCATCACCAGCTCTTGCCCACAGCCTCCCATGTGCACCATCAGCTCTCCTTGCAGACCTGAAAATGCCCCTTTGGCACCGTTTGGGCTAGTACCGGCACCGAGGTCCCGATACCGAGCCGCGGGAGGGCCAGAGCTCCTGCGAACGTCATCTTCCGCCAGCAGCTAGATCTTGTTTGCAAGGCACCACTCGGCATTCTTACTAGGCTTGTTTTGTTTGTGGTTCGTCGGTGAAGAATTGCGATTCTGTGTGTGCGTGTCTTGTACACAAGCTGGAGGGGAGAAAAGACCTGAAAGATAAAGGGTAGACAGTACTTTGGTGTTCTTTGGGATGAACTGGAAAGGGAAAGCTCCTGAATGGAAGTCATAAGTTCCCCTGAAGAAGGGAGTACAATAACTTTTCTTTAAACAAACAAACAACATGGCCAGCACTTCGCAGGGCTGATGATGGAACGGACACCTTCTCCGAACCAGGCAGGGGAAGGAAGGATGTTGGAGGGGCTGCCTGACTTCCTCACCTGCAGGAGGGGGAGGGGAGGGGACGACCTAAGTCATCACTTCGGCGTGTGTCAGTTGAAACTACAAAGGCAACCAAAAGGAGGTCTTATCCGTTTTTTGTTCGCTTCAGTTGGGAACAGCAGATAGAAGCTGCAGTTTGGTTTTACTTTTCACCACGGGGAGCTATAAATAGACGAGCACGTGTGGCTTTCTGGCTAAGTTACCTACCCTTGCCTCCTACCTCACCATCCAGGCGGTTCTGACTCCCACACGAGCAGCCCGTGGGTCTCGGCCCCCGCACACAGATTTTCCACAACATGCGTGTGACAAGACGAAATCGCCTGTGTGTGTGTGTTACGTTGTTATTTTTGTCTTAGCTTTGGGTTCTAGGTGTATTCCACCCACTCCGTCGACTCTGGAAGCCTGGCCTCCTCCTGGGTACCTTGAAGACATACTGAGTATTTGCTGAAGGGAGGAAGAGACACACATCACACTCCCCGGCATGTTTACACGTCCAAAAAGACACCAACTTTTATGCTTTCAGAGGATTCATTAATAGCTTACACACTGATTTTCTAGGAGGTATGGTATTTCTTGACTAGCCTGTATTTTCTACAAACTGCCTATATTCCCCACATCGAGTAATGAAAATTATTTTCACTTTTAATAGATGGCAGTCTGGGTATCAGAAGTCAAAGGAGTTGGTTTCCATTTCTAGCTAAGCCATTAACCTGCTATGTGAGTGTGAGCAGGCCATCTGGAAGCACCTTCTCTGCAGCAGCAGGATGCCATCTAGTTCTCAAGGTATGGGCCATTCAGCCACAATGGACTATACAGGGTCTTTGGACTGCTACACATTAGAAGGAAGACAGATTTCTGGCCCATACTTTCCTCTAGTTTGTCCAAATGTGAGCAAAATAAATAAGCAAAGAAGACATGTCCACACCGCACACACACACACACACACACTTTTTTCCTTTTGTCTGTTTTCCTTGTTTCACCCAACCTGTCTAAAAATGAAAAGCAACTGCTCTGGCAGCCCTATAATTCTATACTCTCCTCTCGCCCCAATATGTCTCTAGTTTGATGATTATTTACATGCCCCAAACTGAAATACATAGGCCAACCCACGCTGCAATGGTCTAATACTGAGATTCTGGGATCATCAGGACTGCTAACATTTTGGTGATTTATGTTGAATTGCATGCTTGCTTTTACGTTTCATATGTCCATTACCAGTTCACATAGTTGCTCGAAGCCTGCCCCTACTGTGGTCAGAATGGTTCACAGATTTGAGTCCCTAAGAGCCAATTCATGCCTCTCAAGTTCATGACCACACGTCACGACCTATGGCTACTGCCTTAAAGAGGTATAAGTTGATTGCCAAGGTAATAGAGCAAGAGAGGAATCAGGGATCAGAAAGCTTCATTTCCCTTTGTTGGATTGCTTTGTGGGTAAAAAAGATAATGTAAGTGAAGTTCCTGGAGCATATTAAGTGTTCAAGAACTCGTAGCTTTTATTTTTCCAAAATCTTCAATTCTTCTAAACGCTGAGCAGAGGCAGACTCCCAAAGAAGACAATTTCATCTTTTCCTTTGCATGAATATTGGTTGAATATATCCTCAAAGACATGGTCAGATGAAGCTCACGTGTATAGGCAAAAGCTTCCCCAAAGCCTGGTCTACTTTACTGAAGTTCAAAGACCATTATTGAATCAACAGATTTCTACATAGAATCCTATAGAAAGAAATGAAGCTATAAATAACTCTGCTGTCATCTCAGTGTTTTTCAGAGTGATCAAATTTGGGAAAGTTGCCTGGCAACTGCCCTAGAAACTTGAAGTCGAAAAATTAGCAGTTATTTCCCCAACACTCCTTTTTCCCTCCTCTTGCCTGGTTTGACCTGTTATTTGACATGCCCTTAACACATCCCAGGTGCAGAAGTCTTGACAATTAATTAACTAACCTTCACAGAATTCCTCCAAGGTAGATGGATGAAAAGCACTGCGGCTTTATCTCCAATTTTCAGGAAACTAAAAACAGAAAGGTTATGACTTACCCGAAAGTCACACAGCAAGCTCTCAAGGGCTGTGATGGGTACCACTGAATCCTATCTGAAGCCAAACCATCCTACAGGAACATTCCTGACTCACCAGAAAATTCACTATAGTTGCCTAGACAGAGTTCAATTCTCTGATACTTCCTAGAGGGAATAGCCTTGGACCAGGTTGGCCAGAAAAAAGAGAACTGAATTCAGGTTAATAGGCAGAGAAGAAGGATAAGGAAGATCGTCAATAAAGAATCTTCCGTTCATGCAGCCAAGCTGTCAAGCTGTCAACTTAACCTGGCGTTGCAGGGACAATGAAGACAGAAATGTACTCGACTAGGAAAATGTTAGGTTCCTGGTACTGTCAGAGGAAAACCAAGACTTCAATAAACAAAGGCCAAAGTGTCGGGGGGCCGTTCAAGACAAGTTTACAGTCAGTTTCTAATTTCAAGCACTGCGGTATTTTTGGCCACAGCTTACGGTGTTGCAGAAGACTTCACTGAGGCCACCATGTTATAATGTTGCTTTGTGTGATGATGTACAGCTTCCCATCCTTTTGTATTTTGAATTCCATTCTCAGTCTCTTTCCACATTATTCCCAACTTGTGCTAACTCTTGCACCCCGTATATGAAGCCAAAGTACAGAAATGCCTCTCTGTACAGTACAGGTGCCATAGGAAGTAATTGCTCTGAGGACACAGTAACAGCACAGATTATTGCTGAGTGCCATCCAGAAAGATACCTGTGGGTAAGAGAATGTATTGTTCAGTTACATGTGCTGTGTGAATGCGCTTAGCCACCAGAAGTCAGTGTCCCTCGTGGGTATCACACTGATCTTCTGACATATACATGTCCTCTCAAACAGAAAGCCAAATATGAGGACATAGCCTACCATTTGAACTAAACACAGTGGCAGAACTGCCCTGGGAGGATGGCACACTATCATCCTCCTGTTGTTTGGAGCTGTGCCTCAGGAAGCCTGTACAAATTTGTAGGTGAGTTCTTAATTTTTTCTAAAGTCATTTACAAAGTGGCACATGCCATGAAATCATACTACAATATGGATCTCTTCAATGCTAGGAGACAAAGCATGTTTTTGTTTTTATTTTCTTTAATGTAAGGATTTCTAGGATACAGCACCAGCAATAAATAGGAAAGCCCAACGCACAGATAGGAGAAAAAAGGCTTTTGAGTCAACCTACATGTGAAAAAACAGAATTACTCCAAGTGCCAGCTACAGCCACAAATCTAACATTGCTGTGTGTAGCTCAGTTGCAGTAAAGGGAAGGCATTTTAAATGCTGTGAGATGGAGCTATCATAAATGTCCCAATCCAAACCAAAGTTGTCAGCTAACCTTTTTTTCCCCTAAATGACCATTATCATTAAATTTTTAGTTTATCAAAAGTCATGGTGAGGATAATAGAACAGCTGGAATTTCTCAGACCAAACAGTAAGTTTAGTATTCTTGGTTCTATTTTCTCCCAGTCTAAGACCCCCCCTGGAAAATGAAGCAGATTCACAATGAGAGAATTAGGCCAGAGTAGCCAACAGACCCACGGGTGCCTGATTGGGCTTTGAAAACCTCATTCTCTCCTTTTCTTTGGCAACTGCCTCCTCCGCCTTCACCATGGATTGAAATGCAGCCAAAGGGAGTGAAGGGGCTGTGAGCGATCAACTTTGGAAATCCTGGGAGTTAATGGGGACTCTTGGCTTATAAACAGGTGCATGGTGGCCAGACATGAGATGACGGGGCGGAGCTGGCTACATACTGCTTTATGATAAATCATTATACTCATAAATTTTATAACTTTTATAGGATGACTGTGTTTTTTATATGATACAGCATCCAAGGGACATCCTTTGGTGATAGTGCCCTTGATAATTTCCTGTTCAGGTTGCTGGTTATGTAATCTCCCAATGAAGTGAGTGATTACATTTCCTATTATTTTTTTCTGGCCTCCATTGTATTTTTCTTTAACACTGTTACAACCTCTGATTGCAGTTCTGTGCTACTCCTTCCAACCTGCTGACCAATTTAAGTTCCCTGTGTCTGTCCAAACAACTTTAAAGGTGGGAAAATTCCATTGTAACTTCATTTGGTTGCTTTTTAAATTACACCTAAGAACAAAGCTGCTCTCATCCAGGGACTATTGTCTATTTTGCTTTGTTTTTTTCTTCCTAATCACACCACCACCCCTCCTCTCCTCTGCACCACAGGCTCCCTCCCGAATATGGAAAAATGGGGGATATCTGAGTGGTGTCTGTTTCATCTGACTTCTCTCCCCCCTCTTCCTCATCTGTCCTGGCTAAGGCATTGGGTTCTCATCTAGCAGCTTCTGATTCTCGTTTTTCAAGATTGGCACCAATAGGGAAAGAGCTTATGAACACTAGGCTAGATTCTTATCCTATGTGGGTTTCCTCTGGGGGGCAGGGGAGGGTGAGCTGAAACATAGAGGAGACTGCAGAGTGGGAAGGTGTCCACAGGTAACTCTCTGAGCCGGGGTTCAATGTTAGACCCAATAACAATAGCAATTAAGGCAGACTTACAGGGAAGTGGGCTGCACCCTCTGTCCTGCCTAGGAGGGAGGTCAGTGCGCTTGCTCTCAGAGCCACGGGTGTTGCCCTTTGGCAGTCCACGTTATGATTGTCTGTGCTTGGGATCAACTCAGGCACCCCAGGCAGCCTCAGTCCTGGCTTTTCAGCCAAGGACCAATTCCAGCCAAACACTGTTCTGTGTACCTGAACTGATGAGGAAGTTTCCCTGCGGGCACCCTGGAGACCCAGGCCCCATCCCTTCCCAACCAACCCAGTTCCCACACCACTGTTTGCTCCTTTGCCCTCATCCCCCAAGAACCCCTGGGATTCTTCACCCCCATAGCAGAGTCAGCTGGGTTAAGCAGGCTTCCTTCTCCTAGTCTAGGAACGGTGGGGGTCAGGTGAAAAGTGACTGAAGGTCACAAAGTGGGTCAGGGAGAGAGAACCTGGTTCCCCCTGTAAAACTTAGAAAATTAGAAGGATATTTTTTTTACAGCATATGGAAACTGTACCATTCTAACCTCTGTTACCAGCTAGAAGTAGATCACTATTTCTGTGAGGTTATAAAAAGGTCAGTGTTTTTAGCAGCCACTTCTATGCTTCCTTTCCTGGTTACATCAGAAAGGTGTTATAATTTCGTGGAAGAGTTACATCTAGCAATATTTATATGGCAATAGATACCACTTTTGCAAAACATACAGGACTAGACGTTTTTCCACTCTAAGTTTGGAAATGTCATCAAGCACACTTAAGGGGTTTTCTCAGATAGTGTACAAATTTCTTTGACCCGTTTTATTTAAATTTAATCAATTTGATGGCTGCTTCAAAAGCCATAAAATATGGTCAAAGAGATGCATCCACCTCAATTACGCAAACACACAGGGCTGCACCAAAAGGTAGGACACCCAAGATTTGTAAGGAGGGGTGGAAGCTAGCTCTTTAGGACACCCAGCTTGTCTGAGATGGAAAGACTTCATAATTTCTCTCATTCTAGGGTCTTTGACAATTTTCATAAGTGTTCATATATTGAAGAAATCCCATTGAAGCTGGAAACATGGGGGTTTGGGGAGGTGAAAAGCAAGGTATTTTTTAAATTTTAAGACATTCTTTCATATATTTTGACATATATTTTTTAAAAACGCTACTTTAAATGAAGAATTTGAGCCACTTACTCATTTTGAAAATAATGCAATGTCTTTCCTCAGAAGAGCTCAGTTTGACTTTTGCCTGAGATGAGCAAGGGCACTGACTCACTCATTTTTCTCGTTTAAAGTATCAATCTCAAGGTAGTGAAAAAAGCACGCTGCTTTTATGGGGGTAGAAATGATGGAAGAAAGAACAGGTTTCTTTTAGTAGGTGAAACAGTACAGCCAATTAATTTTTCTGGGGTCCACCATCAAACTAGTGGTTTTCTTTCTGGCGCCTGCAAGCCAGTGTCCTGTGTACACACACACATGCACATAACGCACGTTCCAATTGCTTATCTGTGATCTGTTATCCTTGCATCAGTACTTTATGTACATATGTAGTTCAAAACATTGATATAAACAGTCCCCATAGAACCCTTGGACATTTAAAAAATTCAACTCCTTAAGGTTTAATTAGGATACAAAGTGTGCAAGTGACATTGATGATGGTTAAAACAACTCATAAACAAAACAATATGCAAGATATTTTTTATTTTATTTTGTGGTGAGTGAAATACCATAGTTAACAAAATTAAGCCTGTATTGGTTGTAACAAAAGAATTCATAACTCATTACCAGCAAGAGTTTCTACAAAGTAGACACCCAAGAATCTTTTCCTACACTTTTCCTACCTCTTAAGAAGTTAGCAATTTAAAACTGAGCAAGGTTGCAAAAAAATTTCTGCACATGTTTTATGTATGCACATACTACACATTTTAATGTGTGTACTTTATCACCCAGCAGATTATTCAGTAGACGTTATTCACTCAAAAACTATGTGGGTAAATGAATAAAAAGGCAGTGTTAGCATATAATGCCTATTTTCAGATGGTTAATTTAATTATGGGTCAAAGCAACATCCTGCTGCAGTCTGTATTCCCCACATTAGCTCACTCCTACAGCAATAAAACCCGGGTAGGGACACTGAAACCAAATTAGTCCCTCTGTCTGTTATGCAAAATCATTGTTGGGGGAGGAAAGTGGGAAAATCAGAAGTAAAGACTGTAAAAATTAGGATGAGGGTTATTGTTTGAACACCAATGAACTTTGCTGTACAGACAAAAATGTAACTGGCTCTAACATCACATCAGAAGGTAATTTCTGAGAGATCTTCACACGTGGTCCCATTTGGTCTGCCATCAGGTCCGGGAAGTAGATGCCTTCGAAGGCAGCATTTCACTTTCTCAGTATCGGTTAACCTTTCTCTGCAAGTCTGTGGGCATTTAGGTTCCATAACTTCTACTCTCCTTTATCTTAAAGTTCTGGTTTTATTGCACTTACTGACCAAATGCCAAAATGTAAATTTATCCCTATTAGAATGTGTGCCAAGAGCACACACATAACTTTTACAAACTCAAAAATATTTTTTTTTCTATTTAACTAATCAAGCAGAGAAACAAGAGAAGAGCTGGCCACCATTCCTCCATCCTTGAGCCTCTTTCATACACAGCTTTTTAGCAAACTTTCCCATCCCGATGTCTCCTTGGCAGAGACTGTAAATCATACCCTGTGTCCCTCTGAGCTAGACAGACTCATTGACTACATGGATGGTTTATGGCTTTAGAATTTGAGCAGGACCTGCAAAATAGCCCTTAACAAACTTATCACTAGGAACCGCTGGCCGCAGGAGCCAGTGCACCACCAAAATGGGAATCTGTCTGTTTTTCTTTCTCTGGGGCATTTCGAGTTATTAGGCAGTACAGCCTGTTTCCTTCCTTCCACCCAAAAGGTATTGTGAGCAAACAATGAAAATCCAGCTCTCTATTCATGTTTGAATTTTGCCATTGTGTGTCCTTCTGTATATTTGTCTGCCTGGCACCACCAAAGTGCAAGATTTAATGTATTTCTGGACATGGTTCAGGGCTGATTACCTAATGACATAAAAACACCATGGGTAGAGATGCCATCCATTTCTAAGTCTACTGAAGGACATTTTGCTTGGCATATTTTAGTAATTGTTCTTTATGTAGCAAAGCACATCTCTCTCCAGTCACATACTTAATTGTTCACTCAGAAAATATTTTGGCTCTCTCCTTACCCTCAGGTTCCGTATTCAGCTCTGTGCCCTCAGCATCCTATAAGCCCAGCCTGCACAGCTAATGAATGATGTCCTTCCCTGCAGAAAAGTCCATCAGGGAAAAAAATATATGTATTTATTATAACTTTTAGACATACAGAAATGAGTTCAATAAATGGATTTAATGCTTACTCAAAATTTAAGAATCCATTAGGAAGTTCAGTTTTACTATGTCAGTGCGATACATTTCAGACTGTAATCATACCCTTTCCAAATCCCATTTAAAGTAAACCATTTATTTTTTCTACTTTTCCCACAAGTGCCTTAATGTAGAATTTGGATACCTTTCAGAAGAGACCTGTGAGGTAATGCATTTGAGAGACATAACAATATTTATAAAGTTTGAAAATCTTTTACTTAAATGAACGGGGGAAGTAATCTTCGGCTTTGGCAGAATGGATAATAATATTGATACTGAATTTGGGTGTTTTCCTATGACTTTAATAACAGATGGGGGGAATGAGTTCTCATTATTATCCTTCAGTGGTTTATAAGGAAAGGCTGGAATTTTAAGGGTTCAGGCCACATAATTATGGGGCTAAAAACAGTCATATTGTTCTCATTTTTCTATTATTGCCTTGTCCCTTTGCTAATACTATAGCATCACTTTTAATTAAATAGGCAAATGAAAAATGCCTAACATTTGTCCTTGTTTTACATGTAACTTTCACACTCCTGGCAGGCAGGGGAAAAAAAGAGATTGAATGGACATTCACATTCACATTCTCTGCTTATCTATTGAAAGGTTTAAGGCAGGAACTGAAAGTTCCCTTGTGTCACAAAGAGGCATCCAATCTCAAATGAGAGAGAGGATAGTCCAGGTCTCGGACTCCTTCAGGCCCTGGGCTGCTGTCACTGAAGGTGGAAACTGCAATATGAACACCTGTCCATGAGGAGCTAGACTCGAGATAACCAGCTCATTTCACACAGACCATTGTCCAGCCATCAGATGGTAATTACTTTTAGTCCCCATCAGCCTCGCCTGGATTCCAGCCAATGGTTTGTGGGTGGAAGGGTCTGGATCACATTTCCATTCATCTGAGCCATCCAGTCTCTTTCTTGCTTGTTTTCAATTACATTGACATGGTGGCTTTGGCACATAGTAAGTAAATAGCAATGTATTCAGAAAGAAAGGTCTGAAAACCAATATCTGAAAGATACTCTTGAGGTTTCAATGAGTACATTGCAACTGGCACCGAAATTCTGGCATTCCAGCCCAAAGTCATAGAATACAATTAATTAAGTTAATTGTGGTGAATTTGCAGACTATTTCATGAAAGCCAAATGCAGCAGATGACAGTCTAGAAAGCAGTGGAAATGTTCCTGGATTTCTTATGAAATAATTGGTAAAATAACTAAAACATTGATTACATCAGAAAAAGATGGCATTGGAAATATTGTGAGAAGGTGTACTTCCATTTTCAGTTTTTTATCCTACCTAGAAAGAAGAAAATCCCTGGACAGTCTTGATATTCTAAAACCTTCGAGAGTAAGTTGTCAGATGATTTCTCTTAGTGTCCTTCTCTTCCTCTTCCCCTCTTGGACACACATCCCCTCGCTCTTCCCAGTTCACACTCTGGTATTTCCTACACTGAAACTAACACAGGTAGCTTTGCATCCTCTTGTTATATAGCAGAAATGACCACAGTCAAAATAAAGTAATGACTTTTTTATCACATGACCTTTGTGTCACATTCATTGTTACTGCCTGACCAAATCTTCTTGTCCTAGCTGGTAGCTGTCTCTTAACCTACCCTTGACCTCAGCCCTTATGTGCTTTTCATCCCCTGCTGGTTAACCTTCATCCAGCTCCCATCTCTTTCCAACCTTCTGCTCTTTCAACCCATCACAATGGTCCAGCTAATAAACGATGTGCATCTGAAATAAAGCTACCACAATGGAGTTGGAAAGTGCTGGAGAGGAGAGGCAGAAAAGAGATAGAATTTGGGACTTGGACACTGATTTGATGTCATCAAATAAAAGTCATTAGTAAAAAATAAATTAGGTGATGTTTTTACTATTTTACTTATATAAAACTAAAGTGGAAATGCCACTGATGGTGAGAGTCAGTGTTGCCCCATGAGGGGAATGAAGAGCATGGGTCTCAAAGAGCTGGAGTGGGAATCCTGGCTCTTCCACTTTCTGGCATGAGGCAGTAATGAGATGCATTTTACAAAATTACCTGGCATACTGTAGGCATCCCCTAAATATTCAGACTAAATAAACATCATTTAAAAGACGTCCCAAGGACACCACCCCATTACTGCAAGCCATATGGCTGAGCCATAGAATGCTAGGAAATAGTAGAAGCAACTGGTTGGCCAAGTTAAGAAGCGGTAATTGAAGATGAGTGGCTATTTAGAGCTCATGCATCATGCAGTCCATAAGATAAACACCACAGTCTCTATGCACTTTGGTTGTGACCACAAACCAAAGGGAAGTCCTCACATGGGCATACAGTGAAGGCGACAGCTGGGAGCCACACAGAGCTGCTGGGTCTCGCCTGCATAAAATCCTCCCACCCAATGGTGCCTCCACACATGGGCACTGTGGCCGGTGAGGACACCATGTGCACAGCGTGGCAAAGAATAATTTAATCAACTTTAGATGCTGCTTAGTGACATTTTTACTTTAAAAATAAAGGTCCTATTTAATCCAGAGTGGTCATTGTACATTTACTGGGTATAATCAGAAGAGAGGGATTTAGAGAAGATATTGCTTGCACACTTTCACTTGCATATTTATATATTAACAGCTTCATGATATATATCAATTAAAGAAATGTAGATTGATCACCTATTAAGTTGAAAATACAAAAGCATTAACACTTATTTATCTACTTCTTAGGAATCAATTAAACAGCTTGTTCTCCAGTCTAGACAATTAATCAACAAATACGTATTGAATTCACTGTGAGCAAAATGCTGTGTCACTGAGGATACAATGTGTGAGATGTAATTACAGCCCACATGGAGCTTTTGATATAAAATCTAAGACAGCTACCCAGGAAGTGATGACTGTTTGAGGCAAAGGTAGTATATGCCAAGTACCAAATGATGATGTCAGCCAAAGTGCTACAGAATTCAGGAAATCCAACCCAAATCCTGTAGGTCAGGATGATCGGAAAGTCAAGTGTTTAATTGTTTATGCACCATAAACAAGGATGAATCTTTTATATATTTGAGGACAAGAAAGAAAAAATAATACTTATGTGGCATCTTCTATAATCCTATAATCCCACTCAATTGTACACAACTATTTATACCAAAAAAAACCACAAAAAACAAAAAACCTTCAGATAAGAAAGTAGAAATGTTAAGAGAACATCTGGGAAGATGACTTCTTTCATCAAAAATAATAGTTAATATTTTTGAATGCTTACCATGTGTTAAGCACTGTGCAATATGCTTTATCGGAATTGCTTTACTTAATGCTCATTACAGTTAATGAGGTAGGTACTGCTATCATCTCTTTTGGGGATGAGGGAAACTGAGGTTTAGAGTTATACTACTAGGAAGTAGCGAGACCAGGTAGAATTTATGATCACTTAACTCTACCATCTACAGCTAGCCTTATGAATTTATAGAGCTTGTTCAAGACACACGTAAACAACAAAGTAGTCATTCATTCAGCAGTTTATCAATACCTCTAATATAACACACATGCCAGCCAGGTACAGGAGGTAAAAAGACATATAAACAAGTCATTGTGCTTCACAGTGTAATGGTGACGATAGAAAAATATATTCTTATGATAGAGTGAAAAGGCACCAAAACCCTGTGGAGGGGGTTATTCTTTTAGAGGTGAGAAAAGGGTTAGAGAAACCTTTCAAGAAGTGACCCACAAGATTAATTTTAAAGAGGAAAAAGGGCTTACCAGGTATAAGCATGAGACGACATCCCAGGAGCAAGAAACAACATGTACAAAGAAACTGCACTGAGAGAGAGCTGAATTGTCTGAACGAAATACACCATCAGTCAAATGACTGAGGTTTTTTAAGACACTCCAACTCAACACCAGAAGACAGATCACCCAAGCCACAATTTATCTGCCCCTAACTTCACAGCAAAGTTCTATAATCAATATGAAAAATTATTAATGAGATATTTAACATTACTTTTTGCACCAAACCTTCAAAATCTGGTGTGATTTTGTATTTACAGCACTTCCCAGTTTGGACTAGCCAGTTTGGGGTGCTCAGTCACCACAGGTGGCTGATGTGTAATTCTCTACAAGTACAGAAAAAAAGGAGAAAATGTATCATAAAAGCCAATTTCCAGTCATAATTTTAAACTCTTAGTAAAAAAAAGAGAAAAACTTTCTCAATTGGATAAAATATTTCTCCAAAAAAGAAAGAAAAGGGAAAAATAAAATCACACAAGACAGAAGTGCCCATTCTAACTACTCTCATTACATCTTGTTCTGGATGTTTTGACCAACGCAATAAGGTAAGGAAAATAAATAGAAAGAAAACATTAAGATCGTCATTATTTATAGATAATAAGATTTGGTGGGTAGAAAATAGAAAACAATCTGCAGATAAATTATTAGAACTATTACTTTGGCAAAATTACTAGATACAAGGTCAACATAAAAAAATCAGTGTATTTCTTTATGCTAAAACAATCCATTAAGAAATTACATTTTTAAAGATGATCTATAATAGCACAAAAATATAAAACACAGAGATATAAGTCATGTATACATATGATTTCTATATTTTATACATATAAAAATATGCCATATATAAATATACAAAAGACCATCATAGAAAAACTTTTAAAGATGTAAAACAATGGATGAATATAATGCATTCACGAATTGGAAGACTCAGAGTCATAACACTGTCATTTCTCCTCAGATTAATGAATCCATGTATTCTAAATAACAGCAATTTAAAAAATCCCTACAGGATGTCTTGTAACTTGATTTTAAAATTTATATAAAAATGCTGAAAACTTGCTAAGGTTTTGCACTCCTTGTTTCCTTTCTGCTCATTCCTTTCCATTTATTTTGGAAACTTTCATAGAGTTCCACAGATAAAAGAGGCTCTGCTTGATATGAAAGAATCATCCAAACTAATATCCTAAGGTTAAATTTGAGGAACCCAAGAGAAAATTAAACTCCAAGAGATTGACCTCTGACCTCTGATTTCCAAATTAGAGGAGAGGAGCCTCTAAGGGGAGAGGAAGTCCTCCTGTGGAGACTCCCAGACATACTTTCTGCTGCACTGAGGATGTGACTTAGAACCTACAAAACCCACTGCCCTCCAAAAAGCAGTTTCCCCTGCTCTACCCGTACTGAAATCTTCATATTCTGGAGATGTCAAGGCAGAGCCTGGCTGATTCAGATGCTGTAATAGGCATTTTGGTGGCAATACTCCCACCCCAAAGACAAAAGAAGACCAAAAGGGCAAGCAGGGGAAATCTACAAAACAAAGTGAGATAGGACCCGCTATAGATGTTAACCACGGTCTGTTCCTGCCCCCCATGCCAGGAGAGAGAGCACTGGACTGCCTCCTCCATGCTGTACCAGTGGTTTCTCACAGCCATGGATGAGCTATATCTGAACAAATCCAAACCCCACAAGAGAGACAGCTTTCCCCTTGGCTATTCATATCACAGCCTTGTCATGCCTAGACATGGCATGCCTAATGATTGTGTTTCTGGTTTGTTAATCTTTCAGTCAGTTAATAGTTTTATCACCCTTACTCCACAGAACAACAGGGACCAAAGAGTTGCCCCCAAACCTGGTCTGTTTTCACCTGTCCCCACATTGGCACTTGTGCACTAACTCCAGTCAGCTGGTAAGAACCTGGGAGAAAGCTTTCTTCCAAAAGGTGTATGTGTGGAAAGGAATTCGGGATAACTCTTCACAGCAATGTGTGAGTGGGTGTGGGGACTCGGCCCTCACTGTCCTTAGATGCCCTTTGCCTCTGGTTGACCATATAAGAACAATAGGAGGGCTTATAGATTCCCAGTAAAGGCCCAGGGTGGGACTAGCCATTATCCACAGGGGTGGCAGATATTTTGGGAAGTTCTAATTCAGCTCAGTGTTATTTTGAATCTAAATCTTTCATATACTGCCAAACTGAGTAATGCCTAAGCCATGGCAAACAGCAATGCTTTGTTCCAACTCTATGAAACCAGCATCTTAAGGGTGTATAATTTAAAGCATACACTATTCATATAGCTCTTTGAAGAAGTCACATGGTACAATTTGAAAGACTCCATAATAGTCATTCAAACATTTCCCTAGTGACAATAAAAGAATTTCAAAGTTAAGTAAACTGTCTACTCCATAATTATGTCTAAGAAAGAGAGCTTCTTTTTCCTTCATTTACAACTATACAGATGAATTCAGCATTCTGAATACTGATTGTACTCATATTATTAGTTGATCCAAAACTGAAAACACTTCCTTTAAAAGAATGTTGTATGGTCATGCCTCCTATAACCCAAAGAGAAAAATATGTTGCAATATTCCCTTTAATACACAGACACCAAAAATTTCTCTTTGCATCCTAATTGTTAATGGTTTTATGATCTCCATTGATTAGTTTATATGGTTAATTACCAAACTCTACTTCAATTTGGGCAATGTAGACTCATTTTTACTGTTAATAAGGGAAGAATGAAATATATACTACCTAAAACAAAAAAGTGTTTGAGGCTTGAGTGGTTAGCAACCACAGTTCATGACTTTTCTTAATCTATACTGGTTAACAGTTGATAATCTCTAACAAAAGAAAGCAATAGAGAATATGTTTTCATGCAATAATATGGTATTTATTAAGTAGGTTTATTGTCAAGATCCTCAACCAATCACTTCTTTCCAAAAAAATGCCAGACACAAACACATTTGCAAGACGTAAGGAAACTGCCCATTTTTCTTCTTAAAGAAGTAGGACTGAGTTTCAGTGCTATGTAACAGGGAAGTTGGGTGGAGAAGTGTGTAATACTATGAAATATTTCTGTAAAACATATAAAGAGAAGTCAAGATCAAATCCTGAGCTGGGAGACCAAAACAGATCCCGAACCAACCAGGGCCAGACATCGAAAACCAAAGCAGAGAAGGCTGTAGTTTTCAAGAAGTGTTCTGAAAGTCTCCTAAATTGCATGAAACTCCACTTTTTCTGCCTCAGAAGATTAAGTGTTGTGTCAGTTCCTATCAGAAAGTAGAATCTCTGCTTCCAAGAAGTCAGGTTAATTTCAAGCCCGCTGCCATCGCCTTGTCATTTGTCTAACTCTGAAAGCAAACTTTTCCCCAAGAATTATCTAGTAGAGGCTCTTGTACTCCTGCTATTCTTTGCACACTATTTCATTATTTTATTTAAGTCCTTACTCCACTGACTACCCTTATAAAACTCCAACAGCACCATGAGGAAACTGCTAGACTCTATACACCCCTCAAGATAATGTAGTACAATTTCTCTTTAAGACTGAGTTATTGTCTCAATAAGAAGTTCAAGTCCCTTCTTTGCTCATGTTACATAAAATATCCTAAATAAAATTAACTACTTATTCAAGGGCTATTTGTCAGTTTCCAGATTAACCTGACTTTTGGGGGTTTTTTTTGTTTCATGTTGTTTACTTTTTAAAAAAACATCTCTTATGCTGATCATTTTATGAATCCTTTTAAAAAATGGATAAAAACTCTCACTTGAACGTATTTGACTTATTCAGAAGAGCTAATTCAGGAGTCTCCTAAAAAAACAATACCTATAAATCAGGTATTAACATGATTACACAAAAATGGCCCAGTTCCACTGTGTTTCTCAGAGAAACTCTACCATATTATATCAACAGACTGATACAACTCAGCTCCATCAAGCCAAGAACCATGACCATCCCATCCAGCACTGTGGCCTCAATACCTCACTTAGCTCAGTACTTGACACATAGCAAGGCATTACGTTAAAGTGACCAAGGACAAATTTTATAGTGGATTCCTAATAATAATACAGGCAGAGACATCAAAGGCAAAGAGTATATTAGTCAATTCAAAACCAAAGTTCTCCTCTGAAATGCTCTGGTAGTATGATAAAAATAATTCCATCACTAGGAACAGTAGCACTTTTTTCTTTGTATTTTGAGTGTGTGTGCATGTGCATGTGCATGCACACTTTCTCCTTGCAAAAGTTTGGAACTCTCTTCTTTCCAGTTTACCAGCACATCAGCCTGTTTCTCACTTGAGATAAAAACAAATGATGATGTTACACTCTTTGATAAACAAAACACAGCACAACCATGTAAATCCAAAGAACAGAGCCAAACACAGTGGTGTTCCTCCGACACTTAGCTGGGGTTTGCTCACGGCTGAATACCAGGCATTTAAGCCAGCTAAGTGGTTGCCGGGGCTGCTCTGCCCAGATGACATCATCAGCTGACTTTCCAAACACACCTCTTTGGCTCTGCTCTTTTGGCATCTTTCCATGTAAACATGGCTTGATTAATGCTGCAGAGGTCTGTGAACCACGTAGTCCACTCCAGTACAGGAAGTCAGAATGTCAATTTTTTGCCATTTTGAGCCCAGAGCATTGGGATATTTAATGTGGCTTTCCTGGCAACGACAGAAAAAGCACCTTGGTGCCTAGCTGCCAGCTTCTCCATGCACTTTATGTAGGAGCAGCTGATGCCTCACCTGCTGGAAGGCCTTCACTTCCCTGGAAGCTGTATTCATGGGTTTGAGCATTATGGCCGGATCACCAGCCCTTTACAAGGCTGCCCTTTGATGCCTAGACAAGAGGAATAAAGAGAAGTTTTTGCTGTGCCTAAAGGGAACACATGGGATTTACCCATGCAGTCACAGATGTTCAGGACTGATCAGTGCCAGGGCGAGGCTGTGTTTTCCTGGGGTACCTCTTACCACCACTGCCTCCATCTGGCAATCCCATTAAATGTATCTGACCTTTAAATCAAGTAAATCCAGGAAAACTGGAAGCAAAATCTCCCAGTAGAAAGAAGAATGCCATAGATGTCGATCTTTATAACCCTTTAACCAAAATAGTTTAACTGTTGTAAATAGTCAAGAAATTCTTCAAGAAGAATTGATGGTTGTTAACTATCAAAAGCAACATAGGGCTATGCTGGGCCTAATTGCAGCAGATGAAAAGCTTTACCCACCAGCCTTAAATGGTTAACTTGAGGGTGTGGGTCGGTTATGTAGACTCAGTTGTTGGGTAACAAATACTCCTGATACATGTCCTCTGTGATGACTAACAGGGCAGCCTCCAAACGTAGAACATGACAAGTGTTAAAATAATATACTGCAGCAAATTGATGTGTGGTGACCATAGTTCCCTCCCTGCTTTGCAAAAGTAGGAAACTATAAAACATTAAGAAGAACCTTCTTCATCTCTCCTGTATTACATCCAAAAAAATATTTGAACACTGCAGGTATGCACCACCTTTCATACAATTTTTTCAGAAAACCATATTATTTTCCATTTTAATAAACTAGGAAAGGAAGTGGGGTTTTACCTTGATGCTTAAGGTCAATTAAACTAAAACTACTCAAATCAGTCCAAGGAAGGAAGTGAATTTCCATGTCAGTTCCAGGGTTAATGTCTTTCTAATGACATCTACAAAAAGCCAAAGCTTGTATGTGAAATACTAAACCATTTTTAACAAGCAAATGTTCAAAAGTTAGCAAATCATTTCAGTTCTTTTAAAGGGCCTCAAGATTGTATAGTTCTCATCAAACAGGACACACACACCAGGAAGAGTCTAGGAATAGGTCATTCAGAGGAAGGACTTAATTGATCTAGGCAGACATCAACTTAGAGTTCACAGGCTTCTAAATAATTCATAAAAACACCAATCTAGCAAGAAAAAAAATTGCTTAGAAGTTCATGTATAAAGCAAGCAGAAATGGAAGCCATTTCTTGAGAAGGAAAGTGACAGCAAAGGATCCATGATTCTTTGGGGGAATCTACCCTCATACCCTTAGGAGATTATTTGTGTTCCTTTGGTTTCTTTTTCAGAAGTGCTCGTTGCCCCAAGCTGTGCCTTACAGATCAAGAGGCTGCAAGATTCCTTCATCTTGCACAAGACCACAGAAAATATTGATCCCCCCATTGCAAAACATCCACTTTCATTGCCACAGTGCAACACAATCAAGGTGATTTCATGGCTGCAGCCAAGGGATTTTCCTGAACCACGTTCCAATATTAGAGGAAAAATGCAGTATTGTTTTGAAGACTTGATGTTGGTAGGCAAAATTTCTAAGGCTCAGAAGCTAAGGATTGGTGAGGATCCTTTATCTCCACTGGCAGTTTTTAAGGAAATGCTAATATAAAGAAGCAAAATGCGAAACTAGAAATAATTGACATATGCATTTGGTTAGAACATAAAAATTTTAACGTCACTCTCACTGGTTGTTATTTAGATATTGATGTCAGCCATGTGTTACTATGCTACTATAGCAATATTATTCATAAATAATAGGGAAATGAGGGTACCCTCTTTCACTCAATATTACAGTCTCAGTCTTACCTGAAACTCCCAAAAATGACCCAAGGACCAGAGCATAATTTTTTTTCTCTAAAGCACACTTTCTTTGGGACATAAAATTAAAGCACAATAGAACAGCTTTCCACATTTTACTTGAAGCCTCTTGTCTTCTGCTTATTCGCTGAAATCATTACTAAATTTACCTAGTGTTTTCAGGAATTCAAAAGTCTTGGTACTTACCTTCCCCATCTGTTAAACGGTTCATTAATGAACTCTCTGATAGCTTCTAATTCTATGTCAATTAGATCCTATGTCTAATTCTATAGTCATACAGTATATCATTATCACTTAGATGTGGTTAAGCTACATTATCAATTTAATTACTATATAGCAGTGAATTCAACAAGACACAACTTTATTTTCTCTCACCTAAAAATAAGTCTGGAAGTAGGCAGACCAAGACTAGTACTGTGCCTCCACAGTCATCAGTGTCCTAATCTCTTATCTTGCTACTCTACCAATCTATAGCATGTTGCCAAACAGTCTGAGATGGCTGCCAAACACAAACCTTTACATCTGTATTCCAATGAGGAAAAAAAGGAGGAAGGAGGAGAAAGGTCTCTGACACTTCTTGCCAGGGCTCGTTAGCTAGAACTTAGACATATGGTCACACAACGTTGCAAGGAAAGCTAGAAAACAGTCTAAGCTTTGTTTTTTTCTCACCTGTAAATGGAATAATAACAATGTCTAGTTTGTGGGTTTGTTTCACTGTCTGAAATAAGAACACAATACTTGCTGGCCACGTTTATTATCATTGTTAGTGATGCTATCATTCCTAATGCCATTAATCCAGAAAGATCCAGAAGGAAAGACTTACAATTACAATGTAGCCAAAGGAAAAACATGTTTTTGCTAAAAATGAGAACATCCCTCTAGCTCTGAGTCTTTGACAATGCAGGGCTGAGCCCCCAAAAGCATAAAGGCCCTGGTGCTGCCCAGGTGGAGCCTCCTGCATCAGCAGAAGCAGGGCATTAAGGGAAAGCAACAACAAATGGTTTGGAAATCCTTATTAGATAAAGGTCTCATGTTCGGTTTGTACTGGGGAAAAGGGGAGGTGGAGGTTGCTGTGATGTGCTCTTGTTCTACATCAAAACCTGAGACCACTTGAATCTCTCGATTTCTAAATATAACTTTGAGAAAATGAATCACACATTTTCGATACAAATGGATTACTTAATTTCTGCATTAATCACACTGAGCTAGTTAACATTTAATTGCACATCTTGACTGCAAATAGTACTGAAAGCCATGCCATGGAAAACAATTTTACTCTGCGGGGGAGAATTTCTGCCCAATGGCAAGGGCTAGGAAAGGTCTATATTTATAACAAGCCTATTCAATAACTTGATTTTTCAGACTGGTGTTCCTTCTTATAAGGAAGTCAGTTGCTGCCCTCACAGTTGCTCAGATGGAATGGTTTTTGTAATGTTAAAAGTATGAGTCAGTATTTTACCCACAATGGCCACATTTCAAAACTGGCACGCAGCTTTTAAGGAGCAGCCAGAAATTCAACAGTCCAGCACCCAAACTTTCTAGACAGACCACCTTTATAAGTTTACAGCTAACCATCTCAGGAACTTGAACTATGCATTTAAATATTTGAGGAATTAAGGGACCTTGGAAACGTTTGCTACTGGGGAACTCAGCCACCTCTCCCCTTCCGCCCCACACAACCTCTCAACTCCCACCAGCCTCCTAAACCCTGGCAAATTTCTACTCATCAATACTCACAGAAAACTGAATTTGACAGGGATGCTTGAAATGGTGGGTTGCTGAGTCATCACCAACGTCACAGGTGAAACTGCTGGCCCTTGAGCTTCAGGATGTAATGTGTAGGTGTGTGTGTGTTTTATGTGTGTAAGGACACACCTCAAGATGCTTGCAGTGGGCAGTGACTCAGAGAAGCTACAAATGAAAACAGCAGCTTACCAGCTTGTTCTAAAAACCTCTGAGTATTCTGCACAATTAGCCCACAAACCATTGCTACCATTATCAGTGACTGAAGACAGCCCCCATTTTTGATCCCATCTCTAAGGATGCCCATTGTCCTTTTCTTTACTCATCCATTCATTATCAAGCAACCCCCTGAGGTCAGGCGCTGGGCTAAGGAGAGGGAGATGCTCCTTCAGAAGTGGTTCCTGCCCTCCAGATCCTTGTTATCCCAGTGGGTGAGGCAGATATTAGCCAAATTATCAGATGAGTAAATATTACACTGCAATTAGAACAGAACAAAGCAGAGGAGATATTGCTATGGAAACCTAAAAAGAAGGCTTTGACTAAAGGTTGAGGATGGTTCCTCTGAGGATTTGATGCTTCCTTGATGGAGGAGTAGGAGGCAAATGAGGGACAGGGGGATGATTTCAAGCAGAAGACCACAGGTCCACTACTGTGATTGGAGCAAGATATGAGAGCATGGGGCAGAGGAAAGGGGGGAGTGATCAGATGAAATTATAGAGGCAGAGGCAGGTGGCCACATCAGTTTGTCCTTTATATCAGAGCAATGGAAAACTACTGAAAGTTTTCAGCAAAAAGGTAGCCAAATCAGAGTTAAGCTTGGACAAGATTGTTTGGGCATCAGTAAGGACAAGGATAAGAAAGAGAGGGTGGAAGGAAGAATGGATGTAATAAATTAATCTTTGGAGGCATCTGTGAATCCTTGGTGCTTCATATGCCCTTGATTCATTTATTCATGCTATAGATTTTTATTGAGCACTTACTGTGTGCCAGACATTGTACTAGTCCTGTGAATGGAAATAACAAGCTCATCCTGGTGGAGTTTATCTTTCAAGAATGTTCCATTTACCCCAATTTTACATACACAAAATTATTGGGGCAGAAAAGGGAAGAGTTGGGTGGATTTCTCAGGTCCAAGATCCCTTTACAATGGCTATGCTTGTAGGCATAGAGCGAGCTTTTTGTGACTTAAAAAGGGAAAGCAGAAGTGACATTCCTAGCAAGTACCCTAACTATACCATTGATGTGTTATGTTGTCCTCCAAGAGACGAATTGGGATCATGAAATTGAGGACAACGGTCCTCAGACTTCTTGATTCTGCAAGGCCTTCATTAGACAGCCTTGAACAACCATCCCTATGGATTTACAGTGACCAAAACCAAAGGGTCGTTTTCCTAGGCAATTATCCTTCCACCCAATAGATTTCAAAAATGTATCATACTTTATTGAAATAGTATATACACAGACTTTGAAAGTCAAATAGTACCACAAACCCTAGAGAAATAATCATCATCCTTAGCCCTAATCTTTCAGTGGCCAAGTGCCATTGCCTGGAGCCAACCATCTAGAATTCTGCAATTCATTCACTGTTATTTTTAGTATTTACCTGCATGTTCATACATGAAACATTGTCATCTCTTGATTTCTCTTTTTTAGTCATCATCATTGTGACTTGCTTTCTATAAAGATTTTCCCTCCCAAGTTCACCCCACTTCCCCTCCTTCATCTTTCCAAAGAAGTCCCATTATAATTTTGGTTAAATTGGAATTTAGTGTTCACCTTATTCTGAGGGAAAAATTTTCAAAGCTGAACCATAGGATGATTACACTTGGATTTCCTGTCTTAACCTAGTCATCCCTTTTTCTAGAGTTCATGGTTTCACTGCCTTTCGATTGTTCCATTTGCTATGAAATTATCATTTCTTCAAACCCAGACTGCCCTGGAGAATCCCAACACTTCTCTCATAATCTCTGAACTTGTTTGAATTTCATTTTCTGGGAAACGTCCCTCCCGGGCTCTCCGTCTTCCTGGGGACTTTCAGGCAATTATCCTGGCAACTCCCAGCTGACCTCTGGCAAGTCCCCTGGCGGGGCGAGGGCTGAGGGGAGTGCCTTCCCCTCTCCTGGGTCAGCCTCTTTCCTGGCTCCCAGGCCTCCCCTCCCGTGGTGTCCTCAGTTTGCTTGTGGAGCACCTCCTCCAGGAGTTCCACGGGAAGCTTATCTGATCATTATCTCTGTAATGTTTGTACATTACAACTGACAATGTACAAAGCTGCCTCCAGTGCATCCCTTCATGTCATCCTCACTGGGGCTTCATAAAGACTTGTCACCTAATTTTTCCCAATGAGAGAGGTACAGTGACCAGCCCAGGGCCAGGGCTGCTCATGAACAGGTGGATGAGTCCAGCCTCTGTGACGCACACAGGGCAGTTCAGAGAGCGGGGGTCAACCCCCAAGGCCAGTGGTCTGGGTGATTGCACACACACTTTGATTAAGCAGACACCTGCTAACAGGTAGACCATATATTTCTTTAAAAACCCATCAGCAATGGGAGGGTATGTGACTCAGGATTGGACCTCATTAACTTACAAATGTTTGTGGTCCAACAGTATTGGGACAAAACTGTTTCAGAAAAGGGAGTTTTGTGAGCAAATTCTGGGACTATCTGTGACATTGACTGCCCCCCGCCCCACAACAGGACCCACACTTCTGTCCCACTCTCTTTGACTTTTCATCTCTGAATCAAGGCTGTGGTTTAAAACAACTTGAAAGCAGATGTCCTGAGCAAAGGGACAGGGGAAGAAATGTCACAGAGCAGCTAGACAAAAGCACATCTCTGAAAGGATGAACAGATGGCACCGAGTGTCCCTTAACTCCACGGTGAGGACGCTTGGCAGCAACAGGCATGCTGACAGAATGGGAGCTGGTGTCGCCACCCCCTCTTTCGAGGATAGCAGAACCAACATCTCCATTGTGTATTCATTTATGCCTTGGTGACAGGAATTCCAACAACTGCCTCCTGTGAAAAGTGTGAAGTACCGTCCCAATTAGCTACACAAACTCCCATCCAGCTTGTCTGTGGGATGCAGAAATGGAAAACCTAGTTGTAGCTGGCAGTAGGAGCCTTCTTTCCACCACTTCAGATAGCAGTCACAGAGTTGTGCCCGTCAGCGCCTGAGAGAACCTTACCCTTCACCTGCACACATGAGGAAGCCAGGAACCAGACATGCAAGTCTGGCCTGGGGCCACACACCTGCAGAGGGGCAGTGTTAGGACCAGAACTCTGCTCAGAATTCTTTCTTTGAGGCATTCATTGTTCTGATGGCCTCTTCCTATGCCAACAATTTTAAAAGAGCAATAGCATAACATTTGGTAACGATGAATGACTGCAACTCAGATGTGTCATCAAAGAATCAAGGCTAAACCTGAATAATTTGGTGACTGCATATTCTCTTGATGCAGGCAGCACTTTCCCTTCTGATTCCTTCTGTCCCTTTGAGCTCGGTATACAGGCACAAGCTTGAAAGGTGAAAGGTGGATGGGCACCTCACACAGTCAGCCTACACAGCTGAGGGTCAGCCTTTTCTGCAGCACCTCTCTGGTCCTTCCTCTACAATACTCGCAGGACAACAAAACAAACTATTGGCTGTTTTAATTCCCTCTTTGCAAAGCTCTTTGCATTTCCCAAACCACCACTCTCTGCTCTTCCTTTGTCTCACCTACACTGACCTGCCCCTCTCTGTTTTCCTGGAGACTGTGATGCTCACCACACCCACTCAGCCACCACTGCAAAAGCAGTTTTGGTTTACACAGAGGAAGGTCCAGATGTCTGTGGATGAGATGTCAGGAGCATGCTGCAAGCACCTGCTAAAGCAAGCTTCAGAAAGGATTTAATTCCAAGGTAAGCAGAGTCTTGCAGCAGACCCAGCCATGGGACAAGAAGAGGCATGTGGCACATAGCAATTTCACAACATCCCAGGTCTGATACCAGATCTCTGGTGCTCTGCTCCTCTAGACACCATGCCCAGGACCCCTTAAGGGATGTTGCCATGACTACAATTTTTGCAAATACCAAATACTTGATGATTGAAGTATATGTCAAACTCTGTCACCAAAACAAAACTGTTTGTGTCTGTTTTGCCATGAGCAGCCTTGTTACTACACTTTTTTGTCTATTTCAATGTTTTGCAACAAGTTTACTTAAATGTGATTTATCTAACTTTTGCATCGAAAAGAAACTATAACTCGGGAAGACAAAAATGATGCCTACCAGGATTACTCTCCTTAAGCTGGTTTGTTTCTTTGTAAATCACAAAAGCACAGAGGACCAGAGTCTCTGATAATGAGCATAATATATGATTGCCATAAAAAGTTCACTGTCCTTTCAATTTCAATTTATCCCACTATAAATCAGTGATCTACTTAATCAAATATTCTTCCACTTTAATTGTTTTATCTAGCTTTTATGTTAAATCTTACTGAGTTACTGCTGGCACCAGTCTTCACATTATAGAAAAAATGTCAGTGGTTGGCCCATAATTAGTCTACAACTCAAACATTGGTTCTGAACATTAACCAGATTGGAGGAAGCCCTCACAATCTCACTGGACCAGGGAGACAAATCCAAGTCAGAAAGCAAACCAGGATTAGTTGAGCCAGCCATCCACCTGCTGTCAAAACATGGAGTGTGGGCCCTGGCTTTCAAACTAACTAGAATTTTTTTTTCATAAATGTCTTTCATTATTATCTCACAGGGCATTAAAACTCTATTTGATTGTCTCTTAAGTTCTCCATCCTGAAACTGTCCATTTAAGAACTGTAGACGTGATGCTTGCCTGAACTAGTCCAATAGTTCCCATGGGAAAAAGTATATTAGCACAATGTATCGTGTAAGGCCACAGTCGAACTTCAGTGTTTGTGATGAAGGGCGCTTCCTGTGTATTATACAAGACAAGAACTGTCCCTCATGGGTAATCCGGCTCTGTAAACAAGGAAGAAAAAAATGAATTCCATGTTATTGATTGGTAAAGCCCTTTCTGACAAGGTGTATAGGGACATACTGATAGAAGTACTGTTGAGCTCAACACTGAGAGCAAAGAACCAGGTCAAATGCAGTTGGGACATGTGCCCCTTGAATGTCAGCCTTGGCCTTCAAAGAAGTACCTAATAACAAGCTTTTAAGTTAAAAATTCTAAAAATCGTTTAAAATAGACTGAGAATGAGGATATATCAAAATTAGCCCATCTGCTTTACCCAATAAATATAAATCTTTCCAAAGCCAAGGAGCTTCCTCTGGAGCTCTTTGTACTAGTGTTAAATTTCAGAGGTGAGCAGTAGATAGTAGCAGTTATTTGGGGAGCTAATGAAGCCACACACTATTTGCAAAGCTTTCTTGCTTAGAAAATTTTAATTTTAATTTTAAATAATTATTAGCTTTACTGTTTATTTATATCTCTTGACTTGTTTTATAGAGGACTTGAGCAAATTTAAAAATTAAAACTTTTTTCATTTTAACTGAGAAGCTAAATATTTTATGTATTAACAAAAAGCTAAAAATTTTTCTTAAAATCTGAAAATGAAAAATAGCTTTAAATCACCCAGGAAATACTAACGTTATTTCAGGCACAGCTACAAGGATTCATCAGTGTCCAAATGAATTTTTTTAAAGCATTTTTACAAAGGTAAAAAAAAATCTATTGTTTAAAGGACATCTGAGTTCTAAGAAACCAAAAATGTGTGTGGTGTCTGAGTTCTAAGATACCAAAAATGTTCAGAAAGAACTTGAAGAATCATGAAAAACTTGTTTACCAGTAGATTTCACTTTGTAACTGTATGGGAAATACTATGATATGTGATTATGGTACTTATTTTTATTTTCAAACTTATCACATCAGACAGGTGTGGTGAAATAATAGATGTTAAATATGTAGATATTATTTTCACAAACAAGGTGAATCTAGGAAAACAAAACATGAAAAGCATCCTATTAAAGAAAAAGCCTTTATATGGGGCATTATTCACATTTCTGCAAATGGAATATTCTGATTAACTGCCATATATTATATGATTTGAATAACTTTAGGAGAGATTAATTCCCAGGCTCTGTCCTCAGCAATATATTTTCCAGGCTGAAATTGGGCTTTAAAACAAAACGTCAGCAGTGCAAGTCAACTATTCAAGTTACAGGTTCAGAAACTTCGAGTGCCGGCAGTTAAAAGTGATTTAAGTAATGCAAAATCATTCTTTCACAAAAGTGTATGTTAAACTTGTAAATTGATATATCAAAACCCACAACCGGAATACAGCAATCTGTCTCTCTTTGCCTACTGTGGTGTATTCCACAGCTGCCTGGCAGATAATATACTGATTGTAACTTTCCTAATTTACAGAGCCTTTAAGTCTAATCTCCAGGGCCAGCCTAAGGGGCTTCTTCATCCATTGAAATGCCAGAATAATTGAAATTGTCTTCAGCAGACAGTCAGGCAATAATGAATATTTTCTCTGCTGATTGCTTGCCAACAGTTACACACAGTACTGCAAACAGAAGTGACCCCAAGCCAAGCCTCCCTCGGGAGCGGCAGCCACTAACCTGTGGCAGGAGGCACAATACCTACGGCTTTGCCTCCTCGTTCACTCCTGCCATCAACGACGCCCACCACGCTTCTCTACCCCAAAGGCCAGCACAGTTGCCAAAGGAACAAAGCCCCCATTGGCTTCCCTGATTCTCCAGGGACAGATTAAAGGCTGGGAAAGGTTGTGGGTATGGATTTTCCGAAGGGACAGCAGGGGAGATGAGCCGAGGAAACTGCTGTTGAGATTAAGAGGAAAGACACAAGCAGTTAATCAGAAAAAACCCAGCATACTGATGGTGCATGAGAACATGTTGGCTTCTCAGCCCTGAAGTCTTTCCCATGCCTCTGAAAGGTTTTTGTGAATGCCTAGGGGTCTTCCCTGATTTAGAGTCAGTCCTGCTTCAATGGAGTCTTAACGATGCTCTGATTGAAATTAAAGAATTCAGCAGCTAAGTGCATCAGTAATATCTTTGAAAAATCTAAAGGTAGGTTTCACCTTTGGCTTATGGAAAGGTTAACGTTTTAAATGCCAAGAAGTCTGAAACACAGCTTTCATTTCAGCATTTAAGCTTGCATTATTGGTACTCCCATTGCCTGGCTTTATAGGAGGAAATTTAGGGATGAGGAAGGAACTACCTTGAAACCCTACATTTAAGCCACACAGCAAAAGGTAGATATTTTTTTAAAGGCATCACAAGTTACATGAGGAAAAAGTATAAATCCTGTGGTACACCTGACACCTGAGTTGCAGTATCTGAATTACTAAGTAATTATGTGCCAAATCCACACAAGGCGTATTAGTTCTCTGCTGTGGCTTGCCAAATTATCCCAAAATTTAGCAGCTAAAAGCCTCCGGGAACACTTCTTCTGGCCTGCGGTGTCTGTGAGTCGGGAATTTAGATCACCTTACATGGGTGCAGCTAACTGCATCAGCTGAAGCCCGGCCTGAACAGGAAGGTCCACTTCCAAGGTGGCTCCCTCATACCCTGGCCAGTTAGCTCTGGTTATTAGCAGATCTCAGCTTCCTGCCAACATGGGTCTCTTTACAGGGCTGTTTGAATGACAATGGCATTATGACGTGGCAGCTGGCTTGACCCAGAGTGAGGGATCAAGAGAGCGCCAGGCAGCGGAAGCCAGAATATCTTTCATGCCCAGCTTCCCAAGTCACACACTGACATTTCCACAATACCTTCCCGGCTACAGAGTCAACCCTGTTTAATATGGTCATGAATACCAGGAATCACCATCCACACATGTATATTACCCAATCACATGCACCTACTAGCCTCTCTGGCTCAGATCCCAAAGACAGGATAAGGAAGGGCACCCCTCATCTGTATTTAAAATACTGTGAAAATAGTAGAGAATTGGTTACACAAACAACAGAATTGCTGCAAGATGTTCAGATAACTGCTCCCATCCTTGGGTTGGTAAAACAAGGCAGGGGGCAGTGCGGCCAGAGGGAGTAGACGTGGTCACCCAGCGGAAGCTGGGATCATAGCGGGTGTGTCCACGGGTACGAGCAGCTGCTGCTGCTGCAAGAGCTAGAGAGGCAAGGGGAGAGTTATTCCCCGGCCTTGCCCTTCCTGCCTCTCCGCCATCTCCAGCCATGCCTGTGTCCATGGCATCCAACTGGAAAGGAGCTGACAGCAGAACCCACTGGGGTAAGTAAGTACCTTGAGCCACTCAGAGCAGATCAGGGAAGAGACCAGAGACAGCAGACCACTACCCTGGCCTAGGCTAAAGCACTATGCTGAACTCTATTATTTCACTGAACATTTACATGAACATTTGTGTGTTCTACATAGTTGCTATCATCTTTATTTTAATTTGCTATGCATCACCCTGTTGTGTATACAGACTCTGCTGGATTCAATCACTTCCACAGAGTCGTACCTTGAGGTCGTTTCCCTTTCTTTGTACTAATTTCAAGTGGCAATTCAATGAATATCTCCATTGGTTAGGGTTTTTTGTTGTTTTTTTTAAGATATGTTCTTAGGGTAAATTCCCAGAAATGATAGCTCTCGGATTAAAGAATGTCAACATTTTTAGGTCAACTGCTGCATATTTTGGGGCATCTGCTCTGGACCCTATTGCCTCTGGCTCATTCTCCTGCTAACGAAGCAAAGTGAACTCAGAAAGGCCCAGATGAAGGGACAAGGACTCAAGTCCACATTTCTAAAAACAAAGAAGAGATATTCCTGCACTTTTATAAAATCTACCTTTTGCTACTTTAACAACAGTAGGGGCAAAATCTCTCCGGAGAGCTTAGATGCCACAGGAAGGCTGTCATTAACTTTGCAAACGATGGCTGACTTCTCCCCAGTTGGACTAGAATTAGTACTTGGTCTAGTGTTTTTCTTGAAGGAAAATGAAACCTCAACCTCGTTTTTTGGAAACAATCAGGAGCCTGAAGCAGATTTTAGATGAAGAGCCCCTTTCCAGCAGTCAATGTCCCAGTCTTGGCTGTGATGTAACCTACATGTCTGGGAGTAACCAAATCAGAAAAAAAATGTGTATAATAATGAGGTCTCTGTCACTCTCTTATAAGACAGTTGCAAAACAACTGTTAAGGCCCCGTGCCTATTATCTAAAGGGACGTTGAGAGGCCGTCTGGTCCGTGCTTCTCAAGGTGCCACCCATCTGGGAAGCAGGCAAACGTTCAGTAGCAAGTTGTGTACAGAAGTGGTGAGCAAGCACTGAGAGACTTCTACAGTGATGAGACATGGCAGCAATGCTTCCACTGTGTTTACAGTTGACTGAGGAGGAAAAACATATCCTTCATCAGGAACAGCAAGAGAAGTACTGTGTCTATCAAAGCTCACATTGGGCAAGGACCTTGCATTTGCCTATGCCATTGACTGGACCTATTTTACATATGTCAAGAATTCAAAAAAGGTGATAGGTACCAATGAACAACAAGTATCCTACAATCATAGCTTGCAACATTTAATACTTTTACAGGCAGTGAAGTCCTTCTTTCTGAGATTATTTTATACTCCAAGACTATCATAATTGTATATATTGAATGATTCACCTTAGTTAATTAGGAAAAGTTGTGCTCTTTAGCTGACATATGTATGTTGAGATATTGGATGATATAAAGGGAACTAAAATCTCATTTAATTCTTCTTAGGGGGCTTTTGTGACTTGTTTGCTCTTTATGTGTCCTTGATTCACCTGTTCATTTATACTAAGTATTGAACGAGTCTCCTTGGTCCGTGACAGGGTACCAAAGCTGGCCAATGGGGCAGATTTCATTGCTCAGAGATGAGAGATGCCAAGTTGAGTGTAGAGGGACAGGTTGTCTATGGAGCCCACAGTCAGAGCTTTGTACTCATAGGGTTAATTTGAGTCAAGACATTACACAGCAGGTTAACAGCAAATACAAGTCACTCCAAATGGTGTTCTAACCTTTGTTTTGATTTTTGTTTTATATCTGCACTGGATTGGGAAATGGCAATTCAGACATAACCATGGGCTGTGAAGGCTTTTTTCTGATCTTACATGGGAACCAGTCCTCACAAGCTCTTTCTAAACCAAAGTTGTTTGCATCTCTGGGCTTTCTGCCCTACCCACCTAGGTTTAAATTCCAACAGTGCTATTATTACTAGTTGATGACCTTAAATTCTCTGTGCCTGTTTCCTTACCATAAGACGGGGCTAATAACAGTACCTATGACACCAGTGGTAGGATTGGTAGGAAGATTAAATAAAATAGCACACTGTCTAGCCCACGAACATTAAAGTGTTTTTCTACTTACTCTTGTCCTTCCATTCAGCCTTGGTACACTTCTCATCAGTCAAGGGTTGTTTGTTTCCTACCAGGACTTTCACACATTCTCTAAGAATATATGGGGAATCACTGGGAAATTAGGAGACCTAATCCCACTTTTCAGTAATTTATAACATAATCAGGGAGTGAAATCATTATAAATTGTAAATAGGACATAATAACGCAAAGCATAGTAGGTCGACAGAGTTCAAAGCATGAGAAACAAATTTAAGCATCTACTAATGAAAAATTACAGCCTGATGTAGACATTGAAGATAAAATAGGTGAGCCCAGACAAGGACACAGAAGAGGTCATGGAAAAGGAAAACAATTTGCTACGTGGGAGCAGCAGGATTGTGGAGTTGATCCCTCAAAGTTCCAAGACTGTCGTTCTAATATGAAAGCTAGCTCAGGGCATTGGAAACAGTAAGTACTCAACGAGTTTGAATCCCAGCTCCTTAACTCAGCAGTTGTATGATCTTGGACATGCTTTCTAGGCTTTCAGTACCTACCTGAAAAATCCCTACCTGTTAAATGGGAATAATAATAATTTATGATACCCTGATTTGGCTGTTGGAAGGATTCAATGAATTAATGCAAGCAAAACATTTAAATAGTATTCAAAGTATTAACAAATATTACCTACTATCATATGTGTATAAAATTTAAAATAACAAAAGGAAAAATGCTGATAAATAAGGCATTGAAAATCTCAACCTGTGGGGAAGGCCAATATGTGAATGAATATGTGGGGGGAAATTAAAGGAAAATTATTTCATTCTTTTTAAAGCAAATGAACCCCTTTGGAATTACTTTTGCTCATTGTTAGTGAATATCATCTACCTAATAATGCTCCCTAAACTATAGAAAGTCCTTCAGAGCTAGTCATATCCACTCAGTTGACACCAAGTGATAAAACTTCAAACACTCAAAAAATAAAGGTCTGTTTGAGGGTGTAGTGACACTAGAGTAATAATTGTTTGTTTTATCCCCCAGAGTTGCTCTCAATCTGAAGATTCATTGCAAGGCTAAACCCCTGCAAACACATGCATGCTGCCTCTGGGGTGCTCACCCCAGTCTGAGCGTGTCTGTTCCCCTTCCCAGATGCTCCTTCTCAGGAATGGCAGATGCCCTGGCCAGAAACTTGGGGACCCATCTCATCTTCCCATTTTCTTCATCTCAGTAACAAGAAAATTGTATTGCTTCCACCATCTGAATGCCAGGCTTTTCTTGTCCCCACTGCTTCCACCCTAGTCCAGGCCCCCGACATCTCTCATATGAATAATCAGAACAAGCCTGGAATTTGTCTATCTCCAATCTTCCTCTTTCAAACTTGTTTTTACCTAGCTATCAGAATGATCTTTCTAAAACATGTGCCACCTTATCTGATTCACCACACTCTCCTGCTCTGTGGCTCCCCTTGCCCTTAGGATACTTAGCCCGCCAGCAAAAACCCTCAGGTATCTGGCCCCTGCTTCCCTCTCTGGCCTTCCCTCACATGCCACACAACCCCATACCCTCCTCTCCACCTTTGGCCCCCAGGGCTTGCACCTCCCTGAGCCCTTGCCCTTGCCTGTTTTCTTTTGGGCCAGCCATTTCTGCCTCTTCTTCAGGATTTGGAGCCTTCCCTGACTCCCAAGGAGCAGGCATTTCTAAATGCTCGTAGCCACAAGTGTTTACTTCACTATCTCCTCAAAGTAATATTATGCCTTATTTCCAGGGATCACCCAGAACCTAGCACTGTGACACATAGTTGGCCCTTAGTCTTTATTTATTGGATGAGTGGATGGGTGGGTGGATGAGAAAGGTAGCCACAACTCTTTTCAGTATCTTGGTTTGCCATAAAGTCCCAGCAACAGAGAGGCAGAGGGGACTGTGGACACCCAGGCAAATGACATTGTAGACTATTAGTTACCAGACCTTTTTTTTTTCCAACCAGTCAAGGAAAACATCACGTTTTTCATTCAGGTTTTAGTGCAGTAATTTCACATAAATGGTACTAATATTTTTGCATCAAAGATCCAATTTTAAATTATTTTTTACAATAAATTACGAATGTCTGACAAGTAAGTGGCGAAGGAAAACACCACACAGATCTTCCAGACCTGGAAACAGGGCAAGCTCTCTAAGGCAGCCTAACACTGTGGAAGGACCTCTGCTTGGCATTTTTTTCCAACTGTTTGTTGTAGGAGTCTTTATTCAGTAAGTTTCTAGATTAAAAAATAATTTGCTTTAGACCAGACTGATGCTGGGCTTTGTTGTTCACTAAGGCAAAGTGCAATTTTCTGACTCTTCCCAACTCCTTAGCTTGAGACAATAATCCACTCTGTCTCCTCTTAATTAAAGCAAATAACCCCAGCTCACAATACTAGTTCAGAAGACCCTGGTCTTCTGTTCCCCCCATGCAAGGAGCTAATTGATTTCCAAATGATAATGGTGTTTACAGTAGAAAGCCAAACCCCTTGTATTTAGCCCTTAGCTCATCTTAAACCTTCCCAGTCTCATGAATTTCAAATGGCCAAAATACCTCCATTGTGGTCGGCACCTCTTAAGGGGTCAAGCCTCAGTCCCAAAATATTTAACAAGCTAATTGGGTGACTTCTGATTTGCATGCTGGGCTGCTACATTCCTGTTTCATTGGAAAGAAGAGTCTTCCTAGGAATTTCCAAGGAATTGTCCTCACCATCTTATAACCCGTTGT
This sequence comes from Manis pentadactyla, assembly GCF_030020395.1. Lineage (NCBI taxonomy): Eukaryota > Metazoa > Chordata > Mammalia > Pholidota > Manidae > Manis > Manis pentadactyla. Next base: position 96,284,192 of record NC_080021.1, on the reverse strand, counting down.
CTTACCATAAGGTCTCCAAAGCAATGCTGGAGCTGAAGGTGGGTCTGAATTTACAAGATGATATTAGAAGGCCATCCATAAGACAGTTTATGGGAGGAATCTGTGAAGAAGGAAAAAATACATAGGGCACAAGACATATGAGCAACTAGTCATGGCACGGAAGGTAAGATGGTGTCCATTAGCACATGTCTGAGATAACTGGCCTGTATGGTACATACGTACATATGTCTAAAAGGCTGATTTTGATTTTTCTGTCCTTGTTTGACAGTCATGGGAACAATGCTTCATAACAAGCATTCTCTATTTCTATGATGGCTAACAAAGTTTTCTAGCATCTTGGGTTTCAATTAAGTCAGATGTCTCAAATGTCCCTGCTTAGAAATTCAAACAATAGCTGCAACAAATCATGGTTATTATTGATTATATATCTGGCCTTCCGCAGAGCCTTACACAAATACTGAGATTCGCTTTTCATCACAACATTTACAATGAGGTTCCAGCAAGACTCTTATAGATGGAAATGGGTGTTTGTCTGCAAGACAGGGGGAAGAATTTTGTTTTCTTGAAACTGAGTTTTGTTTTTAAAGAAACTGCTCTCTGTAAATATGTTCTTGATCACAGTAAATTGCTCAAGCAACCCAAAAGGGAAGGGGGGTGTTCGGGCAAATGCTCCAATATAATCACTTTCTGAGTAATTAAAACAGTAACTAATTTCTCTCATAATTAAAAAGTTTGTTCATTAGCACACACATCCATCCTAATGCCATATTTAGCAAACACTTTCATTTTTTAAAAATATCACCTCTAATGCACCAGGCTCTCTTCAATGAAGAAAGGCATTGCTGTAATTTAGAGAACACTTCTTTCCTGTGACTCTTAGCTCAGCCTTCCAGTCTCTCTTTGAGTCACTGCTTTTCAGTCAATCCTAAAACACTTGTTTTATTCATTCTGCTTTTGTAGCTACAAGGTTATTGCACAAGCCCCCAAACAGGTCACCTTGATAAATTATACATATATATGTATACACAGATAGCTTGGGAAACCAGTGCAATGACTAGCACAATATATCTATTCACTAGCTCTTTAGGTATGATATCACATAGGCTGAGGAGAATTAAATCTTACCAAGATTAAATGACTTAGCCAAGATCTCTCAAGTGTTAAAGCAGAGCAAGAATCTAAGACATTGTCCACTCCATACCCTGTTCTTTTAAAGACTTCAATAAAAATCAACTTCATTCACCCTCTTATACCAGTTAGTATCATGGGGAGCCTTAAAACCCAAGAAATGTTTTTAGTTATAGCATTCTTGATAATAGCTTCCTACCTTTAGGGACAGGAGCATATAGAACAGGACTCTCTAGGTGAGATCCTAGACAAAGAACTCTGAAGGTTTCTACATTCCTTGGTGAGAGAATTCTGCATTGTCAAATATTGTTTTGATAAATGAGTCATTGTCTGGGGTTTGAATTTTTTTTAATTAGAAAGATTGTTCGCTTTAATTATAATCTTTAACAGGATTTGTCATGTGGGTATTAAAATAATAGCACACGTCCCAGTACGCCCAAGGCTGAAAACAGAATGTCAGAGATGTGGTCTTGGACCCCAAACAGTGCATGGGAAAGAGTTTTGCATAGAATCTTAGAAATCAAAAAGTAGCTAGCCTCTGGTGAGTGAAATTGACAGTCATCTTACAGGACAAAAATCTGTCCCTGACCATAAGGGACTGACATTCAGTACCTACTTGAATGGAGAGGGGAAATCGTCGGGAGTCCATAGTGATCTACCTGAAACCATGTAATGTAGCAGGCAGGAGAGAGAGGGAGAGGTGAGGGTAAATGACAATGTGCTGCCGAGAGCCACTGCAAGTCCCCTCAGCCAGGAGATACATTCCGAGGAAGTAAACACCAGGATGGATGCTTTTGAGTCTGGGAAACTAAAAAGCAATTTTCATAACCTCTCAAATAGAGCTTTAAATAATAAAAAGCTTAAACTGTCTCTAGCACAGGAAATGTGCCTTTGAAAGAATTCCAGAAAACCATGAAATGCTGTTGATAAGGCTGTGCCGGTTTGTAAAGCTTGCCACAATCTCCAGCTTATGATTCTCCCCCTCTTTTCCTCTTTTCTTTCAAAATAAAAAAAATCTTTTTTCCCTCTGAGCTGTGTTAGTCCGAGAGCCTACGACGACAGCACCACCCCCAAAGTGTTTTCGCAAGCTGAAACCTCTTTTCCCCCACAACAAGGGGGCCGGATGCTGGAGGCATTTGATTTACTCCATGGAAGTCATGTTAAAATAGCATTTTACAAAGCCAGAGAAAAGATTTTTGACAGAAAGCTCTGGAAGGGACCTGTCAGCTAACTCACGATGTTTCTCGCCCTTATCAGCCATTGTATTCAGGATTAATTATAGGTCTGCTCGAATCTCACACTTCACTAGAATGTTTACCCACCGAGACAGACTTGGTTGATTGGCTTTTTCAACTAAAGTAAACTTTTAACCAGTAGGCTCTTAACTCCTCATGTTTTGCTTACTAGTTGTTTTAGGCATTATTTTCCTTCTCCATGCTGACCCATTATTTTCTATTATAATTGCATTGTATAGTTAAAAGACCCAATTAATAGCTTTAAGGCAACAATGTTAAGTAGTTATTTAGTGGAAATTTTATATTTAGCTGTCAAGAAATAATCACGGCTTACATTTATGAAGCACCTGTCATCCTCGGGGATACGAGATTACTATGACAAATTTCATACCCTCCACTGCTAATTATAGGTCAGAACTGCTCACCCCAGCATGCCAACATCCTGTTGGAGGTGAAAAATAATAGACTGACGTGGTGGCATTTAGGAAAAAATTTTAGACTCTCTTATTTAATGGAAACAGGCAAGGCAGTTGAGCCAACAGAAGGCAGTTGTTCTGAGGGATCCTGGCAGACGGTTCCCCCACCTTCACCCCACCAAAAGAGGGGTACAGCAAGTTGCATAAAGGATTTACATGTGAACATTGCACCCCCTTTGCAGGTACGAAGAAGGGTGATCCCATGATACCACGGCAACACTGAAGACTTTCTCTCCAACAACTAAAGCAAATTCATCACAGCAAATCAGCGTTGCCAGCCTCCGATGGGCCATCCATCACGAGGGAGGCACTGGCTCCATCCACACTCAGGAATGTGAGACCGACTGGCTTCAGCATTACCTGAGATGCCAACTGTGTGTACTGGGAGGTGAACTCTTGAGTGTTACTTGACAGACCTTAAGACGTGCCTGCACTGGGAGGTGGGAGTGAGACCGTGGGAACACACCCCGCTTCCCACTAGCCACTTCCAACAGAGCAAAAGACTGAAATGTAAATGTGGGTCTGACATATGCTAATATTCCTGCTGAGAAAAATGAACATGACCCCCGGGGTGGCCCAAGAGATCTGAAAACCTGGTTTCAGAGACAAGTTATTCATGTATCCATTCAACAAACACTTAAGTACCTAGTTTGTGCTAGGTACTGATTTCAGGCCTTGGGCATAGAGGAGGAAACAAAACATGCCAAAATCATCGCTTCAGATGTAATCAGGTAAACTGAGTCAAGGAAGGACAGAATGGAAAAAAAACATGTTCTTCTGTTCAGAAGTTTTAGTGGAGCCTTTGTTTGGACTGCCTCACAGTGGGATGGAGAAAAGCCACCGCAGACCCAAAGGAGAGCCAGTGCCTTTCTTCACAGGCCAGTTTGGAGCACACGATGGTCACAAGTTCCCACAGGCTCCTGTCTCATTCAAACTGACTGAATGCAATGAAGGCAAACTTCCCAGCAGGAGGAGATCCCGAACCAGCAAGAGGAGGCAGCAGATGGTTCGATAGAGGTTGTGGAATGCAGCACTCACCAGAGGCAAGTCGGTTAGGAAAGAGTGAGCAGCAACTTAAGGAGAATGTTTTCAAGCAAGGAGAGCCTGCAGAGGGAAGATCTGATAAAGAGGCATTGGGCAAGACCCCGGGAAGATGGGAATAGTAATTCTTGGCTCAGGTGACTGTTTCAATCTGCGATGGCCAGGTCAGGAGGGAGGCTGATAAACAAGGAACAACTTGAAATGCCAGGAACAGGTCAAAGGAGGCCAGCCAGCCAGTCTGGGGATGCTGCTCAGCTTCCCACTAGGGAACTACTTCTTGCCTGGCACACTGACACTTTTCCCACCAAGTTCCAGCGCCTCAAACAACTGGCTGAGTCTGCTGGGATGAAGAGACATCAGACGGGAGCACAAGGGTGGTCTCAAAGGAAGGCTCTTTTTTTAAAAAAGAAATGTCAGGTCTTGGGGAAAGAGAGGAAAGAAAATCGGATTCTTTCCAGAAAGCACCCAAGTGCCTCCTATTTGGGGTGGAATGTTAAGAAATGAGTACATTTCATCTGTGCCATAAAGAACAGAGAGCAAGCTCAGGCAGAAAGCTGGCCAACACTCCATGAAGCCCTGCAGTGTTTTTCAGCATCTGTGTCATAACACACACTATCCCAGGCATCCATCCACCAGATAACTTATTCTCCAGGAGAGGTACTGGCTGCCTGGTCATTAGATGCCAGAAAGCACCATGATGCATACTGCTTGAAGTTAAGTGGGAATCTCAAGCCTAGAAATTCTATCTACTCTTCATTCTTGGTGATAACTGACTTACTCCAATTAGTAATAACATTGTCTTCCCTACTAGCTTTTTACTTTTCTTACTGTGCATTAATATAAGCTTAGTAAAGATTACTCTGTAAGCTGAAAACACATTTTCCTGTTCCCATTCATTTTTCCCTAAATGTCATCACCAAGCCCTGATGTTCCTGGGCAGGCAGACAAAGCCAGGCCAGTCATGGAGCAACTTGCACAAGAGGACACTTGGCCCATTTTTGCCCCTTTTCTGATTATGATACTAGTGGAAAGGACCCTCTTCTTCATATAAAAATGGTTCAAACCCGAAAATATCAAAGTCGTTTGACTCTCAAGTTGACTGCCTCATACCTTCCAAAAATTCAGAGTCTGATAAATATAATATTGGTATTCTCAAAGACTCTCTGCAAAGTGGAGAAGAAATGGGTATTATGTTTCCATTTTAGAGATAGAAAATTAGCTTCAAAGACATCAAATACTCAGCCCAAGTGGATTTGGAATAAAACACCCTCATAATGAGAGCCCAAGTCTCTGACATAATGTGATGATATATTAATAATGTAGCACTGGGCTCAAGGCTTTATCATCAGTATCTCATTTAATCACCACCATGTCCACCGGAAGGTGACACCATCACTAGTGTCCTTGTCTGAAGCTGACGGGGTTGAGGCTGGGAAATGGGGAAGTCAGGGTTTGAACCTAAGCTGCATGGTCCAGCAACCAATCTTTGCACACATATATTTGACAAGCATTTATTATAAAATACAATGCATTGACACAATTTAGTTTGGGTGATGGGTTTGAGGAAAAAAAAAACTATTCATTCAGATTCTCATTCTCTGGGGAAAAATGACCCCAACAAATTTGGCAACTGTGAGAAGCATGATAACCGGGACAGCTATGGAAGGGAAGAGGCAGATGTAGTTTGGTTTTAATCCAGGGGCAGAGTGAAGGGCAGGAAATAAGGAGAAAATGGAAGGGAAGTTTGGAGGCAAAATCAGCCTCTTAAAGCAGAGTTACAGGCAGGAAGTGGGAGGTGGGCCACAGTCATTCCCAAGATGGTAACAGATCAAGGGAGGTGGACATGCAGGTTGCTAGTGTAGATGCTGGGAGACAGCAGCATCCTGATGCACTTGAGACTCCCTTGACGTTTGCTCACTGTCTTCTTAATGCCTCTGCCACTGGTTCCTCCATCTGAACCAACCACCTTCTCAGCATCCTCCCCTGCATCCGATGTTACCTACCTGCCAAAATTTCACATGCCACAATTTTAGGCTCCGTCTCTGAATTTAGAGTTGGCTTACTGAAGCACCTAGACACCAATTATTTTTAATTTTCAATACTCTAATCTTCCCATGCTAGCCCCCACACTCCCTTCCGGCAACAATTTCCCCAGGCCCCACCCTACCTATGCCCTCCTTCCCTCTTTCTTTCTTTTTCATCTCAAAATTCATACTTCCTTGGTAAGTCACAACCTAAAATAGTCTTATAATTCCAGTCTCTAAACAGATTAGTCACCCAGCAAATACTTATTGTGTAACCCTGAGCATTGTGCTCTGGGGAGTATAAGAAAGGCATAAGGCCAGGTGGGTGCCCCGGAGGAATTTAGGTGGGGAGCTTAAACACAAAAGTCACTCTGGAATTTTAGGAGAAAAACACCTCTGAGCTTCCTGGCTCCTCAATAGCTACATTCATGTTCTAATTGCCTCTACTTACTCCTTCCGATTAAACCCTACTAAACGTTAACACTAAACACCCAAGAAGTATTCTAACATCTGCCACTTACCCTAACTGCAGCCCCGACCCCTACTTCCCCCTACCCCATCAATCATCAAAGATTCTGCCTGACTCTCTCCAATGCTCCCCTTTCTGCACTGATGTACCTGAAATCTAAAGTAGGCCTCATTTTGGTAACACATCCAGCTTGGACACCTTCCTCCTCACAGAAGCATCTGCAAATTAATTAGGTAATGTTGTAAAGCAATTCAAAACCCTTACATTAGATAGTCCTCTGTTACTTTTTTAAAATCTCCTTAAATTGCTCTAATATTACATTTCTGCTTAGCACATTGTATTGCCCAGAGCTTATCATTGTAAGTCTTCCACCTAAACAGCCACTTAAAACTCACAATGGGCTCCCATTGAAATGAGCGCTTGGAGACTTTGGTTTCCCTCCCTAAAATAAAATGCTCCTTTCTACCCTCCCAGGGTCCCAATGACAGCCAGCATTAGTGACAAGCTGCCACACCAGCGCTCCAGAAAGTTTGTTTTGGGTGTTTTTTAATACTTGGACTGAAGACTTCAAAGAGCAGCATCACCAAATCTCCACGCACAGATCGCAGAGAACATTATTTCATCCTAGCGACTGAATGGGAGAGCCTCTGTTCCTTTTTTGTCTATGGCTTATCATAGCTCAGGTGCACAAGGAAACAGAGACACAGCGGAACGAACAGCAACTATTTGGGATCACAGACCAGAATATTTCTAGATGAGCTTCACCTGAGAATCAGAGCAGGCCTCATGAACCCTAAATGTGGGCCTATCACAATCAGGATCAAAGATTGTTCCAAGGAGCCTAACAAACGCTAGACTAGGGAGTCAGGAGAGAGACTGGCTCCGCCACCAAGGGCTAAGCAAGCCAAGGCGCATCCTTTGTGTCTGTGGGCTTTACTTGGCTTACAGCTAGCAGTGTTAGAGTGCTTGATTGCTGAGAACTTTTTTGGCCCTAAAAGAGTTTGTGATGAATAAAGTTTCTAGAGAACAAGATTCATAAATGGGACATGAGTAATTCATTGCAGGGAGATATCAGTCCCCTCTAGGCAAAGTCTGAGCTGCTCTGCAGCTCCAGACACCAGAGACAAACTGCCTGGGAGCAGCCCTAATGAACGCTAACGTGGGCTTCAGCAGATGAATGAGATGACTATGCCCAGCACCCACCCAATTCTAGCCAGTGCAATGAATTTTTAGAGAAAGACTTGGCTTGGTTTTCTATGCAACAAATGTATGCCAAGTGCTCAATCTTTGTTTATACCAGCTATTGCAAAGGATTGGGTCTGTTTGTATATTCTCAAGTGAAAATTAGTGATTTGACAGTGATGCTAAAATAATTTCAATGTTTCCTTAATTTCTGAGGTTGTTTTATTCTTGGTTCTTTGTTCCTTTGAACATCACTTTATCTCGCATTAAGAAATGTTTTGAAAGGTTCTAGTGTCTTGGAAGAAATAGTCTAAAAACAAAGAGTTTGCTTAAAAAGTGGTTATGCACTTCTCATAATAGTTAAAAACAAAATACAGTGCTGAGTGATATGAAGTCAAAAAGTTTGAGCTGCAACATCAAACAATTCTGAAATGAATATTTTTTTAAGTCAAAGTCACCAGATCATGCACGGGGACAAGGGTCTTTGTAAAAAAAAAATCGAAACTACACTGAGGAGTCAGGTTTGGTGAGTTTTATGTGGATCAAAATAATTTATAATATAATGTTAATAAATACAACTTTGGAGTGAAAATTTCAAGAGGTCCAAATGCAGAACCCAAACAGGCCCTCAGAATCGTACCCCACAGATCAAAGCCATGATGTTCAAGGTAAATGTTCTCTCCTTCCTTCCTCTTTCTTTCTCTCTCTTATTTTTTGCTCTTTCCCCCTTCCCTACCCCCCTCCTTTTTTTCTGCTTTAACTTGGGTGTATTTGAGCTCAGAAGCTCATGTAAGCAAAGAATCGGGAATAAACATTGTCTAGAACCAACAGGAGAGTCTCACTGTCTGTGGCCCTCTTCAATATGGAAGCCACTAGCCACATGTGGGCATTTACATTTACTTTTAGACTAATCATATTTAAATAAGCATGTTAAAATCCATTTCCTCTGTTGGACTTAGCCACAGTTTGAGTGCTCTTATTCAAGGCCACCACTGCTCCTGGCTGACATATTGGGCAGTACCCATGCAGAACACATTCATCGTTACAAAGACTTCTGTTGAAAGCTCGAGATGGCTGCTGGTTAGAAGCTTTAAGAAACTTCTCTCAGAAGTTTCCCTTTGAGACTGGCTCTAAGGTCAGGCTGCCTCCATTCAGTCCCAACACCACCACCTGCTAGCTGTGGGGCCTTGGGGTTAGGCATTTAAGTGTTATAAGCCCATTTCCTCCTAAGTAAAATGGAAATGAGAATCATATATGGCTTATGCTGTCATTCTGGGGATTAAGTAAGAAAACACTCCCTGTAAAGTTCAGTGCCTGGGATCTAGTGAGTGCCCAGTAGCTGCTAGGGATTGTTTTTAATATTGAAACTTTGAGGGAAAGGCAGAGGTGAAAAACATGGTCCTGTCCTTTCAGTGCTGATGTGAAGGAAGCCGTGTTCAAACCCTGGTCTGTTTACACGCACAGACTGTCTGCAAGTATTTTTCAATCAAGACAAGTCTTCCTTAGTACTTACCCTGCACCAGAACCTCCTACCTTCAGACTGACTCCTTAAGCAGAATCCTTAACAATTCTTAAACATTAAAATCATTTTTAATTTAAAGACATCGGACTCAGGGCACCTAGTGATGCCTTAATCATCTGCACGTGGACTGGACACTTAGGGCTGAGTGTTCTCTCAGGCAAATTACAGAACTTGCCTCAAAAGCATTATATGACACGTCACAGGAATATATTTTAAAATTGGGGGACAATCCATTTGAGGAATTTTCTCAGGAATACCCTCTCCTCTGGAGTAAATTCAAGGTGATAGGAAATATTTCCCAGGGTCTGAGTATATGGTTTGTCACCAGATCCATCTATAAACTGCTCTGCCTCTACACCCCCCACTGAGACCATGAAATTAAATGGTATCTATGCTGAATGATGTCCAATTCTCAGTCACACTGTCCCCCTGTCAGGCAGGAGAGCTGGCCTCTCAGAGAGAAGGGACTCCATAGAGACTCATGGCCAAGCAAGACCCCTGCTCCCGGCTTCCTTTTACCTGAACAGCCCAGTCTGAGCACGTGCACCCCCGAACTGCTCTCTGTCGAGGTGGCATCGGGGACATCGGGAGAGCCCACAGCGGCGTGAGTATGGAGGTCAGGCCTGAAAGGCAGAAGGCTGCATTTCTAATTCAGGCACGGCTGCCGACCCCGTGATCTTGAGCTCCCTGTGTTTTCCTCTGTTAAGTGAGGGAGTTAAACTAGATGACCTCCCAAATCCTTCCGAGAATCTCTCATTTCAACAGCAAGATTCAGGTCAAATGGGAACTCAGATTGGTGCCTTTTTGTGGTGGGGAGGGAGGATTTTTGGTGACTAGAGAAACAAGTCAAAGCACCCAATACAGCTTTCAAACACCAAAGGGCATCAGAGTCCAGCAAGGAGGCTCCAGTCTTCTGTTAGGTGCTGCACGTTGGGGCTCCATGAGCTGACATCTCCCCTCCCACGGTGGGGCAGTGGGCCCCACGAACACACCTCAGAACCCTCAGTTTGATCCTTTATCATGCATTAAGAAGTGACATAGTAAAATGTAAAAGGTTTTTTTTTTATATTTTTGCATTTAAATAAGAACCAAACCAAATTCTTATGCTGAAGGAACTATAAATACCATCCTTTGTAGTTAGGAGGGAGAGTTCAAGGTGTTTAGTGCCTTTGTCCAAAGTTTCATGCACTAAGTAGAAATTCTCCTCTATCTAGTATGGTTTTCTCATTCTTTAACCTTCACAGTTAAATCACACAGAAAATCATTTATTTTTTTTCATTTCGATGCTTTCTTTTTCATAAAAATTTTCTTCTTTTCATTGTTCATGTTACGAGGCAGCTTCTTCGCACATTCCCATGAACGCAGATGTAATAGTATTTGAGAAGCCACACATTGGTGGAGGGTGGAATGGAAGGCTGGCTCATGAACTGTCATCTACACCAGGGCAAAGCATTTCTTTTATGGCAGTCTTAAGTTTCAAGGGTCTTCACCATCCACCCCCTCAACACAGAACAAAAACAAGAAAAGGAATGATTAAAAGAAACTAAAAAATATCTGCCAAACAGTTCATTGACCATTACATACTGGAGTAAATGGTTTTTGCCTCAGCATTTGCCAGAAGCTGGAGGGCTCCAATTGGCTTACAAAAAAGAGAAGCAACTGCCAGAAACAACAAGTCCCAGCATGCAATGGTCCACAGGGATCAAAAACATAATGCTAGGCGATGATATCTTCATTTTAATTAAAAGAGTTCTCTTATCTTCAAAGAGCTTTTCAAATACTCCCAGCACTTTCATAAGGCCCGTACCATGATAAATCCAGTTTAAAATGGATAAGAAGGGGCAAGAGGGTCAATGTGGTCACACTTGACATAAAAGTTGCCCATTCTAAGAAGCCTCTGGACAATTGTTCACTGGGTTCATGTTCTCCCAAGATTTTAGATGCCAGATGAAACCCAAGAGCTCTTTCTAGATTGCTTTACCATGTAATCAACTACTTTCTGGGAAAAACAGTCTAGGTGGTAAGAAATCCTGATCTTCAAATCTGCCTCTTCAGATCCCAGGGTCTTAACGTTTCCCTGTAAGAGTGATAGTTTTGCTACTTTCTAGCTTATTTCTACAAGCAAAAAGCTCTCAAGACAAAGATGTGGTGAAGAAGCCCAGCACTTGGACAATGGGAATGATCTAGAAAGCTATAAAATAGGGAGATGAATTGCTAATCCCCAAAGAGCACAATATGACTACCTTAAGTTAGCCATCAAAACTTGCTCCTCACCAGCCTTTATTAGAACAAGGATTCTCTGATATGAATTATTTTATCTAGAAAGTGCAGTAGAAAATGCCATATTTGTCCTTCTGTAGGTAATCAGTTTTTCACAATGATATGAGGTTAATGACAGGACACTCAGAAACAGGGTGCTGCATCACACCCCACTTATTACTTAACAAATCCATGCATGGTGGGCATGCAGTCCTTAGTTCCCACACACATTTTTTAATGTTTTCTTTGTATTTTGTTCTGATTCAGTTATCACTAAAATACACATTTTAATTGAATTATGTGAGAAACAGACTTCCACAGCTTTGAACATTTCAGTAAACGCTTCTACGTTCTTACTTACAGCAATGCGATAAATCCTTGCAGAAAATTGAGGGCAGTCCTGACAGCTTCTCAGCAAGGATTTTTTAAAACTTATAAGGGAATTTTCACTGCAAGCTACTCAGCTGAAGTTCAATATTGTGCTGATTTTTGCTCCTCTGTGTCAACGCGTTAAACCATTCTCTTTCCCTTCGTCTTCTCCTTCGAGCTTGCAGACCACACTCAGGACCAGGAGCTAGCCTATCATCATGACCTTGCTGTGGGGCTTGTCCTTCAAAAGGTCAAGCCATCGAGATAACTTTGCTTACTTCCCTCCTGCTGCCAAATGGATCACCCCTTTGCCCATTTTGGCTTCTGCTGTAGTTCCCTAGAGGCTGTTAACATATATCTTATCTTAACCCCAAAGCTTTGGCCTCTCCTTGAATTTTGGTCCAGGCCATCCCTGTTTCTCTTTAAGATAGATGGCAATCTTTTCCTCCAGCCTCCCTCTCTTGCTTTCCCTTTCATACCATTGCTAACAAGCTCCCACGATCATCATCTCCAATGCATCCATTTTCTCTTTGGGGGTCCCTTCCAAACTTCATTCACCATGAGATAAGAAACAACATAAAATATTTTGTAAGATTGGTTCAACTTGTTGACATTTGACATCCAATTTTGATTCTACAACTTCTACAAGTGACTAAGAACCATGACCAGTGGCAGAACTAATTCACACAATGTCAGCTCTTCCTTACCTCTGAATGAGGAAGGGAATCTTATGGAAGCTGGGCTATGGCCCAGAACAATCGTCCAATCCCCTGCCCTTCCAGGAAGCGGAACAGGGAACAGTGATGAGGCATAACGGGAGGGTCTGGAGTGAGAGCCGCTGGGGTCCACACTCCAACACTGTCCGGGCACAGGTGCTAAGAGCCCATTCACATGACAGAAAAGGAAACCCCTGAGAGGCAGGTACAAAACCCAATCACAGAGATGCAAATAAAGACATCAGCTGGTGTAACTAACCCTCAGGTCAATATAAGCAGTGTTTGTTTATGTAACACAATACCTATATATGTGTATAACAATATATGTAATATAAAGTAAGACCCAGAGAAGTAAGGTGGTTTGCCCAATATCTCATGGCTATTTGGAAAGATGCTGCCTAATTCCCATCCCAGGGGGATTTCCACTGTGCCATGTGGCTTAGTTTTTCACACTAATACAAAAATTGCTACAAAAACTGTATTTCACCCTAATACAATGATTGCAAGGAGCCAGGAGTCCCAGGGAACCAGGATGATGATGATTTGTTTTGATTTAAAATGCTTTCCTTCTTCAGCTGCTGCTGTCATTGGAGGGAAATGCAGCATGCAAGGGGAAGAGTACATCAAGGTGGTGGCAAACAGATAATAACATTGACCAGGCTTTTAAAACAGATTTTCACTTGGCAAATCTTTGATGAGGCTAACTCAGAATTGCCTCCATTACCACAATTAGTTTGAACCCTGCTGTGTGAAGAGAGTTAGATCATAAAACATACGATAAGCTGTATTTCTCAAAGTCCAATTTTATTTAAAAGCAATAAATATTTTTCTTTTGGAAGCCAGTCAGTGAAAAGATGATGGATACCTATAACGGCAATTTTCTCTAGATTATCATCTATTCATATTTGGTTCAAAAAATTTTCTTTTTACATAAACTCACCAGTAATAGAAACTGATAGGTAATACTGAAGAATACATTCACTAAAATTTTCATAGGTTTGAAAGCCAATGGGTATGCTTCAATACATAAGGAAGTCAGTGGTTTTCTGGCATAAAACCACCTTGGAGAATTGAACAGGGGAACAGTCTGCCTGATGGACAGGCAAAATCAGTGATTTTTAAGCTTCCAAATCTCCACCTGCTATCCCAGGAACGAGGGTTTCAGCTCTGACGACGAGGATGGAGAAGGCACAAAGGAAAGATGTGAAATGTTCTAGAATAGGAGTGTGGATCAGGGACCACCATAAGCATAAAGAGTTATTTTTGCTGTTGAGCTTAGCTGTTTCATTTGGTGGTGGTAGTTGATTTTGAATTTTGGTTGTTTGTGCAATTAAGAAAGACAGAGAAAGAAAGAAATCAATCCAGACTTTGTATGTGTCTTTTAATACATATTTGTTGGTGACAAGAATATGTCTCCACTGGATTATTAAACTTCTGCTTCTGTGGGTCACAGAGCAAATCATAAGACTATTGTTATTTATGCATTCATTTGTTAAATATTTTTAGAACACCCCTGTATACCAAGTATTATACCAGCCTTTGGGAATGTTAAGACTGACTATGCCACATATTATTCATTCCGTTGGCTGAGCTCAGATTCATATTCAAACAACATATGCTAAGATTTAAGTTGCTCCAATATTTCTCCAATATATAGAAAACATAATAAGGGCCACCAGAACATTACCCTATGCTGGCTACCTGCCTCACATTTTCAATCTGAGGTACTGGGCCACTAATTATTGCCTAAATATCTGCTAATAACACAAGAATCCCAAGGAGACCACCAATATGCACATTTAGAATCTTCTAGAAAACCTATTTCCGATGCCATTCCTGAAATTTGAAATTTGGGCAAAGGCACTCTTACAGCTTTAAGTAAACAAAAAACTGGGCATTTACACGAATCAACCTTTCCCGAATTGAGGTCCACCAAATGGCATGGGACTAAGGGTGGAATTCTTTCATTTTGTCTAGGTCATGGATAGTTAGATTTCATTCTCAATCTTTAAAGCTCACGATAATGTAGCAAAGCCTTCTGAGAGAAATCAATCAGCACATTATCACTTTAAAAAAAAAGATGTATTTCAATGCACATTTCACTTTCTTCAATCTTTAAAGACCTCTGCTTGGGCATTTCGTTTGTGCAGTGAATATAAAAACACTGTGACCCATTATAAAGAGAAAGATTTGGAGATGTTTTAGATAAAATAATTGGCAACAGAGAATAGGATTTTATATCTACTTGTATTGACATCTAAGTATGCTTTTGAATTTGGAGTTATTTGGGTCACAAATATATTTTGATATTTGGGAAGCCCTCCTCCTATCACCCAAAAAACTAGTTGCCAAAAAAATGAGCTTTTCCCCCCTTTTTGGTCTCCTTAATAAACTCTAACCCAGGATTCTGGGCCCTAGGGAAAAAAAAAACAGGATTCTGAGACCACATTTTACATTTACTCAAATAGTAAAATTTAGGAGGGAAAAATGTCCCCAAGGGCAGACATTTAGGGGACAAGGGAGAAAATTAGGAAATAATATCTGAAAGAGAATTTTTTGTTTTAATTAATTTGTTGTAAAATATTCTTTATTTTGTGTGATTTGAAGTGGGTTTACAATCAATTACATTGAGTAAGACACTTAATAAGCATACACTGTACTCTGAACCACACTACCTGAGCTCCACACATGTATTTTATTACGTGGATGGTAAACCTAAACAAATAGTTTTATAATGGTTTGTAGACAATTCCCATGCAATAACTACATTATTAAATCTAAGGCATTATTAAAGGTTAATTATACTTAAAATTATTGAGATTTAACACTGCTGTAATATACGGAGAAGATACCTATCTCCTCCTGTTTGTACTATAATTATGAACCTCAATGAACTTCTCTCTTTAATTCTGCCATTCTCCTCGCTAAATAGCCCATCTGATGGCATCCTACGCCTACAACCCAAGATGACTCTTTCTGCTTTAGACCTTTAATGTCTGCCTTATCCACTGCCCTTCTTCTCCATCTTTACCTGAGATCTTGTCAATATCTTCAAAGGGAAAATTGTCACTTTGTAGCAAGAGTTCTCACTCCTTGCTTACTGTTCACTTGCCATATCCTTCTATTCAAGGTCCCTTCTGTCTCAGAGCTCTAAACATCTAAAGCACTGACTGTATCACTCTGTCCCCACAAGGCTGTTCAGTAATGACCCTGTTATTTTTCCTTTGCTCATCGGCATCTTGTGGTTCTCTGCTTCCTTTCCCAGATTTCAGCAGTGCTCTCTTCCAACAATGCTAAATTACACTTCTCTTACTCCAGTCTGTGTTTGCAAACACTTCACCTATTTCTTTCAGCCCCACATACAAACTCCTACAAATATACTGTCTTCTTCTCCCTTAAAATGGAATCTAGCTTCCACCTTCTGAGGCTCATATTAGTATTTCATAGTCAGGTCCTTGATTTACATCTATTTATCTTCTAACTACAAATGTTCACAGATAACTTCGCGAATCTCTCCCACATCTTCCTCGTCTTGTACCTTCCTTTCTTTCAAATGCAACCGTTTTTACTGATTGCCCACTGTGTATCAGTCACTGTTCTAGACTCAGAGGCTGGAGGGAAGAACAACACCATCAAGATCCCCACCCTCGTGGGGCTTGTAAGCAGGGAGACAGACAATATGTGTAAGTAAAGTAATGATAATCAGTAAAGAATGTTACCCATGCCAAGAAGGAAATCAAAAGCGTAATGTCATGGATAATGACCAAAGAATACGACAGGTGCTTTAGACTGTGAGCACAGGGATGACTTAGCTGAAGAAGCAACATCTAGGTCGAGACCTAAATAAATGGAAAGGAGTCAACCATGCACACAGAAAGCCACAAAGGACCCAGAGGGAAAACATTCCAGAGAGTAGGAATGGCAATTCCAAATCCCGTGGCTAGAGCAAGCTTCATTTATTCAAGGAACAAAAGGCAGGGCAGAACTGGGGAGCAGAGTGAGCCCCTAGGGAAGGTAGGGAACCATGGCCAGAAGGCAGCCAGCAGGAGCCCACACACCACCTGCAGACCTGGACTGAGTCACAACTATGCTACTGAGCTCAGCCCTCCCAGCACTAAACCTGGCGTATTATGGATTTCAAAGCTGAGTATCTAAACTGCTATACACACCCCACATTTTATACAATTCCAGAAACCAAAGAACAAGGCATGTCCTTTTCCCTGTCATCAACCAACCACTATAGGACATCAGTGTCGTCTCCTTCTGCCATCATCTGTTTTAACATCAACACCAAAAGAAGGAAATATACCAAAATGTTATAATACCTAACTTTCACTTTTATAAACAACATTTGTTTTCTTTCTTTATACTTTCCAACATTTTCCAAATTTTCTACTATGCACACTACTTATGTAATAATAAATCAAATGCACAGTTTAAAGATACACAGAAGATAGAAAACCATGTGTGTGCATCCTCACATCTATTTGGTACTTGTCATCAGCTGATTTATATGTTTTGGCTATTAATATAATCAAGTGCTCTTTCTCTGAAGCCTCCTGTTTTCCTTGTGATTTTTCTGGAACTCCAAGGTAACTCCCTGAGAACAGGGCACTGAGGTGGTTACATGAGTGCACAGGTAGGATGGCATCTGTGGGATCGACTCAGGGCCCGTAGTTACCTGCAGAGGATGCTGCCAACAGACCTGAAGCCTCCCATCCTTGGTGTTCAAGACACTGTTCTAATTTAAATGGTATCAGTGTAAACAGGATGCTACATGTAAAATGAACCCTCTCAAGCCCTTACCTGAAGAGATAAGGCTGAGATCATAAACGTCACACACAGTTTAAAAATGAAATCTCTGTTCAGCTCCAGGGCCCTGGGTCTGGGTCCATGGCAGCCTCCAAGCCTCTCCAAGAGGCAAGAATGAGCAAAGAAGACTGCTGAGGATTAGAAATTATCTTCCACCCACTTCTTCTGGGGGCCCACATTGATCTAGTAAGGTAGAATGAATAAGAAAAGGAGAGAGAGAGAAAGATAGGAGCTCCTGCCAAAAGTCTAGGGTCGCCGTTAAAAAAAAAAAAATGCCTCAGCTCCACCAGTTCAGCCACAGCACAGCTGGGAATTGTTTGAAGGATAATGACAGTAATAATTATGATTACTTACACTTAATTCTCCCTTACAGGGGTGCTGTGAAGATTAATGAGTTAATGCTTGTAATGTGTTTTGGGTTCCTCCATGAACGCTCCCATAAAAACCCAGATTATTATTATGGTTACTGCTGTTTATATTAGACCATCCCGTGGAAGGCTTCTCTTGGCTGCCCACCCACTTCATCCCCACCGTAAAGTACAACCACTGCTCTAATTCACAGCCTGCTGCCTCCAGGACCTCACTACAGGTGGGAGCCCCCTGCATCAGGAGAGCAATTGCAAGGGAATCAGTTCAGCAGACACCCAAGTCACTCAGGCCTGGTAGACCTGTTGTTCTCCCGCTGACCTGTAAGGACACAGGGAAGAAAGGACGCAGCATCAGGGCCCAGGTGGGAAATGCATCAACAGTGTGAACAGCTCCCAAAATAGAAAGCCTGAAGACAAGCCCGCAGATCATTCACAAAATAGGTAGAGAATGCTTTAAATGAGGCTCATAGAATAGCTTGTTCAAAATCAAAGCCATGTAAAGATAACAGAGCAATGGATTGCTACTAAACATTCATTTAGTCTTTCTTTTTTTAAAGCAAAATATTGCAAACCTGCTTCTTCCCTGTGCACAGGCCTGTGCCAAGCAATGTTTGTTGACCAAGATGGGGCCCACAGCCTCAGGAAGACAGTTACTGAAAGACAGCAATGTTAATCATGTGAGGCCTGTGCACGGTCTGGGTGGGAGGGCAGGACGCTGTTAGACATGCAGCTGTACCTCTGGGAAGGCAGGGATGACACGTTCCCTATGGGAGTCTCTGGTCCCCATCTTTAACTGCAGTTAGGGTGATTCATTTGTTCACTCACGAAAACGTTTTCTTAGGGCTGAGAGAGGAATGAGCCATCATCCAGGTCTTTTTTGTGTGGCACTTATACAAGGACAAATACATAGGACATTGGTCTGTTTCTCTCCCAGACACCAAGTAAATACACAGCTCTATGCTGTTGGCACAGAAGAAAAGAACCAAAAAAAAGGGAAACAAAGACTTTCTTCTTCATGCTATTCTAGTATCTAATTTCTCAACTTAAAACTGCCATTCCTCAGCTCTAGTGGAGGGTCTTGGAATCAATAGAGAAGGAAGCAACTTAGGAGAAAATCACAACCCCTGTCTTGCCTCTGCCTCTGCTTGGCAGACGCTGCTGGTACTGTTCATTAGCTATTCTCCCTTCTTCCATAGAAACAGAATCTTCATTGTAGATTAATCTTAATTTGTCACAAGGGAAAAGAGATCACGTTTGCCAGTGTCCCTTGAAGGTGGCTGCGGCCATATGACTGAGTTCTGGCCGAGGAGGGGTTGGCAGGGACAGTGTGCGGGTGCTGGTTGTCTGGCAAGCCCACTCTCTCGTCCTTCCCACTTCCTCTTACCTGCTGCCTGGAAATGTGACAGTAGAAGTTGTAGTAGTTACTTAGCACCATGAGCTGGCCTTGCACATGGGAGGCAGAATAATGTCCTCCCCGAAAGATGTCCACGCCCAAATCCCTAGAATCTGTGATTAAGTCATATTACATATCAAAGGGAATAAAGGTGGCTGATGGAATAAATGTTACTAAAGCTGATCTCAAAATAGGGAGATTATCCTGAATTACCCATGCAGGCCCAAAACAATCACAAGAGCCCTCACAAAGGCAGGAGGAAGATGTGAGTAAACTAGACAGATGGCCATATGTGAAGGACTCAGCCTGCCGTCACTGGCTTTGAAGACAGAGGAGGGAACCATGAGCCGAGGAATGAGAGTGGCCTCTTAGAAGCTGCAAAGGATAAGGAAACAGTTTGTCCCTTAGGCTTCCAGAAGGAAAACAGCCCTGCCGAGCCCTTGACTGGAGCCCAATGAGACCAATTTTGGAATCCTAGCCTCCAGAACTCTAAGATAGGCAAGTGTGTGTTGTTTCAAGCTACTAAGCTTGTGGTCCAATTTGTTAAGGCCACCAGAGAAAATTGACTTTCCAGTGCTGAAGATGGCAGAGCAAACCCCAAGGAGGGGCCTGAGACCCTGATGACTCTGTGGAGCTGCCATACCATTCCAGCGTGACCAAATCAAGACTCCTTGCATGTGAAAGCAATGTCTTTGGTGTTTACCCACTGTTATTTGGACTTTACTTTTATAGGCAGCAAAACACAACTCCTAGCTGATGCAATACATTTTAGAGATAAGAGGCAAGGCTTTTGAAGGTTGTAACATGTTATTTAATGACATCCAACCATTTTTTCGGAATCAGAAGTAGAAGCAAACTGTCCCAACCCCCAGACTTATGATCTACTCAACAGTGTACAGCAGTGGTCCTCAAACTTCAGCTTGCTTTGGAATGATCAGGAGGACTTGAAGAACAGATTGCTGGGCACCACACTGAGGTGTCTGCATCAGCAGGTCCGCAGCGGGGCCAAGGCACCGTGCTTGGAGGACACTAGTCTACATGATCGCTGGACCAACCTCTGATGGCTACCCCTTCTCTTTCATTGCCAGACGCATACCCAGCCTTCTGACCACACACCTGGAGTCTCTTCCTAGTTGTTCCCCACTCCCAGCCCTGACTTCTGGACTCCTGCTCCCCACCCTCCCACCTAACTCATTTTGCTTTCACCATGTCCTGTTTCTGCTTGCAAACCATGAGAGCCTCCAGTTCATGAGAGCAATTCCAAATCCCCTGACGGGACTTTCGGCTTTCCATATTGGCCTGCCCTTTCCCCACTGCCTTGAGCCACCACTCCTCCAGCCTCTATGCATAGAGTTAGAGGCACTAAAAATTGCCTTACTTTAAAACCAAGAGGCCAGAGAGCGCCCAGAGAGAGCTGGCCAGGTCCAAGCCTTTGGCAGATGCAGACCAAGAACAAACAACCGTGCCCGTTCTGCATGTGCCCCCCAGGACAGCCCCGCGCCCACCCTCGGGGACCCTGGGACCTGCAAGCAGCCCCTGCAGGTTCTGCTTGAGGAAAGCAACAGTAACTCCACAGAAACTAGGGGTGAAGTGAGAACATAATGTGCCTTTCAGCTAATTACTCCAGAAAGGGAAGACTGCCAGGAGGACCTGAGATTGTTTGTGTGCTGTTATTCTGAATTTTGAAAGGGAGGGCAAATTTAGAGGAAATTGGCAGCAGCTTCATCCAGCTCCAGCCAAAATGGTATTCTGTCCCTCCCCGAAGTGGCTGCTCAGTTGTGTGGCTGCAGGCAACAGCGCTTGCCTTCTTTGTGTGCAGAGAAGGCCTGGAGGTGTGCAGCTCCGGACCCCCAGGAGGAAGGACGGTTTGGCCTGAGCAAAGGAAGCACCCGATGGCCCACCACTTCTAAGCTTGATGTATTTAGGGTCTTTCCTGGGTCATCTTCTCAAAAGCAGCCTTCATATAAATACTAGTTGCCAGGGAATCTAGTACCTGTGTCACTGAGGAGGGTTCTTCTTTAGGAAGGAAAGCTTCTTATCTGTTTATGGTATATTTTTCTCTTGCTCCATTAAAAAAGAATTCTTTTGTGTCTTTGTTCTCAGACTGATCTGCTTTCTTGCATTTTTCCTTCCCACTATGTATTCATGCAAATCTTTCCTCACCCCAAAGCAATTTGCTAGAGCCTGTTCAAAAGGTTTGATGTTCAAACCTTCCTGCCAGGGTCCCCAGCTGTGCTGTCCTTTAACATCCCAGAGCTGCAAATCTGACCCTCACTAGGCCACACCTGAAAAACCACACTGCTGCCTTCTCAGGGTTCCCCAAGCCCAGGCTTGGAACAGTGACTCTTCCAAGGAACACTGACAGAGTTCCCTACCTTTTGTAAAGAGACCTTCCTATTCTCCTGAGCTCAGCATTCTGGTTTGGTCACATGCATCCTGGCTCACTTGCTCAGTTTCTGGTTAAGGGTCAAAAAGCTCCTCCCTTCCGGAAGGAGCTGTATGGGGTGGCCAGGCTGATGCACAGAGATTTCCTTCCCTGCCACAGTGGTTTGCAGAGAGGAGACCTCACTGAAAATTCTAATAGAAATTCAAGAACACAGACCCAGTCTTTGTTCCTGAGTCTCTTCCCTCATGCTCACTAAAGTCTCTTACTTCTAAACCCTCCATGTCTTCCTTTCCTTCACCCAGAGACCTACGATATTTACCTTCTCAGAGTGACTAATCTCTACACAATTTAAGTGGGAGGAAGGGGAAACCCTTGCCTTGAGTAATCTTAGTGAGCTTTATACTCTCCTGCCTGGATTTGATGGTGGGAAGGTAACTGGAAGCTCACAATTCCCAAACCAAGAATGTGGAAAGAAGGAAACAGCAGTTCTGAACAAGACATCTCCTCGTGCAAGAACTGAGTACCTCTCACAGCCATCCCCAGGAGCACCTGAGCCCTGTAAGCTGCAGGGTAACACACCCTGAGGGGGGCAGCTACTCCATGGTTCTGTAACTTTTCTTTGTGTGGGGTATGGAGGAAACAGGGAAGAGAGTGGCTGACTTTTAAATGGAACAGGAACTGGAAATTCCAGGTGAATTTAAAGCACCTGGCAAACAGGTGTCTCTCCTCAGTGTGTCCTGGTTTGTGCCCCGGACTGGGAAGCCATTGCCTTCCTGGCTCTTTCCTGGAATTTCTGTGTGGTCTTGGTCTTACTCAATTAACAGCTCTCTTTCTGCATTTCATCATGCATATGTGGGTATAGGATCCACTTCAAAGAGGTCCAGGGCCTAATTAATGTCTCTCGGGTGCCTGAAGATTCTTGGATGGAAAAAGTAAAACCACCACCTGTACACATAATCTGAGACTACACAACAGCAGGTGGAAATTATTACTGCTAAATGTGACTCCATCTCAGAATATTCGGCAAACTCTCCCTCTGGGGCATGAGAAATGTCAAGTTAGTGAGAATAAGTTTCCTCTGTGACCAGCGCTTCTTTCTTCTCTTTTTCTCTGTCGTATGTATATATGAAATCTCAATTAATAATTGATTGACTAAAAAATGGACAGAGGATCTCAACAGACACTTCACCAAAGAAGAAATTCAGATGGCAAACAGGCACATGAAAAGATGCTCCACATCACTAATCATCAGAGAAATACAAATTAAAACCACAATGAGATATCACCTCATACCAGTTAGGATGGCCACCATCCAAAAGACAAACAACAACAAACGTTGGCAAGAATGTGGACAAAGGGGAACCCTCCTGCACTGCTGGTAGGAATGTAAATTAGTTCAACCATTGTGGAAAGCAGTATGGAAGTTCCTCAAAAAACTCAAAATAGAAATACCATTTGACCCAGGAATTCCACTCCTAGGAATTTACCCTAAGAATGCAGCAGCCCAGTTTGAAAAAGACATATGCACCCCTATGTTTATCACAGCACTATTTACAATAGCCAAGAAATGGAAGCAACCTTAGTGTTCATCAGTAGATGAATGGATAAAGTAGATGTGGCACATATGTACAATGGAATATTATTCAGCCATAAGAAGAAAACAAATCCTACCATTTGCAACAACATGGATGGAGCTAGAGGGTATTATGCTCAATGAAATAAGCCAGGTGGAGAAAGACAAGTATCAAATGATTTCCCTCATCTGTGGAGTATAAGAACAAAGCAAAAACTGAAGGAACAAAACAGCAGCAGACTCACAGAACCCAAGAATGGACTAACAGTTACAAAGGGAAAGTGACTGGGGAACATGGGTGGGAAGGGAGGGATAAGGGAAAAAGGGGGCATTACTATTAGCACACATAATATAGGGGGGCACAGGGAAGGCAGTATAGCACAGAGGAGACAAGTAATGACTCTATAGCATCTTACTATGCTGATGGACAGTGACTGTAATGGGGTATGTGGTGGGGACTTGATAGTGGGGGGAATCTAGTAACCACAATGTTGCTCCTGTAATTGTGTATTAATGACATCAAAATAAAAAAATTTATATTAAAAAAATAAAAAATAATAATTGATTTACTACAGACAGTTGTCAGGATTCTCCAGAAAAACAGAACCAATAGGATTTATATATCTCTAAAGATACAGTTTATGTATACATCTATTAAATATATTTTTACATATATATATATATATATATAAAAGAAGGAATAGGCCCACACTTTAATGGATGCTGGCAAGCCCAAATATTCAGGATGGACCAGCAAGTTACAGACCCAGGCAAGCCAATGTTCCAGTTTCAAGTCCAAAGGCCATCTGCTGTAGACCCAGAAAGGGCTGATATTGTAGATGAAGTCTGAAGGCTGTCTGCTGGACAATCCTCTTATTCTGGGAAGGCTAGGATTTTTGTCTTCAACTGATTGGGTGAGACCCACCTACATTATGGAGGGCAATCTGCTTTATACAATGTTCACAGATTTAAATGTTGCTCTCATCCAAAACGCCCTGCCAGAAGCACCTAGAATAATGTTTGATCAAATATCTGGGCACCTTGTGGCCCAGCCAAATTGACACATAACATTAACCACCTCAGGTAAAAAGCCCTCTAACAACACAATTTTTTTATTCCTTATAGCGTATTTCCCTGTAAGTGTAAATCCCTCTTTGTTTCATCTCCATTTCATAAAGCCATGAAGAAAATAACAGACACATGACTAGTGAACAACTTAAATATTCTAAGATCAGCCTAAGTCTACCTGCTACTATTCTTGATATACTGTCATATCATTTAAATGTATTTTTTAAATGCCAAAGAACTTAGTTCCAAAACCATTTCCAAAATCTTTGGCAATACTTTAGTTCTGCCATTTAAAAAAAAAAAAAAAGCTAAGCCTTAAATACCTGAAAGGTAACAGATTCCCCCACATCTTACCCAGTCTCCTATTTTGAAATAGAGAAAACAACAGTGCCTCAAAAAGCCACTGACCTACTTCATTACTTGGTGCTTCACATAGGACCAGAGAAGGAAGCAGAACATAAATCATGGACACTCCCTGCTTTCAAAAAAGCAAGCTGGCTTTGGGAAAAAGCAGCATACCACTGCAAGAAAGTTGCATCACATACATTTGATCTGCAAGTGCCTTTGATCATTTTTAAATGAGGGAGCAAATAATCATGATTTTTACTTACTTGACAGTTATCGATTCTGTGACACTGACTTCAGATAAAATTACACACCATGATCTTAATGGCAGTTACAGATTTTTAGCAGTGTCATAAACCTAGAGGATATCAATAAATATTTATTAAAAAGTTACACCTTGGTTTTCAACAGATAGTTCAAAGTAAATAATTATTATACACAGATGTTGTTTGTTAATTCACATAACCAAGATATATGACTAAGTACTTACTAGGTACTAAGTTCCAGTGGGAACTACAAATTGCAAAACTTCACTGAGAACTTAGCTGAAATGACTAAGCAATCAGTCCTTGCCAAAGAAGTCCTGAGCCTAGTACCAGACACAAGCCAACATGAACTAAAGTAACAATGTGAGAGATGCCTTACTTAGATATCTACTAAGAGTTCTCAAAGCAAAGAGCAATGGCTTTCCCTAAACTGTCCTGTTTGTACGAGCATCCTATAGATCATGCCTAAAACATTTTCACAAAGGATATCTACTGGTTGTATTCCAAAGTCAATACCATGACAGATCGATCAATAGACCTAAGAGGTATGGAAAAGACACCAAGTACTGACGCTGAGCTAATCATTGGTTACTTCTATGGGTGGTATCTAAAGCTGAATGCCAATAAATTATTTTTTCATCTCAACAACTTTCAACTAAGAATAATTCATATCAGAGTTGGCAATCACATGCTGCTTCACTAGTACACTGCAACCTACTTAAGAGCTACATTACATCTCTGCCTAATTAATGACCTCATATTAACAACTTCAACAAGAAATCCCTCCCCTGACACGTATGGTGCTAACTCTCACACAATTCAAATTTGCAGTGGTGTGAGGACCAATAGAAAATTGTTCTCATATGGGACAAAAGGTAAATAATCAAAAATGTTTGGTTGAACTTTGAGGCAGGAGGTAGTACCTACACTCTATTCATATACTATCCAGTGGTATTCAATTCAGTACTGTGAATTTTTTCCCCCAGCTATCAGGAGAATGTATTCTGGATTCCCTCAACCTCTCAGTTCCATCACCCTCTTAGGTGGACCATTAGATAGGGATGCCAACATCCTGAAAATACACTTTAATAACCACCAGTGAAACTGTCTAAAATCCAGAATCAGTTTACAACTGGGCAGCTCCAATATCAGCAGATACATTGCACATGAAAACCCGTGGTGTCCTGAAAGAAATTGAGAGTTTAGGACTGATTGTAGAGATCATGCAATGCTCAGACTGTGGGAAATATGCAAGAGCCCTGAGAGAAACATGACCCCTAAAAAGCTGGAACTCTGTGAAGACAAAATTACATGTGATTCATTTTTATCCAGTGTAGCAATGCCTGGTAACAGATGCTCAGGAAAGCCTTGTATGCCCAATGAGTGGCTCTGTGCAAATCTTTGAAACAATACTGCATAAGAGTAATAATCATATGAATGTGTCATAAATACAGAGCCAGCACCTCCCTGAAGGTTGCAGTATTTACAAAAATGCAGGGGAGTTGCTGGGCATTCACTGCCCTGAGTGAACAACAGACCACACCTAATTAATTTACAAGTTGATGGCCTTATTAAGAAAGAAATAGAACATCTCAAACCAGGAGAAATTATTTCTCTCTTTCTTTTAGATCTGCCTTAAAATTCGCACTGGCTTGCCACTGACATAACGATAATGTCTTATCATGAGCTGGTGAGTGCAGGCAACTTTTCACCTTGTAGCTTAAAATGAAATTGCTCCTTAAAAGACCACTGGAGAAAGAGAGACAGCAAAAGACAGACAGACAGGGGCCAAGAGAGAGAGAGCCAAATTCACCAACTCAAATAAAACATTGAAGCTGATTTACATTTCCAGAAATAAAGTTCTTCTGATCAAAGAACTATGGGAACCCGGCCAAATTTGAAATAAAACAAATAGAAGTCAACCAACTCTGAGAACAGGCTACTCACCATACAGAGCACGTAACCATCCAAGTCTTCAAGGGGGTCCTTGAAGCCAGTAAGGAAAAAAACACACTGCCATTATCAACGACATTAAGATTCTGGATTATGCCTGACATCATTTCATAAGATTTATTCGATATTTGACACATGAGCTGAGTAAATGAAAGAGAAAAGTGACATTATGATTAAAAATCAGGATTCCAAAGACATTCAATGTCATGGAAAAGTCTTTGTAATACATTGGCATGAAATAAGCCATATGATTCCAGTGGTATAAAAACTTATAAGTGTGTGTGCACCACGTTCCAGTTACCTAAAACAAACTTCCCCAAAACTTAGTAGCCTAACACAGCACCACATTTATTTCGCTCATGAATCTGTGATCCAGAGCTCCTGGGCCCTGTGGGAACAGCTCCTCCCTCCCTGACTGAAGGCCGGGCCCAGAGTCACCTGGAAGTTCGCTCAGTCACACGGCTGGTGGTCGATGCTTCTTGGTCATCTGGTCCATTTGGTTTTTTGGGGGTAGTTTTGGTTTCCTCACAGCCTGGTGAGTGGGCTGAAGAGCAAGCATCCCAACAGAGAGAAAGTCAAGAAGTAGCTGAATGGCTTTCTCTGACCTGACCTTTTAAATCACCCAGCACCATTGCCCCCACAGGGCCCCCCGATTCAAGAGGAGGGAGAAAAGATTTGGCGGTGGAAAAGTGTCAGTGTCACCTTGCAAAAAGAGCATGTAGGATGGGATATGTATTGATGCTACTCTAGAATATACTCGGTCACACATTAAAAAAAAACACTGGCAATAAATACACCAACATGTTTATAGGGATTATCCTTGAGTGCTGTGATAATGGCTTATCTTTTTCTTCCATCTACTTCCCCAAAGTTCTGTGATTGGCATGGTTCACTCTCTTAATTCATGTGTTGAAGCCCTGACCCCCAGAACCTCAGAATGGAACTGCACTGGGAGACAGGGCCTTTAAAAAGGTGATTAAGTTAAAATGAGGTCATTAGAGCCGTACTCCAATATGACTGCTGTCCTTATAAGAGGAGGGAGAGACACCAGAGAGGCGCATTCACAGAGTAAAGGCCGTGTGAGCACACAGGGAGAAGGCGGCTGGCTGCCAGCCACGGGGAGAGGCTGCGTGGGGAGCCAGCCCTGTGACACCGTGGTCTTGGACCTCCAGCCTCCAGAACTGTGAGGAACAAATTTCCGTTGTTTAAGCCACTCAGTGTGTGGCATTTTATGATGGCAGGCCCAGCAAACTAATACAGATAATTAGTACACCTTCCTTTTTATAGGTGGCCTAGTAAAAGACCTTACTCCAGTCAACTAGCTGGTTAGTGGTGGAGCGTTTGACCACACGTGCGGCTGTTATTGTCAGCTAGTCTCTCTGATGTCAGTCTCCTCATCTGTAAAATGAAGTCATAGCCTGGACCGTGGGCGGCAGTCTGCATGGGCCAAGTCTGGCTTGCTGCCTGTCTGTGTAAGTAAAGTTTTATCGGAACACTTGCCATGCTCATTTGTTTACTTATGTCTTGAGGTGCTTTCCCACTACAATGGTGAAATTGAGTAGTTGCAAAAGAGACCATATGGCCCACAGAGCATATAACATTTACTACATGGCTCTTCACAGAAAAAGTTTGCTTGCTGATCCCTGGAGTTAACAATCGCCAAGTGTTATAATTTCACAGCCTAGGACCCTAGAACCTAGAACTCCAGGATGACTGTCTTTGTGTTAGGCTAGTGAGTCTCAGAGAATGGTTCTTGGACCAGCAGTCTCAGCGTACCCTGGGAACTTGTTAGAAATGCACATTTTCTGCCCTACAGCAGACCTCCTGACTCAGAAATCAGGAGGGTGGGACCCAGAGGTCTGTGTTTTAACCGCATGTCCATATACCGATGGGAGCCATAGTATCAGATTAGTCCCCAAACTCACCTTCCTACATTAAAAACTAGACAAGAATTGCTTTACTCTTAAAAAAAAGGGCTACCAAAATAGTGCCTCCAGAAAAAAAAAAAAGCATCTTTAAAGGGACACTTTAATCCAGTGTCCCTTGATTAGAATGAGAAATGGAGGTGTTATTAAATAATAATAATAAAGATAACATGATGGTTTGATCTGTATCATTTATCTCTCTTTGTGGAATTAGTAAAAAACCACAGCTGTCAAACTCTGTGTTTACTTGAGCCGCCAGTTAGAACTGTCCTCTAAATTGAACAGTGCTAATCTTCTCTGAGGAAAAAGCATTTTTGTGTCATACACTTGACATGCTAAACAAATTCAGATTCAAACTGGTCTTTCCCAGACCCAGAAAATGAAGCTGCATTTGAATTTAGGTATTGGAATTTACTACTATCACCAAATAGTCAGGGCATTAAATATATTTTCTTAATGTAAGAGCTTAAAGGGGAAAAAAGAAAGAAAAAAGAAACAGGAAATGGTGACACGCCCACACACTCAGAAGAGGAATCCCAGGACCAAAACCCCATTTCCTGCCCCAGCAAGGTAGCAGAAACGTCTCTTCTTTATCTAAAATCTGGTTCCTGTGCCACTCAAAACCTAGAGCTAAGCCGAAACATTGGTTCGGGGTTGACAGAGAATTCTGTTTTTTGCTTCTTTTCCTTGCAAAACACAAAACGAGAGTGGAGTCCACCCCCTCTCCAAATGCATGAGCAAGAAGAGGGGAACCAGCTTCCACAAGTGCCTGTAGAGCTTTGGCCCTCCCTCCGGCTGTGCTCGCCCCCAGGCTGACCCAGCTTGGCCTGCATGTCCCTGAAATGTCGACTAAGGGACTAGCGAGGGGTGAGTCCTTGTCTTGTATTCAGACCCAATTTTGCCACCTTCACTCAACCTTTCCAGACACTCAGTTTTAGTCAAATAAAGCTAGATGCAGTGAGACAGAACCAATGGCATCATATCTTTGTACTTTTAGGCCTACTGTGTACAATACAAAGACAAATCAAGGTTTTTTAATTATCTTTTCACTTGGGAATTTAAAGAAAGCCATATTGTATCATTTTGGAAAATACCGTCCTATTTTAGTTGCACTTTGCCTTTTTATTCCCCTGGTGTCAGTTCTAATGCTCTCTGTGGAATGGGGGGTTTTAACCAATGTACAAACCAGGGCCCTCGTAGTCCAATTAGGTCAACTTCAAAGTCTCAAATAAGGAAAAGAGTATCAAATTACTAGGAGTCATTTTTCCCTCTGGAGTTTTAGGAGTATTTGCTGGTTCCTGTGACCATTTCTTCTCTCAGAAATAGACACCAAAAGATGCATTCCTTCCTAAAGGAGAAACAGCAGGAAGTTGGCTGACCTAGTTACCACAGGTGGACATCCAGGGACTTCCAGAAGGGTGGGAGAGTGTGCCTGTGCACCCAGTCTGCCCAGGGCCCTGGGTTACCCCTTGAGCACCAACAATTGTTAGGTGCTCTGAGGTTCTCACCTCCAGTGACGATTAGGATGAGTTCCCTGGGCATAAGACGATACAATGACTTTTGAAAACAGTTAGGCAGTTTCTTACAAAATTAAACATGCATCTACCTTTTGATCCAACTCCTAAGTATTAGCCCAAACAGAAATTTTTACCCAAATGAAAGTGCATGTCCACACAAAAACTTGTACTTGAATGCTCACAGCAACTTTAGTCCTAATAGCCCAGAACTGGAAGCCACTCCAATGTCCATCAGCAGGTGACTAGATAAACTAGTGGCGGTACGTCTGCTAGGCAATGAAAGGTAATGGGTTATGGATACACCCTGCCCCTCCATGAGGCTCCGAATCACCATGCCAAGGGAAAGAGTACAGCACAGTAGGATTCCATTGACATAAAACTGCAGAAATTACAAACTAATCTCTGGTGACAGGAAGTAGGTCGCCCATTGCTGAGGCAGGGGATTGCAGAGGGACATGAGGAAATGCAGGGCATTTATGATTTTGATGGTGGTGATGGTTTCATGTGTGTCCACATATTACTACATCGTACACTCTAAACACGAACTGCATGAGACTGATGTGTTTTTATGGTGTGATTCCTTATTTCCACTGGAGAGACTATATATGATGCAAGCTGGGGGGTGTGGTGAGACATCACTATAGTGTTGCGAACCTCCTCATGCTGAGAAACCTATCCTGCTCACACTGCGACCCCCACCCCACAGCAGGCCACGCATCAGAACACAGCATCCGGGTTTCCAGAGGCAGAGCTGCCTGCCCCATGTTCTTCCTGGCACAGGAGAGCTGGCGAGAGCAAGCCTCCCCTTCCTTTCTGGGACGTCAAAGAGGAGGACAAAGCCAAGGTGAGAGGCCAAGGTGCAGAAGCACCCAGACCCCCTGGGCCCACCACAGACACCAGCCTGGAGCAGGAATTTACCTTAAACTGAGTAGTGGAGCCTTCAGAGTGGGTTAGCTCTTGACCTGATCTCAATAGCAGAGTGAGAGGGGAAAACTCCTGGGTAGAAACATTCCCCGGGGAGCCCCGTGCTGGGGAGACTCGTCCTTCCCAACCTCAGAGGAAAGACCCCTGCTTCTCAAAGCTGCCCCGCACCCGCAGACAGACGTTCACCAGCAAAATGCCACTGGAGGCTGAGCAGCAGGTGAGCGTCAGTGCTGAGTTTACCCTCCGCTGCTGGGGTTGCCGGCAACCAGCCCCGGGCCTCCTTACAGCTGTAGAGCTGACTCTCTCATCTGAAAAACAAAAGAGTCCCAGCCGCCCATCTGCTGTTACAGCGACAACCAGTCACCTTTCACCTCTTGCTGCTCTGTGGCTCCCACCCCAGGCGAGCCCCAGGTTGCTTAATTCTGAATCTCAGCTCTCACAAGATGATGCAGGTGCCACCTGGAAGGGAGGGAGCAAAGTGCTCCTGTTCTTCCAGGACGCTCAGCCTTCTGGGAGCACAAGCTTCCCAAACCAGCCCCAGTGTTAGTGGCATGAAGGGATGCCCACGGGGCAGATTCATGACGACACCATCTGTATCAAGGTCGCTAAAATCAGGGAGCTGCTTTCAAATGGAGAGTCAGCCACTGGGTGGTTTTTCAGTCCTAAAGCAAGTAAGCACAGTCACTGCAGACTCTATATACTTTTCTGTTTCAAACGTTCTCCCATCCATCCTATGTGTGCTTGGACATCTCACAGAGAAGGGAGCTCTCTGCTAAACTGCTGTCACTTGTGTACCATGTGTGGTCGCCCGCTACATTATAATGACCAGGAGCCGTGTAGAACACAAAATGTTAACTGCACATATTTCATATAAAAGAGTAGTTTGCAACCAGATCAATTTTGCCAACGTCTGTGGACATTTTGGGTTGTCACAACCGGGGACAGATGGACCTCTTGGCATCAACTGGGTAGAGGGCAGAGATGCAGCTGAACAGCCCACAGTGCACAGGATGGCCCCCCAGCCACCCCTGCACACTGCAAATTCCCTGGCCTGGAATGTCAGTGGTATGGAGGTTGACAAACACTGGACCCGGACGTACAGTGAGAAGCTGCATCTTTCTGGAGACTTGCCAAATTTTTAAGAAATTTAACCCCCTCAACTTTAAATTTGGTTTTCAAAACCTGCTGGTGGGCAGGGCATCTAATTTTTCTGCCTTGATTTCCCACCTCTGCAAAATGGGAACAATCCTACGTTTATTTACAGCCCTTCTCTCCACCTTCCTCCCTGAGAGCTGCTAATGAATGTCTGTGGAGCACTTTGCAGATGCTTGTTACTGCTATCCCTAGTCTATCAGCTCTGGGTAGCACCTGGGAGCCCTGTGGGCAGGAGATACCAGCAAATGGAGCCAGTCCTGTCACTGTTGTTGCTATTTATCCTTCTCAGAGGGCAGTATCAAGCCCTGAGGCTTGAATTACTCAAAGTCAAATTATTCAAATCAACTTTAGAATCTACTGAAGGGAACAAGGTTCTCACAATTAAATCACAGCCTTTCCCAAAGTCCAGGACTTTAGCTGGGGGCTTGCATTGCCAGCAAGCAAGATTCACACTCTTAGCACTGGGCAAGCATTCAACAGATCTCTGTTGGTTGCTTGTTTGATGCATAATTTAGGCAAAATATATAACAAAATTAGGGATATTAATACCTCAATTTCAGAGTTGCCATGATGATGAATTTTTTTTTTTTAACCATTCCAGTCCTTCACCTATGGTAAGCACTGCCCTTTAAACAAAAGTTCACAAGGCAAAGTCTGCTAGGTGGCTATAAAGTCATGTCCCTCTCTCACAAAGTTCTTGCCAAGCAGACGACACCCAGGTGGTCAGCACCCAGATATATTTACCTGAAGAGAAGATGGTCCTCTGCAGCTCTTTTAACCTCTCGGACCTCAGCACCTCTCTGTTCAGAAGCAATGGCAGCCTCGCGTTCATAGGCCTGCAGGAATCAACCTGCAAAACTCCAGGGATTCTTCCTACCTAAATCAGCACATGAGAGCCACCATGAGGTGCTGAGAGCATGAAGGCCTGGTGTCGGTCATCAAGGATCATTCCAGCTGACCCTAGACGTCAAGGCTAGCGTCACATCACAACACTCACATGCAGGGCATGTGGGAGTGCATGTGAGCAGCAAAGTCTATAAAAGCTGGAGAAGTTCAGAGGAGGGGACCCGGAGCAGGCTGGGCAGGCTTCCTGGATATGGTGGGACTATTTACTATGGCCTGGAAGCACAGGTTGGAGTTCTGCAAGGCGATGCTTAGAGGAAGCCTAAGCTTTCCTTTCAGTTCCCTACCAATGACAAGGTGATCACTCTGATTTTCCAGGCAAAATTTTACCTCCCAGGTAAAGGCCTTGGGTGCTGGCCTGGGTTTTCCATTCCGTTGCTTGCTTGAGGTCATGGCTGACAACGGCAGCCTGGGCAGCCGGAAGCTTGCTCGCATCAGGAGGGGGCTGAGGCCAGATAGGGCATTAGCAACCAGCTCCCAGGCGATGCTGACACTGCCGGCCTGGGGCTTCCCTTAGAGAGCCATTGGATGACACTAGGACTACACTGGAGTAAACCCAGCACCTCTTTGGGGAAAATGCGCAAACTGCACACCCAGCTTTTGGGGAGCTCCTCATCACAGCCTGTGCATTTATGACATCATTTTACTGGATGTTCAACATGGAGAACTCAGGAAGTCTCAGAGCCCGGGCTCTGTGAAACAAATATTTCTTGACCCTCTGCCAGGACCCAGGACCTTGACAGGGACATTGTCTCACTGACATTTTTGTCTCAGTTTGGGGGTCAGAGTTAAATGAAGCAAAGATGCTTCTGTGAGTCAACATAAAGGAAAGGAGCAGATAGACAGGGATCTAACAAGAGGCTTTAAAGTCACACATGCCACACACACATCAGCACACCCCAAAGTGACCTGCCACAGGAAGGGGTGGAGGCCAGAAACAGGGACCAAAAAGAAAAAACAACCCAAGGCAGGCAACAAATAAGCTACTTTGTGGTTGGGTCCAAAGCATAGGAATTGAATCAATTCTGGAAAGTGGTAACCCTACAGATCTGCCTCGTTCTCATCTTGCACATTTTTTACGAGCATTTTCTCCATTTTTAAAGCTGATTAGCACTCATGGCAACTTCCATGAGCTCATGGCTCATCGCATTGATATTTCCAGAATCTCCTCCTGAGCTCTTCCTTGTAGCTCTACTTTGTATTTCTTTTTAACGGGGGAAGCTGAAAAATAAGTTCACAGGCTGCAACCGCCAGGGAAATGTAATTATTAGCTCAGTTGAAATGTATTATTAATAGTGCGGAGCTCTGTTGTAGCCTTTTTCTGGCTTCAAAGCCATTCACAAGCATCAACTAATTAATCCTTACCTCAGCATGATGAAGTAATTAAGTATTATCATCCCATTTTACAGAGAGGGAAACTGAGGCACCCAGTGGAGACACGCCTTGCCCAAGGCCACAAAAAGGGTAGGATGCACTTTCAGAGTCACGGGCCTTCTCTGAGGTTTGTTGTACCCTGGAAAGTTCTCACCCCTGGGAAAAAAAATACAGCTTCTCTGAGGAACCACGCCTCCAAAAAACTGATGTAGGGGGAAAGCCTGGGGGCCCTGCTTTCCCAGCACCAAGCTACAAATAATTAGAATTTTATTTTTCTTTGGTGTTTCCCTTCCTCATTAACTTTATGGAAGCATGCTGACTTGGGGGAAATGCCGAAGCATTTTAATGATGTATGAAGTTTTTTTAAAAAGACACCTTCTGCCCACACAGAGAGCATAGAAGCCCGGTATTGGGACCTGTGCTTTTCTTCTTCCCTCTCATATTTGCAGCCGCTCTGTTGCTGTGCCATGTAACTCAGCTGCAGCCAGGAACTTTTTTTTAAGGGAAAGAAAATGAACATCGAAACTTAGCAGGCTCAGCCAAGAGAGCAGACCTTGGTCTTCTTGCCCATTTACAAATCCTGTTCTCACTTCCATTTTTCTGGACCTTCCTCAGAGCTGCCACCCCACCACAGAAGCTCAACTGGCTTTTTCTTGTATTTTGTCTTACTTTCTCTCCTTCTCCCCTCTGTTTTCAAATCTTTTCTTCAGCAGGGAAGGTGACCAGTTGGTACAAGTCCTGGTGCTAAATCTCCTTCACCCCAGTCTTCAGGCCCATGGTTGTTCACTGAAGGTCTGAGAGGGACAGAACGCACCCCAGCGCCATAATGTGAGGTCCACAGCTTGCTTGTGAGCCCCTGGCCAGGGCTGCCATGCGCTGGCAGGGCCTCTCCCTGCACCTGGCCTTGCCGTGGCCAGCTGAGGCCTTTTCTCTTCTTCCCATTGCCCACTGCCAGCAGATGAGGGGGTGGCTGGGGATGAAAGTAGCAGGCAGGTCCCCATACCCCCTACCTTGAGATAGGCTCCTCACTCTGGCCCCAGCTCCTCCCTCGAGCTATGCTCCCAGCCCCGCCACACCTTGCTGCGGGGACCACATCGGCACCACTGCCAAGTCTGTGCTTTAGTGTTGTTCTGTTCTGTGCAGGTTCCTGTGAAAGTCGTCTCCATGAGCTAGGAACCCCCCTACACAGTTTGAAACACATATATAAAAAATGTTTACAACAGGCAGTTAAACTTTAGTGATTTCGGGGCACCCACTTGGGTGATACAACTACAAAGAAAAGCACAGAAATGAGTATCCCACAAGACAGAATAATGGTTAGTTTTTTTAGGGGCATGTGGAGGGCTTCTGGGGCAACCAGCAGAGTTCTTGTTCCTAACGCAGTGTGGTTACAAGAGTGTTCATGTTGTCATCCATTTATCACAAAGTCATGCATTTTATGTACTTTTCTTTTGTCTCTGTTACTGTTTGCAATTTCTTTAAGTTCTAAAAAATATATGGGATTCTATGAACCTCATTCACTATGTATGTGGCATGGTAGTGCCCCATGAAAATTGATGGTTCTTATTCTCCTTTGGTTTTAATATAATTATTTCTATTTCCTCTCATGAAATCTGAGAGCATTTCTTAGCATTCCCAAAGCAAACGGAACAAGCTTTGAAGTTTTCTGGTGGGTGAGTTATTCTTTGAAACATGCCAGGTAGCAGAGGAGAAAGGCAAAAACCTGTTTGGTTTCTTC
Source organism: Manis pentadactyla (assembly GCF_030020395.1). NCBI lineage: Eukaryota > Metazoa > Chordata > Mammalia > Pholidota > Manidae > Manis > Manis pentadactyla. The sequence goes on along the minus strand of NC_080021.1, from coordinate 96,248,071 downwards.
TCCGACATCAAGGTTGTCTACTGGTCCTAGTCTCTGGGACTGCAGGAGGTTAAAGGGAGTATATTCCCCAAAACAAAGCGTCAAGGGAAGCCCTGACCAAGTTGACATGGTGATGGTGAACACAAACGGCCTGCGAGAACCGGCCCTCAGCCTCACCTGTGATCCCCCCACTCCGTCCTCACACTGCCTCTCCCACCGATAGACTCCTGCTGCCTTACCAGCTCCCGCTTGGGTGGACTCTTCTTCGGGAAGCCTTCTCTTCACCTAATCCTCTCAGCCAAGCTTCTCCACACACGCTGTGCATAACCCTATCTTACATGGAAAACGTCTGTTTGCATGTCTGTCTCAGTCTCTAGTCTAGGAGCTCCTCTCATGCAGAACTGGACCTCATTCATTTCTACATGCTCACAGCTGGCCTTGCACCCGCACACAGTAAGTATTCAGTAAAGGTTTATTGAATCTAAGCATAACTGTACAGTTGACTGATTAGACCCTGCCTTGTACAGGGGGCATCATCAAGGCCCCCTGGCCCTGTCCCCATCTACTTTAGTACCCACCTACCCTGTACCCCGAACATTCCCAAACTGGGCAGCTGTCCTGATCACAGATAATCTGATGAAATTTTAAAGTACAGAATCCTAGACCCTCGCTCAGAGATCTTAAAAGTCCTTCCCCACGTAGTTAGGGTATGTCAGCCAGGTTTGGAATCCTTGTTAAAGTTTGGTCAGAGATATCAGGCATGATGTGAAAATGATACTTCACATTCAGTAACATTCCTATGAAATGCTGGACAGGCCATGGCCAGAGAGGAGGAGAAAATGAAAAAACATCTTGTCGTGAGTGCTGGAATTTTAGCTTTTTAGTGCAAACAACCACTAGTAAAATAAATTCAGTCAAATACTTAGTGCAAAAATCCAGAGCACCTGTCAAGTCAATGGCTTCTTTTCTTTCAAGAAAGCAAAAGGGGAAAAAAGGGAGCAGGTCTCTTTAGCTGAGGCTACAAACTCTAGTCTTTGGTAAATGCCAAAATCTCTTCGATAACACATTTACACACCTATAAAAACAAAAAGTTTGGTCAGAAATGCCAAAAAAGGATTCGGAGCCTGTATTAAAGCCATACAGCTGCAAAAACATAAAATACATCTTGATATTTTAGAGGAAGCACTTCAGGAAAAGACCAGTCTCAGAGTCTAAATGAAATGACTTTTTGAATTTTAACAGTAAAAATGAGATTGTCTTCGACTTGCGATTGGACATATTTCATTTAGGCGTGCAAAATTGACTAAAGACAGATGAATATGGCACATTTCCCATTGAACAGGAGAGAAAGTGTCTGTGAATAGGGATGGGGACCAGAAAGGAAGTGGGTTGAGAGTAAGAACTTTTTCCAGCCTAACACAAGGAAGGCACCTCTGCTAATCTTTGTCATTAGCAGAGATGTAAATAAGGAAGAAATTTTTTAAAAAACAGGACTATTTCAAAGCCAGTTGGAAGAAGAATGTTCTGTGCCATTGGGACAAACCAAACCAGGCCAGTGATGAGCAGAGGATTAGGCGGTAAAAGGAACAACCTCCCCTGTACCACCCCACCCCCTGACCACCCTTGGGTCTGGGTTTCCATGAAGCTGCCTTCAGCTGTCCCAGGTGTCCTTGCTCCCTAATTCTGATCCAGCTGGAAGTGCCTGTTTGCAGCTTTCCCCCCCTGGGCACAGCTCTGTTGAAATTCCAGTTCCAGCGAGCTTGGTACATCTTTAACAGTTCTCGCGTTGTTATTAACTTAGTGACTAACTGAGAGGTGTTTGGCTTTTGAAACACTGCCACAAAAGCTCCTCTCTCATCTCTGGGTGATGTCAGCCCCATAAACCGCTGGGCTGGAGGAAACAATAGCAATTGCAGTGGTAAAATTTAATGAGGGGGGACCCTTGTTTTCCCTAAATCTAGAATTACCTCCATTTTCTGCACCACGCAGTTAAAAAGGATCTTTAAGAGGATTTAGGATATGGATTTAGATTAAGAGTAATTTTGGTGCTTTGACTTTGAAATTTCCTGGGAAAAAAACAATCACGAAGTCTTTGGGCATTGTCCACTAGTGAGATTTCAAGCGACTCAGATGGAATTTATGAAAAGAAATTCCTGATTTCCTAATGTACTTGGCACAGATGACCCAAGCAAACCTTAAAACAGCCCTCATAGGTACGAGACAGTGAATCTAGCACCAGAAACTAAAGATCATAAGCCTTGGAGAACCTCAGTAAAGTGCCCAGAAAGTCAACAGCTTAAGGAGAAGCAAAACTTCAAATACGACCTAGATTATTCCCAAGTTAGAGAAACACCCTAGATGTCAATATAACCTAGAGGGCTATATGTCCCCAAAGGAAAGACACATAGTCACCATCTCCATTCGGAACACAATTTGAAATCCATAGCTTGGCTTTACAGAGCAGTCATGAAATTGAGCTCACACGTTGACTAGCTGACAGCTAACGAATGATAGTAATTGATGGTTGACAGGACCCTTGCCAACACCTACACTGAGCACACAATGCTTATGCTGACACAGCACAATCTCTCCAATGAGTACAATTAACTTCTCACTTATTTTTATGGTATCCACCAAACAGTGCAGCGGAAAGGCATTTACATCTGCAACTGGCAGCTATCCTGTCTCTCTCCGGCCTTTAGATGCAGTGAAAAAAACAAGCTACGTGATGCTAAGTGTTGCAATATTTTGCTCTAAACAGTCAGAGCCCAGAAGCTCAGCCAAAGGGGTCTGAGGATTCTAAGTTCTGAGTCTCTGTTGCTGTTATTGTGTTTTGTTTTGTTTTTTTATTTTATTTTGGTATCATTAATCTATAATTACATGAAGGACATTATGTTTACTAGGCTCCCCCCTTCACCAAGTCCCCCCCACATACCCATTCACAGTCACTGCCCATCAACATAGTAAGATGCTGTAAAATCACTACTTATCTTCTCTGTGTTGCACAGCCCTCCCCGTGCCGCACCCCCCCCACTATACATGTTAATCGTAATGCCCCCTTTCTTTTTTCCCCGCCCTTATCCCTCCCTTCCCACCTGTCCTCCCCAGTCCCTTTCCCTTTGGTAACTGTTGGTCCATTCTTGGGTTCTGTGCTTCTGCTGCTGTTTTGTTCCTTCAGTTTTCTTTTGTTCTTATACTCCACATATGAGTGAAATCATTTGGTACTTGTCTTTCTCTGCTTGGCTTATTTCACTGAGCATCCGATGGAGCTATTGTGTTGTTGATTTCAACTTCCTTTGCTGAAATCACTTTCTCCGATGGTGATTAGGCTCCTAAAAGAGTTTGTTTTGCTTGAAGCTCAGTCCCACATAATCAAAGTAAATGGTTAGGAGTCTCAAGAGAGACTTCTTCATTATTACATCTGTGAGGCCTTCTTTGCCACCACTGACCTAATGGCTCCATGGCTAGCCACAGTAGAACACTCCCCTTGGGATGCATGACTTCTTTCCTCAAGATCACACCACAGACTTGAGACTTTATATCATGAAGAAGCCAAGCACCAGAGACTGCTTGGGAAAGCGCACTGTTCCTGCCTTCATTTTTTTTTCCTTAACACACTTGCCTTTTCCATTTGGTTCTCCCCCAGTTTGTATTTTAGGAGTGAGGACTCCATAAGGAATAGTCAGTCACTTTCCAAATAGCAATTTGGGCCCTGAAATTTGGATTCAGACAAGGTTTTTAAACCTACAGCATTCTATATCTACACATCAAAAAACAGGACCCACATGACAGAAGAATGAGCAGAACCCTGCACTCATTAAGTCTTTTGCTAAATAATTGCCTATCTATCATTGAAAAATAGCTGACCCCAAGATATAAATCTCTTCACTTTCATGCACAAATAACATGGCTCTAGAAGCCCCTGTAGTTTTGAATGTGGAAGAAAATTTTGAACGTAAGAAGAAAATGTCTTGTAGCCATATCTGAAACACGTCTTTATAGATAATTCAGTCCACAGAGATTATCTCCAGAAACAGAATTAGTGCCAGGGCCCTGGCTGGAATATGAGTGTGCATTTTTTGAAATAATGAGAATCTACAAAAGCTACAGACCATTCTGTTCTTCTTTCTTTCCTGGCCTGCTTCCTTTAATGTGAGCTGTGGGGAATGGCTATTGATAGATAAATTGTGGCCACAAAAATGCCACGGATGTGCTTGGTTTTTCCTCCTAAATTTCCCACCTGCCAGCTCAAGATCCTGCAAACTGGAAAGCAGTCCAGTACGGCTACTAACATAGTAAGAACCTCAAACAAAGCAAGCCCAGAGTTTAACACCTTTCACTTTCTCCTGGGCCACTGCATCAGACCTGCGTGGTACTCTAAGTCTTGTGAACTATGTCCTAAGGCAGGCTAGTTTAACGGATATGAAAAATCAGTCAGAAAGGTGTGAAAAGATTCATTCAGCAGAGGCAAGACTAAAGAACTGCCAGCTCCTTCTTTCTCCATCCATTGCTGAATAAGTCTCTCTAATTTTCTCCATCTGATAAACTACTGATAAAATCAAAGAGAACTTGAATCTCGGTGTTCTTGTCTCCCAAAGGAGGGCTAAAATTTATGTTTGTTTGCATATGCATTTCCAAAATGAGTAATTTCAAATTATCTCGCTTGTGTCATATGATACTGCCTGCCTTCAGGCATGAAGAACACAAGCATATTAGTGACAAATGTTCTTCATGTCACCTGCCCCAATCAAACCTCTAAAGAAAAGCCAGAGGAAATCTTGGTGGAGAATTTGGAAATGTTGGCATGAAACAGGACCTCCAAATTCCTTCCTGTGCTGTTTATTCAAGATGGATGGTGGGCATGTCCCTGAACAAGCCTGGGGTGCATGGAAATCTCAGCCTCTGTACACAGCAGAAATCCTTAGAAAAGGGGAAGGCAGTACAACATGGAGAGACGGCGCTCAGCGTAGCTCTTCCTAAGTGCAGAAAGACTTGGGATCACCCCGATCCTGTGATATAATTGGCTTCAAGCAGTGCAGGAAAGTCAACAGCTACTAGTATTACAGCATAGTGGTCAGCAATTACTACCAAAGTAACTAACAGTGACTGAGCATTAACTAAGTGCCAGACACTGTGCTGTTAATATGGGTGGTCTGCTTTCATCCACCCCCTCAAAACTTTGCAAGTTAAGTAATAAAAGAATCAGAATCAAATAAGCAGGGAGTCCAGATAAGGCCCTTTCACTTAGCAGGTATGTGACATCAGGCAATCAACCTCTGGAAGCCTCAGCCCCACATCTAAAAACTGGGATAATGGTGCACGCCTCAAAGAGACCTTATACGGAATTAAGTGAGCTGATATGTAGAAAGAACTAGGCATGTAAGTGCTATTTACTTTTAATTTTATTTATTACATTATTTTTCGTTGTTTTTAACTTACATTTACAAAGGAAATTAACACTGATAGCGCAATATCTTTCAAAAAATATCCTGTGATCTTTTTACAAGAAAAAAGTGAAACCTAAAGAATACAAGCACCATCTTATTGATTGCCAGAGAGAATCCAGTTTTTCTGACAGGTTGCAAAGGTGGGGTCTTCCTTGTGGTCCCATGTATGGCCATCAAAAAGGTTTGTAATTTGCCCAAGGACCTTTCCAAGTTAACAGACTCATACTTTCGTCAAATACATACAAGCTGCTCTGCTTTCCAGAAAAGCAAAAGAAAGTCTAAGTAATGACTTGTCTCCCCCAAGCCCAAGCTGAGCTTAGGTGCATATTGCAGATGCGTCTTCTGCTCCCTGGACACCCCCACAGCTCACACCACTATATGCTGTCACCACATCCTTAGGCCAACGGCTCCAAACTCCACCAGTGGGTGAACTACTTTATCCCTAGAGCCTTACAGCAGAGAGAAGGGGCAGGAATTCCTCTCCTACCTTCGTGATGTAATTATTTTTGTGTTACTATCTCATTTCCATCATGGCCACCTCATTATTCCAAAGTCCCAAGAGCTGGCCTTCCATGATGCATTCCCACACGGTTACCAGGGGACCGGCACAGCTTTGCCCTGTCCCCATGGCCGTTTTCTATTTCACTTTAACTCTTACCAGGTTCTCTAAATCCAATCAAAGTTCTTCCCTCCCCAGTGAGAAAGCAACCTACAAGGGCTGCTTTTTCTATTCCTAAATATTTGAAAGGGGGGTCCTTAAGTTTCTGCCAGTGGAAGCTCAGCCTTGGGCCATGACCCCTGATTTCTTCTAAGACTGAGGTGGTCCCACCTTCCAGGGAACAGATGAGGCTAACATACCAAGCAAGGCTTGACTATTCATGCTCATAACTTGACTCTCTCTAGAATTCTGCTAAATCCATTTCCTAGAAGCAGGAGAAGCTGACTATTGGCCTATGGGATAGTTAGTTACCTATTGTTTAATTCTACTACTTGGTACCCACACATGAGGAATAAGCATAGAAAAATGTAATTCCTGTGAAAGTTAATTCTTGGTCTTTGTTGGTCCTTCAAAGCCAAGGGGAGGATTAAATGCTTTAAAAGAGAATCAACTAGTACACTCCATAGCTCCTATGTTGGGGGGGTTGTGAATGGAACTTAACATAAAGAGAAATGGATATTCCTTAACTCCTCTGGGCTAAGAGTGGGATGATGGGTAGGACTGTGATTATTTTTGCATTTTGGGAACCCTTATGATGGTGGTCGACTTGCAGGGTGCTGAAATCTAAAGGCACATGCTCTCAAAAGTCAAGGAAGTAAACGTTGGCTGGGTTCTTTTCTATACTAGTATTATATGCATTTTTAACCCTCCCATGGTCCACAAGCTTCTGACAGGGGCAGAATGGGAGTCGGAAGGCCAGCGTTTCAGTTTGTGGTCCCTGTGGCAGCCACTCATTTGGAACACCCTCGATCGCTGATTCTGGGCTGCCTCTCTGTGCTTCACTACGCCCACCTACGAAAAATATGAAGCATTACATACTCTGCCTTCCCCCGGGATGTGGTCACCCAACACAATTAATTAAGAACATTGAGGTCCTTGTGTTAAAATGAAGTATTACTAAAAACTCCCCCTAGATGGAAGAAAGAAAATAGGATTTCATTACTACATTCATCTGCTACTCCTGAGTAAAGATACAGCACAGCTATTAATGGCTGTAGGAGAGACAGGGGCAGGACCAGCGCCAGGGATGCTCAGTTCAACCCACCTTCTGTCCTGGTTTGCTGGGAGCCCTCAGGCAGTGTACTTAAGCACCCTATAGTTCAACTTGTGCATCTGTAAAATGGGTATAATCATGTTCTCTACCTCACTCGTGAAGCATGGAGCAGTTAATTAACAAAGTGTAAAGCTTTTGAAAATATAAAGTGCAATGTATATGCTAATTATTATAAATCCAAAAAAAGCACCAGGGTTCAATTTTTAATTACTTGTATATTTTATTGAAAAATGCATAACGCATATAATAAAATTAACCTCTGTGTCAAAAATTACTGCTAGCCTGTGCTGTCTTGTTCGTCCCTCTGCCAGAGCTACAGTAGCAATTTCCTAAACTAAAGTATTACTTTTATTCAGTGGTAGAAGTTTAACCAATATAAATAACCCAGCCTAACCGGTGATTTACTATGTTATAAAATAGCATCTCCCATTCTAGCCTCAATTTCCCTTAGTTATTATAACTCAATTAATGTAACACCAGGATCCATTACCAAAATGTTATAATAAGATAACAGAGTTTTATGCCAGCTTTTATGGTAAAGGCTTGACACACTGAAGTATGTATGACTTTTTATTTAAGTCTTTGAAGAATAATCTAAAATAGTCCATAAAAAGTGAAAAAAAGATATTTAGAGGGGGGGTTTTAAAGTGGTTTAGAATGAGAAAATCTCAAGGGGAAGGAGGAGAAACCTGCAGGTGCCATCCCTGGCTTTTTGTTCCCAACCACTGAAAAGAGCATGAAATGCATTGTTCTTGTCCAGGTCCCTTGCATTCCCACAACAGAACAGATTCCCCTCTCGATGGTAACAAAGAACATTTCTCTTCTCCAGCAAACTGGGCTCTTCCTTGTTTAATAATTAACGGTCTGTGGACATTCCGAATTTCAAGAGAAGGACAAGCGACACAATGAGGGTCATTTAAAACCAGTCACGTTCTTTGCCCCTGATGGAACAGAATTAGTAGGATCAAGCCATGGAGACCCAAAGCTGTGGGCCCTGCCTCAAGTTAATTACCAGGTTGTAGGGAGACAAGGCCAAAGATGTTATGAACCAGCCTGAGACTATTCTGAGAGCCATCTGCAAGAAAGATGTGGAGCTGAACAAATGAAAGGATGGGAAAGGCGGTGGACTAGGTGCATATCACCAGTAGGGAACTTAGAGCAAGGAACAGTCTCTGTGCAGAACTGTGGGAGGGTATGAGTCGTCAGCAGAGCCATAAGGAAAAGACGGCAAAAAGGCAGAGAAACATAAAGCTGGGTGAGGGTCTGGGTGATTCAGATTTGCTCTAGGGACGAAGGGAAGACAAGATGCTGCCCTTTCCTGGAAACAGGTGATGAAAACCAGGGACCCTCTTCTGCACCCTCTCTGATTGGATTTTAAGCTACAGACAAGTGTCCAAATACTATGGAGCCTCCTCTTCCAAGTGCCATGTTCAAATGGGCCGTTCTTAATGGTATTCCCTCTTTTGCCCATGAGTATTCTGTCTGGCAGAACTTAGCATGGTGACAGTGAGTGAAATTCATTTCTTTGCTTTTAGCAACAAACATGCTCTGTCCTGCTTGTGAAAGTCAGCCCTTTCCACAGTTTGTTCTGTCCCAGACTCCCCATCCTGCCTATTCCCTTTTCTGCTGCTCACTACCTTCAGCAGACACAAGAAACACAATGTGTGGAATTGGACTGGCCCCAGGAAAATGCTTGCTGCAACTGCATTATTGCTGTGGCATAAAATCACACCACACATCCACTTGGCACATGCCCATGGGTTTTGGAAAAAAGAATAGGTGATTAAATGGGACAGTGGTACATGTACCGTTAGACGAACGAGCCAATTTTCCGAGAGAAAGTATCTCCTCTACTTCAAATATGGGAAAGTTGAGAAAAGGAGAGATTTAGTTAGCTTCCTCCAGAGTTGTTGTTTTTTTTTTTAAGAGCTTGATTATGATGCATATGAAACATTTTAAAGTTTGAGTACTACCTATAAATCTGTTCCCTTTTTGCTAATTGCTCTCAATAAACTAGATGAAGAACTGAGTCTCTCGGCCCAGGACTCGTTCTGGCATGCCTGTTGGGCACAAGTTCAGAGTGTGTAGGTCCTATCTGATAGGCCCTTTGGAAACAGAGAGATTGACTGATGGATAAATGATAAGTAGATACACCGTATTAATACCTAAATTATCTTACAAGGAACTCAAGGTGATTGAAAATAGGATACAGTAAACAGTTTGTCATCATAGACATTTCATCAGAGAGAATCCTTTGAAGGGAGTAGGCACCTTGTTTCGGCCTCCGTGATTCATTGGCACCAGCATGGACCCACACAAACCTGCAGACACCTTTACGTTGCAATGAGAGCAGCCAGGAGAGCAGAAGGGGAGCCCAGGGGAACCTGCTCGTAGCACCTCCTGAGGGGCCAGTTGCCTGCAGTGAATTCTCTCCCCTCTATCCATGATCTGTTCCCCAGATAAATCCATGGCCACACTTGCCCTATTTCCCTAAGGACTCCAGCTTGTGGTGACTCCCCTGGAAGGCCACCGGCTCTGACCTCCACCCTGCTAAGGGACAACACTGTTTACGCTTTGCTTTCTGCTCCTCCACTGTCAGCAGCTGCTCCCACACTCAAGCTAAGAAAAGGGAAGAGCTAAATACAAGGGCCACACAGGCCCAGGTGGCACCTTGCTGCTCTCCACCTTTGGAATTGCAGATGAGTGGGCCTCAAAGATGTGTGCTGGGTCAGTGGGCCTTTATCGCAGAATAAGGGACCCAGAGCTTTCTTCCCACTTCTTCGCATGTCTAACAGGGACAATGCTGTGCACTTTGTCAAAAATTCTGCCTGCTTATAAGCCATTGTCCTGTCTTTATATCTTAACTCTCCTTACAGAAATCCCTTTATGGACCCGCACTCGGAATACCTGCTGACTCGTTTACAATCCCATGCAGTTTTCTATGTGAATGGCAATTAGTGCAGATGATAAAAAACCAATTCCTTTGGCTTAAGCCACCAAACACTTGTGAGATGGCATGATTTGTGGCCTAGATACCATTGATTCTATCCAGGCCATTCACACACTCTCACAACAAGCAGGGTCAAAGCTCTTACGAAGGCCTTTGAGGAATTTGGCCCTAAAACATTGATTTATTAAAGGCTCTCTGTGCAGTGTCTGGAAGGCTGGAAGAAAGGAGAGGAGCATGTGTACGTGTGTGTGTGTAAGCTTTAGTGAAAGTGTCAGCCCCAACCTCTTTTTCCCGCGGGCAAATTCTCCACTAATAGCTTTAGAGCAGAGGTAACTTTCCCAATGCTGGATCTTCTGCCAGCATCCCTGATTTCACACACAGGAGGAATGGGGCAATGGTCCTATAAAACTAAGAGTAACCAATCACATGAATTATAGGGTCAGGAGAGAAATGTAACTGATCATATCTCTCAGCGGTTCCATCAGAGTCTTGCAAACATTTAAGAGATGACCTTTGCACATCCTTGAAGACAAACACCGCAAGAATTATGGTACCAGGAAAGCTTTCTCCAGTCCTGGCTCCCAGGCCCCTGGGAGAGAGACGAACGTGGAAAGCCCGGGGACATCTCTCAAGTGTCTTACTGCTAAAGATTTAAAAAGTGTCAAAAATCATTTCTCTGCTGATCGTTAGAGAAGCAAGATGTATGCTAGCTTGTAGAAAATAAGGATGATTTTCTTAATTTTACTACCTGGGTTATATTTCTAGGTAGGCCACAACAAAACAAGCTGGGACTAGACTTCGTCTATTTATTAGTAAAGCTACTTGCTGATTTTTGTAGGATTCCTTTATCTAGCTTAAGTACTATTGCATTTGTTGAGAAAACATCTTCATTTCTCACTTTCACAAGTCAAATAGATTAAAACATTTTTTTTGCATTGAGGAGGAATACTTGGGGTTGCCAGCATTTACTGGGGCTGATGAAACGCTGGAGATATTGGTTCTTCTCAAGGACAGAAGAACCTGGCCACAGCTTGCTCCAAGCCTGGTGCCACAACCTCTTCCCAAGCAAAGCATGGGCTTGGTTCCTACAAGATATTATAACCTGGGTGATAATAGCATTACAGAACATTGAATGTATTTTGACTAAGAATTGATCAGCTTCCTTTGACTGAGGAAATGAAGCTACTTCAACAATTGAATAAAATGTGATAGTGCCTAGGAGTACTAATATCCCCCAGCCAATTCTAATATAGGTATTTATTCCCACTGGGTGCAGTGTGGAGAGTAGGTGAATCATCAGTACTAACCAGACACAGTCGAAGGGGTTATGCATGCTCAACAACTACATGCACTTAAAAACCCTATCCAGAAAACAGTTGTAATAAAGCAATCCTTTGCAATGTTCTTCTGGGTGGATTCAGTGTAACCCTAAAATGAATTCTTTCCCTTCATTTATCTCGGCAGATTAATCTGTAGAATTAGGAATATGAAGGGAAGCATTTGCCTGTTTCATTAGGAGAGTCTCAGACTTATGCATTATTTTGTTGTGCTATACACCCAAAGCCAAATGAGCAATGTAAGGAGATAAATATGTTTTCAGAAAAACAATTTAAGATCAATTGAACCTAAACTAACAGACTAGAAATAATATTTTCATAGCTATTCAAACTGATTCTGAATCCCACGGGAAGTTGTAGATAATTCCTATCACATATCACAACAATCTCAGCTTCTCAATGGTGGGAGGAAATTAATATTTATTTGGAATCTTCTATGTGCTAGACACTGGACAGGCATTTTTACTTGTATTCTTTAATCCCCACAACCAGAGCTGACATCCAGCTGGTCTGCTCCAGAACAACGTACTGGCTGGCATCCAGTACAATTGGCCAGACATCATTTCCGAATGGTCTGTGCCCTGAACGGCCTTTCAAGAGTGCTCTTTTTATTATCTCGGTATTTGCAAATAAAGAAACTGGAGTTCCTGTGAATAAGTAACTTTCTGAGAGTCACACAGATATTAAGGAGAAACAAATGTTCTGATACAAATGATCTCTTCTTATGCCTCACTTATTTCTATGTAATTTATTTCATGTTTTTACTTTGCTGAGAAAGTTGAGGTTGGGTTTTGGTTATAATTTTCCCTCAGTATATGCTCTAGAATGCAAACAGTGTCAGTTAAATATCTCCACAAGTATTCACTGAGGGCTCTGTTTACAGAGCAGTTGAGTATGACATATTACATATTTATAAGAAAGGGATTTTTATTTTTTTAAGTATTTTCAACAGTATTGAATAGTTATTGGAGACTCCTAGAACATGCCAATTGGAGAACATTTGCCAAGTGTATGAGGAATATTTATCTATCCATGCTGAGAAAGATAATAGTCAAGAAGCACTTGCTGTCTGGAATGAAAAACCAGAGTTAGGAGGAACATCACCCTCCTTCCAGCCCCATCACCCATCAGATGCTTCAATGTTTTATACAATATCCCAAACAAATGACTTTAGCCCAGGTCTGAATCCTTGAAAAGCCAAATAACTCATCTTTGGACAGCTGTGTCTATTAGAAAGTTCTTTCTTACAGCTTTGTATCACTGGCCTTAATGTGAAATAACTGCAATACCTATTTCACATGGTAATTCTTCCACCGTTTGCAAAGATATTTTATCTTATACTCCCATCAACCTTTGCCTTCTCCCAGGATAGATGGCTCAAGTTCTACAGCCATTTTGTATATGGAAATAATTTCAAGTTCTCTCACGATCCAATGCACTCCAGTGTATATATTCTTCTCCATCAAAGTGTCCTGAACCATTTTAACACTCCCTGCTCAGTCTGACCACCACAAAGCAGGGCATTTTCTTGCAAGGTCACCAGAAATACAGAACACATCAAGGTAAAAGTACTTTGAAAGCACTGTAAAGTGATACATAATCAAATGCCAATCAATATGATAAAAGCTACAAATCTTGGGCCAAATGGGTACCAAAATGTTCAAACCAGAGAAGTCTTCCCAGAGAAGAGGAGCTATGATCAAATATACTCGATGGGATTCACAGAGAAGAGTGTGGAAAGCATTTGTGTGGGGGTACAGGGTGTATTATGTAGTACCCAGAGGTCAGAAAACAGATTTGCTTAACCAGGACATAGATCTCCGTTGACAATTCATGAAGACTGCAAGATTGTGGAAGCACAGGTTCTCAGGGATGAGATCAAGGCAAGAACTAAAACTTGGTCACCCTCTTCCACTTGATAAGTGGTTTACATACATTGTTTCTCTTAATCTTCACACTTAACCTGTTGGGCATTCATATTCATATTATAGATTAAAAAAAAACAAAGTTAGTAATAGATGGAGTCACGAGACAAACGTAAGTTCTGTTCTCGCTACAAAGCCTTGGACCTTTCCTCTACATCTCATGGAAAGAGGAACAGTTAGTGGGAGTCTTCAAATGTCAGGATGAACACAAAGAAGCTATGATCTTGCTTCTATTTTATGATAACAGAATGTTATTTTGCTGGCAGTGAAGGTGGTTAAGTAGAGTTTTAGTCTTATCAAATTCATGCGTGTATAATGCTAATATAAGAAAAATTCCTAACCATTAAAAATTCTGAGTGAAAATCTGTGCCCAAAGCTGTTTCCCCCTGAATCAGCATATGGGTCCTTCTCAGATCAGCCCTAAAATATACAATAAAATATACAAATGGAAGTAGTCCCACAGGAGGTAATTTAGATAAATTGTATCTCTATTGGATTCATTTTTCATTTGTGAATCACATTCATTTCATGAACCACATGTATCCTATCAAGTTTCCAATTTCATGAACCACATGTATCCTATGAGGTTTCCAGTTTCTTCACGGCATAATCAGCAATGTAGAACCGTCCCATGTGAGAAACGGAAGTGACCCTGGAGCTCAGCCAATTCTGTGGGATCTATAAATGAAGCAAGTGGTTACAGAGGTTCCAAGATCACAAAGTCAAGGAGTGAAGGGTACAACAGAAGCACAAATCCAGACTTTTGTCTCAACAACTCTCTGCTACCTCTTAGGAAAAACATCACTTAGACCAAAGCTGTCTTCAAAATGCCAGCACTTCCAACAGAGAGGTGGGGAAAACACAGCCTCTCCTGTTCCGCTGATCTTCCCTGCACTGAACTGAGTTGGTGCCTAACGAAATCAGATCAGTGAGCATCTGAATTACGCAGATGAGACCTGGATGGAGCATCCCCATCCCAAATCCCCGTTCATGTCTCTGTGAATACATCTTGATGTAGAAGGAACAGAAATAAAGAAGACCCGTGTCCAGAGAAGCTGAACTATATGTTTAGCTTCCCAAGGGGTATAGGTCATTCCCATTAGGATCAGTAACCCAACTCTTAGCAATGAATCCAAAAACCCTTATTTCCTTTCCTCAGAAATGACCGTGAAATGAGAAGCCCTAGAAGCCCCAGACTGCTCAGAGTCAAAGTACAGCTGTGCCCCAGGGGGTGTCTCTTCCTAATTTTAAAATCAGCCTGAAGATGTGCAAGTTGACAGGCTAAACTGATGAACCCACCTTCAGAGTGTGGGTTCTTTGGATCTTCTGTTCAATTTAGTCTGTTTAGTGGAAATCAGACCTAAGAAATTTTCTAATAGCCCAAACTCTCCTAAACCCCATTGTCCCAGCTTATTCAAGCATACGTGACACGAATTACAAGGTGCTAACTGGGTTTCAGTTGTCTCCTTCTTTCTTCTTCATTCTTTTTCTTTTTTAAAGTGCTTTACATCTAAAATAAGTTTTTTTTTCCCATGGGTGCTTAACAGGTTTTAATTTTATAAAACATTGTGCAACCAGATACCTTAGGGAACAGTAATTAACTGGGATTATGTTTGCATTTCAGTGAATTCTAAATGAGAAGCCTAAATACTAATTTTTGTCTATCACCAAATGGGAAAACACACAGCTGTGCTCACTTCTGAAGTCTATTCCTTTGCTTACTGTGAATAACTTCCTAAAGATAGTTATAATTTGCCCCTTGCTTAAACAGGCCTTCCCCAAGAAATGCCATGGATTGTTTAAAATAATGAAAAAAGTTTACTTTTAATTTTTGATACTTGTTCCTGGCAGTCTCCAGTCCACATTCTTCCCACCAACAGCTGGCCAATACCCAGCAAGGGGCAGAATATTCATGTAACAAATATTTCTTGTGCATTTACCGTAGGTCAGGCATCATACAGACCAGTGGATGTTACTTACAATAAAGGCAGCATCATTGTGAAGTTGAATCAAGGTCATTTCAAGATGAGAATGAGAAGTGGATGAACTGAGGTCACCTCTAAGTTGTATACTAAGCATGAGTCTGGGAGAACAATGAACCTTACCAAGTGACATGTCTGCATTGTAGTAGCCTTACAGTTCACCTTGATTCAAATTCCAGTCCTACTAGATTTATATTTGGGACAGTGAATTTTTCTTCAAGCCTCTCTCCTCATCTATAAAATGGGTATAATCGTTCTTACCTTCAATGGCACCTGTAACATTTAGTGAGATACTGATATTTGGAACATACTTAATAAATGGCAGCTCTCATCTGCCTCATCATCGCACCTACAAGGGAGCAAGTACATCATCCATCACATCAGGAAGAGGCAGCTGTTCCCCTTCTGCTTACAAGGTGAGATGCTTATGTTGGCATATCCTTTGTAGAATAGATCTGTACACATAGGTATGTTCAGACAGTCTCTTTATCTGGCCTGTACCTCTGGAACCTTGCATTTAAAGATTGCAATAAAACCTTAGGTACATTCTGTAGAATGTCAAGAAATATTAATTATGGATGTCTCATGGATGATTTTTTTTGAAGTGCAGTTTTATTAATTTCAAGTTCATAAGGCAATCAAACTAAGCTGGGATGATTTCTGTTACAAGACCTTAAGGAACCTGATTTGATCAATACATGGGAGAGATTTGTAGTGGATCTCTTAGCTGCATCTCTCTCAATGGGTCCACCTTCACAATACTGTAGGTGTTGGAAACAAGCTTGTCTCCTCCATTTATACTGTTGATTTGCATTATCTACAAAGAGTTTACTATACAAAGACACAGTTAATCGTGATGCCTGTCTGAATTCTTAACACAGTTTTCTTAATGGTTTGGCCATTGTCTCTGTAGTAATAAGAAGGCAAGCATTTTGTGACTTTAACCAATTAGAAAAATCATCTCATGATGGCCTGAAATTTTCTTATTCATGGCCTCTCAAAAGGAAATACATCTGTTAGTCTTCGTTTGGGGAGACTTGCACTGAGGGAAGGAATAAAATAAATACCCTTTAGTTGAGTAGTCATTGACTCCTAATGGAGTTTGGTGGCTAGACTTTCAGGAAGTTCATAGGTTCAGACAATTCAAGTGAGTCTTTGGAAAATAGTCCAAATGACTGATGTCCAGTGTAGAATGGAAACAATGAATGTGCTAACAACAAATCACTCTTATCTACTCATTAGTGTGGGTCCCACAAGGTTTTCTAAAAGTCCATACAGCCAACTTAGATTGGGTTACTGATTTGGTTGTTACATGAAAGTTATAAAAAGGCATTTATTCCAAAAGTCTCTTTTTCATGTAGTTTTAGATAAAAGAATGCATACACCAAAAAGCAAACCATCTCCCCCACACTATGAAATATACCCATAAACCATATCCCCATACCCCAGATTTTTGTCCACACTATCATTATCAAAGGCTTAGGTAAAAAAATAATCCCAACTTCAAAACCATTTTATTTTTCACCATATTTCTTAGAAGCAAAACCTCTCCATTTTTTAGTTTTCACCTTGCAACACTGGTGTAACCTCAGTGAGAAACAGAGCAAGAAAAATATTTTATCATAATACAACATGATGAAGTTTGTAAGTTATTTTACATAAGTCATTTCATTTGATACATTCATCACAAAGCACCTACTGGACTCCTGCATTTCAAGGACTAGTGTGAGGCCCAGGAGGTGCCAAAAAGAAAGGTGTTATCTGTTCTCAAGGGGTTTATGGCCCACCCTTGTTGTAGGTAGTATATTATTATCCTTTCCATTTTATAAGTGAAGGAGGTTGAGAGACTTGCCTGAAGTCACACAGGCAGAAAGTGTCTGAGCTAGATTTAAAATTGAGGCCCTTCTTCACTAAGTATTACATTCATTCTGTTCTAACACTCCCCCAGTGGAGGGACTTTCTGCCCGTCACTGGATGGAGAACTTTCCCATCTAGCCAGCACTAAGAATTCGATGGGAACTTTAAGATTCAGCAGAATGGAACTTTCTTCTACAAAAGACGTGTATAGTGTTTATGCCCTGACTTGCCTCAGGCCCTCTGCAATATCAGCTGTATGCTATGGGGAAAGTGCTTTGTGTTTCTTTCAAGTTTTTGTATGGTGCAAGCTGGAGGAAAATGTTTTAAAACCATGTTTCTGCCTTCACTGTGTGGCTTAGAATAGGGAGTGAGTATTATTCACCTTTCAAATATCTACTCTTTCATCTAACTTCAAATATTTATTCTTGCAAGAGTAAATATGATAGCCATTGTCACATGCTCAAAAATTATTTCATTCACTTTTAAAGTGGGGGAAGTAACTTGCTCTTTCATCTGCACAGAAAATGATTGTTCAAGGAAAGATTTGTATCTAATCAAGGGGATAGAGGGAACATCTTATTAATTGGAGGAAAACTAAGAGGAGCAATCTCAATTGTACTGCAAAGACAGTAAAGATAGTGTTACAGGAACAGGAGAGAAACCGCCACGTTCCTCTGAGCCAGTCTGTCACAGGAGCACATTAAGCAACAGGAACTTTGAAGATACAATCATTATCTTCACAAGTCAGGAACTCCCAAACAAGCTTGGGCTTTCCTATGGCTTTAGTTGGAATTCCTTTTTGGAAAAATGCTTATCAATTGCATAGTCACTTTAAAGCCATCCTTAACGCCTCTAATTTCTCTTATACTTGTTAATCATGCAATATACTCTCCGTGCCTTTGTGATCTTTTTGATTCTTGACCTGGGGACTTTTACAGCATCTCCCGTTTTCACTGTAATTTCTCTAATACAGAAAAAGAAAACAAGAAGAAAGACAGTGCGGGAACATCTTGATGTTGTGTTAAAATCTTTCCTGCCTCTGGAGCCAGGTCTAGATAGACATAGAGAAATCAGTAACCGAAAGCACTGTGCTTTTGAGGGGAGCTACAGAGCTGAGATGGGCAAGGGGAGCAGCTGGAGTCCAGCTGACAGTAGGATGGCGACTGTCCTTGTGGAGAACAGGTGGACAGGAGATGTAATATGCTGTGCCCTATGGCAGCCACTAGCCATCTGCTTTGGAAGATTCAAACTATGGTTACTCCAAAATGAGATGTGCTGTAACTGTTCATTAGAGAGAGGATTTAATATCAAAAATAAGAGGATGCAAATACCTGTGAATAATTTTTATATTGATTACATTACTTGTGAAATTGGTATGTTGGTTAAATTCTGTTCAATAAAATATACGATTAAAATTAATTTCATCTGTTTAATTTTGCTTTTCTAATGCAACTGTTAGAACATTTAAGTTGTATACTTTCATACATGTAATTTTTTTGGTATGTAATTCTTTATATACATGGCTCACATAATTGTATTGGACATCACTGTTATAGTCTGTCTAACTTGCCTTAGCCTTACCCATCCAGAAACAGTAATGAATCTGAGTAGAAATTAGACACTTTTCTCTGAAAAATTCTACCTTGACTGGGAGGTCCCAAAGTGCAAATGGCAGAAACAAAGGTGGGATTAAAGACCTTTACTTAGGCACTCACCCAGTCTTTGTCTTCCTCCCAAGCAGAAACAGATCTTAAATGCTCTGAGAAAAGATGCTGTCAAAATGGTTGCCCTTATCCTGAATAAAGTTCCAAAGAATCTCGAGACAAACTCAACTCTTATAGAATTTCTAGCTTCCCTTTTCAGATTAGGGACATTCCAACAGGTAGCTGAACTCAATGGTGAAGAGTCCACCTAAAATTAACCACTGAAGATTAAAAATGCCATTTCAAGGTCAGGGAATCACTTGGCTTAGCCTTCTTTTCTATGTGGCCATTGCTGTTTAGTCCTTGGACAGTGTGGGAAAATGACAGGATAATAGTTCTCAACCCTGTTGGGATAGTTTGGAAAGGAGCTTTTGAGTGTCATGTGGAGGGACAGCAATGCACTTTCGTTACTAATTACCCTGTAAAGTAGCTTTGGCTCTAATTACTGACAGTTGAAATAGTCATCCTAGTACTTTGTAGATATCAGATTTCCATCAAAGAATAAGACAGACTCAGAGCTCTAAGTATCGGAAGGGGAATCAGTTATGTATTTGCTTGATTACAGGTCACCGAAAAATCTGGCATGACTGCTCTGCATGACATTTCAGTGGTGGACATGTGTCATTCATCAGTCATTTGTCCAAACCCACAGAATGTACACCTGTTAACTGTGGACTCCGGGTGACAATGGCATGTCCATGGAGGTTCATCAATTATAACAAACATACCACCTGGTGAGGATGTTGATAGCCGAGGAGGTCATGCATGTGTGGCAGCAGGTAGCATATGGGAAATTATTGTGAATGTAAAACTGCTTTATAAAACAAAGCCTTAAAACATATATATGTACACAGAAATAAAAATAAATAAATATATATACATATATACAAAAAAGTTCATGTTTTCCTCCCATAATGGGAAATCTGCAGGCGGGCTGTCCATAGCTGGTGCTGAGTGGCCATGAGGGAGCTTCCTATGCTCAGTGACCTGTAGCTCGTAGAGCCTCTCCCTCGTGTTTATAACCTTGTGGTGCAGGAAGGCTGCTGCACATCCAAGTCTTGCCTTGTTCCCACAGGAGGAACATGAAGCCCTGGTTCCTGTTTCAGGAAAGCAACAGTCTTTCCAGAACACCTCTATTTGTATCCTATTGGCCAGAACTGTGCCACACGACCACCCCAGATGCACGGGAGGATGAAGAAGCAAGTGCTTTTAGCTGGGCTCATTTCCGCTCTGGCAAAATCAGGATTCTTTTCCTAAGGAAAAGGGGAATGCACTCTGGGTGGGAATGAGCAGTCCCTCCCACAGAGGGATCTGGAGAGTCTCTCTAATCACCTTACACATAATGAAACTCAAACAACTGATAACATTGACCTCTGACACATATGAAAAAGCTGAAGAAAGAAAGCATACAAACTTTCAAGAAGCCATCACGTTTATAAATCTGACTGGAGGCAAATAGGACTGAGAACTGTTTGTTGACCATTGAAAATCAGTGTTTGTTGATCATAATGATGTTTTTGTGAACAATTGGTACAACTATGTTTGAATAATAAGGAGCTGTTCTAATGAATAATATTGAGCAAATAGCATTTGACTATAAAAGATCACCTGGAGTTCAATGGAAAGGAAAATAATTTGGAAAAGACTGAAGAGAAAGAAACTATTTGAATCTTAATCTTCATGTATCTTGTCTTCCAAATGGCATCACTAGCTGACTTAAACATCTTTCCCCAAGAAATATATAAATAAATCCTTCCACTCTGTTGATTAGAAAGGAGTCAATCACTGAGAGACCACAGATATCATCAGCCTACCAAGAAGAAATGACACCCCCTGGCCAATCATTCATCTGGGGGTTTTAGGAGATGTGTCCCTAGAAATGAGATGGATTTAGAATAGGATAGAATAGGCATGCATCATTTGCAGTAAGACTTTGTATTGTTCTAAGAAACTTCTGCTTTAGTTATGGGTGTGTGTGCATGCTGGGCACAATGTAAAACGAATTTCTTTCTGTGGGTTGTGGTCAAAAAAGTTTGAAAAGCCACTATCTTAGCAGTTTCAGAACACCTAAGAGCAGCCATTAGCATAAGTCACCAAAAAGAAAATACAGCCTTAAGAACAGCACAGGAACTCAAAACAAGAAATGAGCCAGAGAAAATTAAAGTCAAATGTAGAATAAGGCAATCTTCAGACCCACAGAGGGCATAGTAAACTACAGGAATAGCAAAAACGGATGACCATTTGTAAAAGGGGAGGACAAATCTTTATCCTGTTATAATTATTTTAATTCATGGTGAGCTGGAGAAGATATGATACTTGGGAACAGGGGACAAGGACTGTCCGATCTGAAACGACTTCAGAAAAGCAACAAGACTGAATTCTAACCAGCTATGTGTGAGAGGCACCACCCTGAAGAGAAAGGATCAGCAGTTAAACGAGATTATGCTTGCAAAAGTCACATGTAATTAGTCATGTTTATATGCCTAAATTAACAGTTATAACCCTGTGTTATTTATATCATTTGCAGGTAGTTACTTGGGTTGTTTTCTAAAGTCACAAGTTAAAGAACAATGTCAGGAACTTCATGAAAATGCGCGATAATGGTAGACTCGGTTTGTTTTCCAGAATTTACCACAGTAATGACTGCCCAATAAACAAGGTCTGGTAGCCAGTAACAACTAACCAGCCCTGGTACGGATAATTTTACAAATGGCATCCAAACAGGAAGTGGCCCTGGACCAGAAGAGTAATGATTTGCATATGCTGTGTGAGTGTTCCAGAAAGGTTAATGATCTGGTGCCCCAAACCAATATTCTCTAAACATTTGTTTGGTATTTATTTAGGTGAGTAGCTGAGCACTGTGCAATCTTCTGCCTCCAAACTCACATACTCATGCAGTGAATGCAAAGCCATACAGTTAACCAGACCCACCCTCTGGAAGGCAGTTTAGCCATGAAGACATGCCCGTGCCTCAGGCAGCTTCTAACTGATACGGTATTCTCCCTGAGAAGAATTCTATAAAATACAGTCACCTCCAGCTCATCACATTTCCAGTGATTGTTAACATGCTCTTTCCGTTGGAACCTGGCTGCCCAGCCCAGACTACGTGATCTCTCTCTGAACATTCCCACCATTTGGGTAATGGCTTTCATTCTGGGCTTTGTGGGAGATAAGACAGTTATTGGTGAGGGGAGAAGAGATTCCAACATCTGATCCTCAAAGGGCCATAGTAACCCTTCTGGCCATGATCACCAAGGCAAACGAGGTAGTGCCACTATCCCTCCCCTTCACAGATTCTGCCCTGCTGGGATTTCTTTTCCTTGTGATGTTTGCTTGACCAAACTTAGCTGCATAAAAAGTTTAAGAGTTGATCCATGATCTGTACAAGTCCTAAAGAAAGCCCTTTGCTATTACCTGCCTTGAGAAGGCTTTACTTCATGAAATAAGATGAAACTTCTAAAGGATCTGGACAAGTATAAAACTGTTTAGGTAAATGCCTAAATGAACGTTAGGAAAAATGAATCTAATGTTAGGAAAGATCCTTGTCTAACTCATGGCAACTGCGTCAAAGT
Organism: Manis pentadactyla; assembly: GCF_030020395.1. NCBI lineage: Eukaryota > Metazoa > Chordata > Mammalia > Pholidota > Manidae > Manis > Manis pentadactyla. The sequence continues at coordinate 96,225,547 of NC_080021.1, read as the reverse complement.
TGTCTACTGTTTGGACAATCACTCTTCTGTGCATTTAGCCACCTAGCTTCCTCCATCACCACATGTACTCAGCCATTTCTTCAGAAAGCTGCTCCCTGTTCTAATTGAACTTCCGTCAAGCTGCTAAACAAATATTCTGCTAAACAAAAAGCCCCCACCACAGGAATGGACCAGTGACAATAAGGGTCTATCACCGAGCTTGTTTGAACTGAAGCCTCTTGAGTCAAGAGGTAAATAGAATTGAATTGGAGACTGTTAGCGGCTACCTTCTCTATTATGAGCAGAAAACCAATCTGAAGTAGAAAGAGAAAGACAGTAAGGACAACTCAGAATTACAAGCAGAGCCAAAAGGAGAAAGAGCCAGCTGATGACCTTATATGAGTTTGAATAAAGTTGTTCTTGAAACCAGACTTCTGACTACATGAGCTAGTACATCCTCTTTTTGCTTGAAATAGGAGCTGTTGGGTTTCTGTCACTTGTAATCAAATGAGTCCTGCCTGATACTCCAAGTATATTCCTTCACTCCAAGCCTATGGCTTACTCTGATAGATGTATCCATACTGCCTGCTAACTCATCTCATCCAAGATTCTGTGACCATGTTTCTTCCTCTAGAAAGCCTTCCTGACCATCTGGGAAGACAAGCACCTTCCCTTGTTTCCCAGAGTGCATTGTGCCTGCCCCTCTCACAGCACTTCCCTCAGTGGTGGTCTCTCCCAGTAGACCATGGGCCTCTAGAGCCTGCAGGACAGGGGGCTCTACCTCATCTTTACATTGCTAGGTCCACAGCAGTGCCTGGACACAAGAGATATGATAGATATTCAGTAGAAGTCTCCTGAATAATGTTTGTTTAAAGAAAGCCAAAGACACTTACATTACAAAATATTCAGAGAAAGAAATAACTCTCGATAGAATCACCATTAAATATCTTCTGATTTAAACACAAATATCTCCCTGGTGAACTAACTATACAAGTTATGGACCAGTTTCATGTCCACCTTTGTGGGCTCTGTAGAACAAGGAAATCTCACTTTATAGCTAATTAATTAATGTGTTCATTGGTTCAATAAATATATACTGAGTACCTAAGATTAAGCTGCATAAACTCTAAAGGCAGATTGTCACTGTTTATGTCAGCCATTCAAATCATCCAAAACTTGATCTACTGGTCTGTAGGATTTATTCATAATGCCATTGGATAAAGGAAATTGGGTTAGAAAGTGTGATATATGCAGACCAACACTTATATTCTTTCTTTTATGCTTTTAGGTTTCCAAATCCTTTTAGGATTTCCAGTACTGTGAAATGTGTACATATGTGTATTCTGTAGAGTCTTTTGCACTATGGGAAGCTGAGAAGTATGCTAATTAAGGATGAAAATTTGCAGCAGCAAATGTTGACAAAATCATTATAGAATTTTCACCTTGTGCAATTTATGGTAAACCCTAAGATTTTTTTTTAATCCGAAGCCCAACTGATATTTTTTTGATTCTCCTACTTCATAAAACTGTCTGTAGTTATCTACAGGATTTCACTCTGCTGATCACTTGTAACCAGATTCATCTACTTATCAGTCCACTCATCATTATCTACTACTCTACCTAGGTGAAGAGTGAAACAAATCTGGAATATTCCATCAGGGCAATGGTGTCAGTCTTGGTGGGGAGGAAAACCCTAGGAGGCCAACATAGTTGTGTCATTTTTTAAAATGACCAACAAACAAACATTTCTGAACATTGCAGAGTGATAATTAATATAATGTGAGTACAGCTAGTAATATCTTGTAAGGATCACTCCATTGCTTTAATGAGAGGACAGTGGTAGCAAAATTAACCTAAGTTTTATGAAGGCAACTTAGGTAAAGAAAAACCTTCAGGAGCTATCCAGGAGAATTGCAAGCATGCAATTGCAAAAATTCTATTTTCCTAGGAAGGCTATAGCAATCCTACAGACCAGTAGATCAAGTTTTGGATGATTTCTCAATAAAGTGTTCATACTTGTAATTTTGCTGTTATGTGCAACAGCAGTTCTCAAAGTGTGGTCTGATGAACTCTGAAATCCCCAAGATCCTCTTTACATGTATGTGAGGACACAAAGAATGAACTCAGAAGCAGACATGAGAATCCAACTGTTTCCTTAAAAGAGATGTGCAAAAATGTAAAATAAGACTATTCTCACTAATTTTGTTTTGCATTGGAATAGGTTTTTCATAAAACATGGTTTGTTAACACGTAATGTATTTATTGTGGATATTTTTTAAAGAGTTTAAAAATGTATATTTTAGTATCCCATTTTTTATTTCAAATAGAGTAAATAACACAGATAGAATACATAAATAAAAGCCCTTCAGGGTCCTTAGTAATTTTTAAGAGGGTCAAGCGTTCCTGACACCAAATTTTTGAGAATCACTGATACCTTCCAGTTAAGCTTTCAATATGGTTCCAGGTACTCTAATGGTTCTTAAGCATCTTCTCTTTCTTCTTGATTTCATGTTTCATCAGTTCACTGAGTAGTAAAACCTATATATGAATCTTAGTAATGAAGAAGATTAAGTCACAACAAATGAGCAACAATTGAGAACCTACTATGTGCAAAGTGTTATACAGGTACACAAAGATGTCCTTTTGCCCATCCTTCCCTGGAGATATTTAGGCTACAGTAAATCTACAATACAAAATGCATAAAATGCTTTTATGGGCTTGGATTATAAAGATGGAAGGGTTTGTCTTTGACTATATCCAAGAGAAATGCTACACTTTTCTAGGACAATTGACTCTTGCATTCAAAAGGAGCCTGAGTATTTCTTTCCAGAGTTTTGTAAAGTGCTGGGCTGTTTGTTCTTGACTATGGTGACCAGTGCTCTTTCTGATCCTTACAGGACAAGTTAAAACACCAATTCCTAATTTCAAATATTAGTACACTTCACACAGACTTGGCCATTGCAAATGGCTTGTGACATAACAACTGATTGCACCTTATGCTGAAAGATAGGAGTAACCAGTTGTCTTACTTCAAAGGTATTAGGAACATCAGAAAGAAACTATGCATAAAACAAACAGGAAATACAAGGAATAACACTCTGGAAACAAAATTTCATCACTGGGTCTTTAAACCATGTTTTCAAAGGTCTATAGGATTATGTCCCACTCAGATCTGGTTTAAGGGATTTCAAATAATCCAACTAAACCACGGTCTGTATTTGCTGATTCATTACTATGATAGCAAAAATACTGCATTTAGGTGACTACCTATCCGGAAAGTCACTGCATTAACATACCCTAAAATTATCTTTAAATGTATAAAGAGATAGGCAGGCATCTTAGGGTAACAAATGAAGGGGTAATTAGTAAATTCTATCCAGTTGGTTGTCATTACCATTTTGTTTCACATTATTAGAGAAAGAGTTCTGCATGCTTTTTATGAATTTGTGTATTTCATTTCATTAAAGGAATGGTCTATCAGTGGCTTCTGCAGACTGCACAGTGCCCTAGGATAATTACACCATTTGAAATCATTTCAGATACTTTGTTTTGAATAGAATTAAGGAAAAAGCGGTGGCCTTTTTTTCATGTAAAAATAAATTATTGTTCATTAAATGTAACTGTTCAATAAATATAATTCATTGGGTGATAAACAGTTTCAGCCTATTAGGTGCAAGACTTGGCTTGGTGGTAAAAATTAATTCGTAACTACCTTGTTCATTATCTGAGTTTTAATGCCACACCTATTAAGATGAAAAGAAATTCAGCCAGACAAAAAGCTCTGTTCTTTTCTGGACAATGACACACTTGTTATTTGAGGTGGTTTTCCATGGAAACAGTGTTCAATCTTGGGAATAAGAAAGGAAATTCAATTGAGTCACCTCCCTCGTCTTCTCTTCTTCACTTTCCTCTGCCTCTTCCTCTCGTCTTTCATCTCTTTCTCAATGTCTTCTTCTCTCTTAAGTTCTCCATCCAATAATACTGAAGATTTGATGTTTGAATAGGCCTAATTTTGGCTAAAAATTGGTACATAAGCAAAAATCATTTATTATGTCCAACAAAATATTTCTTGCAACCCTCAGAAGTCAGTGCCACATCATAAATATCTCATGTTGCTGATGGCTGCCACCATGAAAGGCTTATGATAAGACAGGTTTCGCCCCTCGAGTCCTGCCAATAGATGCCTAGCCAATCAGGGCCCAAATGGGCCCACTGTTTAGAGCTTTGCTTCTAGTCTCAAAATACTGAGATTTCCCTCCCATATTTCTGAAAGCTCACTGATGCACCTTCATAGGCAAAAATCAAGAGCTCTTCAAACTATCTGTACGGGAACAATTGAAAACATGGGATTAAATCTGAAAAAAAAGTCATGTCAAAAGTCAGTAAAGTGATCTCCCTTTCCACTTAATGTATTATCATAAAAGACATAACAAATAGGGTGCTCTAATCCCCTCTGAAAGGAAACTTTCCTATCACTAATAGCTCAGGCTTATTTTTCTGAAATTTTTTCACAAAAAGAATTGAAGCAATTTTATAAAGTGTTCAGAAAAGAAAAATCTTTGTAGGGCCTAAACTACATACAATATGCCAAGATAGTTTAGTTTGCAAATTATTTGAATGAGGGATTCAACTCTTTGCTCATGTAGGAGCATTTCTGAAAGGTTCATTTTTTAAAGTCATTAGAATCATCAACATCATAAGTAATCTTGGAAGAAAAAGTAAGTCCTGCATCAATCAACCAAACTTCAAATATTTACCTAAGCGCCTTTGTGGTGTTGGACAGATGATCAAGGGAATAAAACATACTCAGGACTTACCCATTGGAGTTCATTGCTTCTTCATTAAAATCACTGTTGGGTTTTTTAATTAAAAACAATCTTTAAATTCAAAATGACTTATTAGTCATAAAATGATAAAAATCTTAGAGTTGAAATGGACCTTAAATGTCAGGTACTCTACATTCTTTAAAAAGGTAAAGTTCTCTAATTATTCTCACAGAGGACGCTACCAGCCCTTCATAAATGCTACTTGGCAATTATAAAATCAATTATAACTGACCTGTGGAAATATCTCCCAGCAAGTTTCCTACAGTATTCAGAATGAAGTATATAGACCTTGAATCCCATATTTTAAAATTTGTACGTAAACTCATTAGCCAGGAAGCACATATTGAATTACTCATATTGGATGTTCTTGGCAATCACACTCACCTTTTCCGAGCAGCTCCCTGCTGAAGTCTCCAGCTTTCACCAGGTGTCGTTCTTCAGAAAGCCATCATATCTTTCTATCAGTTGACTAAACACGAAACCAACTAAAATCAATTTTTTAATCAGGGAAGTAACTTGGAACATTTAGCAGATAGATTACTGCATATTTCATTATTATTACAAATTAAACTAAAGTGTGAATGTAATATTTATAAAAAGCAACAGAAATAGGTCACTTAAAGAATATTTACTTTGAGGCATTGCCTTAGAGTTCATACCACAATAATTTATTTTACCTATAGGCAGCATTTATTCTAAAAACCTCAGTAATTCAGAAGTTGCAAAAAAATTATTTAATGGCACTGTTTTCTCTCAATTTGACTAAATTCAGCATAACAAAAGAGAATTTTGAAAATTATAGACTTTTTCATTCAGTTACATGGTGCCAAATGAGTGAAATCATGAACTTTCCAATTAGTTATTTGGGCAGCATTTAGACATATGCTAGTTTCATGAGGAATACATAATGCATATTAAAGATTGTAATTAATCATTCCAGGTTTGAGATCAAGGCCACTTATGCTCATAACTTGGTTCTTCTGTCTTCCAGAAGGAACAACTTGAGATTATAAATAGAGTGAAAAAAGATAATATTCTGTGAATAGCAGACCAACAGTCTTGTGCAAATTTGATTGCTGAAAATATTAAACAAACACAAAGGTAATATTAAACATTTCTCCTTAAGTCATGTAGGTATCTCAGACTGAACACACTGTGTACTTCCAGGATCTGCGTCTTTTTGTGTCCTGTTTCATCTACTTAGAATTCTGTCTTCCTCCTAGTGAGCCCCCTACTCTCCCTTCATACACAAGACAAACACTGCTTCTGTAAAGTATTCTTACACCCCCGCCCAAGTTACTGCGGCCCTTACCACGTCTTTCTGTAATTATTCATGCATTGTACTCCTCTATTCCATATTATAATCTCCTATTCATCTTAGTATCCTTCCACGCCTAACACTCTTCCTGTGGAAGAAAAATAGCTCCTGAAACAGCTACGACACTGGTTCCCAAAGTGTTCCTGGGGCCTGCAGCGTCACCTCATTGGTCTGAAGTCAACAGGGAACTGATTAGAGATGCAAAATTTTCAGGCTCCACCCTGAATCTATCTGAATCAGTAATTCTGGGGCTGGGTGGGGTGAGTGGGGAAGGGACAGCAATATGGGTTTTAACAGAGCCCCCCAGGTGATTTCAAGACTTACCAAAACTTGGGCTTGCTCTCGGACAGGAAAATCCCAGGGTGGGGAAATGTAGCTGATGGAAGGACCCCAAGCCCTTCCCCTGACTCTAAATTTGTCCTTGAGACCTATCACGGATCCCACCAGCTGTGACACTCATTTCCCTGTAAAACTTCAGCCAATGGCAAAGGAGGAGGCTGGGTATTTCCTGATTTCCATTAGTTTAACTGATACAGACTATAATTTTTCAGAAACTTCTCTAAATTCAGAGAACAAAGGTTTAGAAATGAAGAATAGGAAACAAAATTTGCAGAGCAGCTGATTGTCCTACAGTTAACTTTAACCGAAGGCAAGTACTGTCCTACCCACATCCTATTAGTAAAAGATCATTCCTGATATACAAGAATACCATCATGGCATGATACAGGGCAGACTGAAATATCCCCAACATGACTTTGTAGAGCAAACCCCACTGGGCAACATGGAAATAGCCCTGAGAGGCTTGACTGACCGTGTCAAAGACTGAACAGATTATCAAAATTTTCCAGTCTTCCTTTTTGCTCCCACAAAATGGAGATAATACCTTTTAACACATGATCCTCTAAGAGCAAGATAAGATGATCTCTGGAAAAGCACTTTATAAGCTGTAAGGCATTAAAGTGTCATATATGAGGTCATATATAATATTTGTAACTATTTACAATTATATTAATAGCATGGCTTGCTTACTGATAACACATATTGCAAATGTTAATTATATTCCTCAAGATTAATATAATCAATGAAGTTTATAAAAATAATAATAGATTTCAATTTCAGATAAATTTTCACTTCCACACCATGTGTTGATTTTCCTTACTTCAAAATGATGTCTCTTTATTAAAAACTTTTTGGAAAATATGGAAAAGCAAAAAAAGGAAAAAAGAAAAATCACTTGTGATACCCTAACCAGAAATAGCTAATATTTTCCATTCTCTGCAAATTTTAGATATAAAATTAAAATCATTAGTAAATAGCAGAGTATAAACTGCTATATTCACTCAGCAACATATCATGAGTTGTTTTTCTATTTAGAAATATGCTTCCACAAAATTATTTCTACTAGCTGCCCAGTAGGCCAGCACATGGATACAACAGAATTTATTTCAACAGTATTCTTTGTTAGACATGCAAATAGTTTCTAGGCTTTCACAATTATAAACGTATATTTTGCTTAATTATCCTATTACCCTCTCTGCTTCCTGAGAAGAAAGTCTCCAAAGTGGAATTGCTAGGTTTGTGTTTTTGAACACTTGGAGACTTTTGAATCTCAGTGCCAGCCTGCTCTACCCAAAAGTTGTCAAAATGTACACCCCTGCCAGTAGCAGATGAGAGCAATTGATTTCCTGAATCACTGTCACCACAGCGTTACGACTGCTTCCAGCTTTGCTAGTTTTGTAGGGGTGCAATGCTGTCATATTTTGTTTCAATTTACAGTCGTTTAATTACTACAGAAGCTGATACAGCTAAATTACTTTAGCATTAATAAACCTCCAAGGAAGACTGTTAAAAGCTTAAAATGGGAAAATCATGTGGGAGAATTGTGATTGCATTTATCCAAAAGAGGCGCAGGAATAATGTATATTATTCAGATCAGAAAATAATTTAAATCTTGCAATGACAGATTGCAAATAATTAAATTGATATTACAGATCTGTATATGTAAACATGAATATAGATCATATAGATACAGATGGAGAGAGCTCTGTATCAGTTAAATGCAAATTGCCACAAAAAGGATTGCGCATGGAGGTTGCCTTTTATTACCTTCACGCAAGTCCAAATTCATCCCTGGGAGCACTTATTCTTTTAAGTCCTATTACAGGTCTTATTAGAGTTGTGCTGACCTTCTAACAGGTGTCTTCTATGCTAATCTCATAAACACCCCTCCCCTCAAGTATGCTAATATCAGAGAAGGAACGCTGCTGATATGAGAATTTAGTAGTGAACAGTAATGGTAACATTACTGCTTTTGAACTATTGCCATTACAGTGATATCCCTAACTCGCATTATTACAATTGGTGGATTATATTTCACATGTGGCTAAAATAATGACTCTCCATAATTACCACAGCATTTCTTGAAATGTGCACACCTTACATCTCTTAGGCTCCCTCCAAAAATTGCCAGAATTTCTTACTCCTTTAATGCCTCTATAGTCCCTAATTTTTAGACTGTGAACGTATAAGAATAAATTTTTAAATATTTCTTTTTAACTACATCTTAAACAGTTCAGACATCTCTGTTTGGTACAGGGCTTGCAGTGAGCATCCCCCAAGCTGAAGAGAGGGCGCTCGTTTTCCATGTGGCTATAGAGTCCATGGGCAGAAATGAGGGTTTTCTAGCTCTTCTGCCTTTCCCATCCTCCACTCCAGGGTTCAACGTCCTAAGGACTTCTTACCTCTTCCACACAGAGCTGCTGCCGCTTTGGTGTTCTCCATGCTGCCGCTTTGGTGTTCTTCATGTGGCAAGTCATGAACAACACTAGCTGCCCAGCGCCCCCGCCTCCTCCCGGGCTCCTGTCTCCATCCTGTCAACAGGGAGCTCTTCCTTCTGTCTTCATTGGCTGCGGCCATTGGCTACCACTGCCTTCCCCCGACCCAAACACACGCCTCTTTCTTCTTTACCTTCAACAGTTTTTACGTTCCCTTCTCTTCTTGTCTTCAAGAAGGCAAGATAGATTTTGAAAGTCTTTCCTTCCGGATGCACTTTGAAAATCCAGTGGGCCCGGAAATGGCGCTTGCGACCTAACACTTACCTTTTAACACAGCCTCAGGAATGATGTGAACAAAACAGGGAGTGAGGTTCAGCCACTTCACCCTTCCTTACTCAGAACGTGGTGCCCCTTACCTCTGGCCCCACTCTTCCCAGCCAAAAGCAGGGGACTTGGAAAAAACTCCAGCTTTAAGAGGCAATTAAAGTCATTCCTCAGAGTCAAGAAACTTCACCTCTGAAGAGCACTGTGCAAATTGCAATAATTTCTCTCAACATAGGAGGCTTCTAGAGGTTTCAGGAAAGTGTGGTATTTAATGTCTAATTTGTAGTGAACTTAAAGGGTGGTATTACAGCAAGGATGCAGGAAAAGAACAAAGTTGGAAAAGTTCTGCTCTATAAATACTATAACTCATATTACTTTTAATTCTAAATATGTGGTAAATTGTAGTAACAGTAACACCCACTCCCCCAAAGAAATTAGAAATATAGTAATATCTGAAATCCTGATTCTACTAACACAGCTTGGGATCTCTTCAGTGCTACATGACAGTATTTTAACTGTCTTCTTAAAGTTTATTAACATTTTCTTAGATGAATCTTTCTGGGCCCTTGATGCTCCCACATGGGTGGATACAGAAGCTGATACCCGCACAAATGAAGTACATTTAAGGACACAGCTTGTCAGATCGCATCAACTAATAGGTGGGTAGTTGGCTGACGAACTCACGTGAGCTCAGCCACATACCCTTGCCTCTTTCTTAAACCAGGTTTGGCTTGATTGGATTGTATCTAGTATAAGAGGTTTATCAGATCGCAACATTCACTTGGAGTGACTAAAAGGCTGTTAATGAGAAAGGAATTCCAATGGAGCTTTAACTACTGGAGAAGACTTCGCAGGGAAATCTGCAGTATCCTATGGCTGTACCCACAGTCCTGAAGGAAGGACATTTGACTTCAGGTGTTCTCTGGTTTAATTCTCTCTCTCAAGAAGTAGGAGCCTTCTGACAGATAACCGATCCTTTGTGGGCTGGGTCTGCGCCCTGGGGGAAGAGCCCTGGCGACCTAGCTTCTCCAGGAGGACCCAGGGATGGGCTCTGCCCCAAGGCAGTTTCATATTTAGTGGTCTGACTTCCTGAATTCAGGGTGTGTCAGGATTCTTATGCTGGTTTGTCCACAAATATGGGTGCTAATGATTAAATAGCAAAGCAGTGATGCCTATAGTATTTCACTGGCTTGTCAGAATTATAGAATTTTAGAAATGGAAAGAATTTCAGATATTGTCTAGACTGACTCTTTCATTTCCAGATGAGAAACCCAATACAAAGACTCCGGCTGACTCAGGTTCACACAATACATAAGTGGAAATTGATCCTCAGGTCTGTATTAAGAAAGTGAACTTTTAATAAGTAAATGATATAGAAAATGCCCTTCCCCAAAGGAGCCCTATAAGGAGAAGTGTTTTGTAATTAGCTTGGTGAAAATTAGGAAATGACCATTAAAAAAAAAACAAAACTAGAGTAGGCTTCCCTGTAATGGACATATACTTCCTTTTTTGTTCTTGTTTTATTGAAATCTAATTACTCTTTAAAAGCTTTTTATTATGAAATAATACAAGTATACAAAAATGAGGGAAAAGAACAATGAACTCAGGTAAACATCCAGTGTCATCATTTATCAATCTGCAACCAGTCTTGTTGAATCTCACCTTCTCCCACCTCATTTTTGTTGGAGAGGAGATCAGACTATGTCATTTCATCTGTGAACATTTCAGAGTATCTCCAAAAGATAAGGACCCTTTTTTAAAGCTTAAGCACAATACCATTATCATTCATAACAATTTGACGATTAATTCCTTAATAGAAATAGGTTTGTAGACTTCACATAAATTATCCTTTGCCTTAGAATTGTTCTATGTTGCTACACTTTGATAAATACTGTTTCACTGATTTATTCACCAGACAAGTATTCACTGTGCAGTCGCAGAAATACCCCCAAATATTTTGTTTGCATGGAGGCCTGGAGAGAAGGCCAGTGCTTTTTGAGAAGCAGTAGAGAATCTAGAAGAAGCAATCCTGGAACCAGACAGAGTTGGGTCTGCAGCTCACTCTCCTTCCTTATTGAATGTGCAATTTTCTTGGTTTGGTTTCTGTAAAAAGAGGATAATGATGAGTTCTTAGGAGTATTAAATGAGATGACAACATACAGTTACAGAGCCTGGGGCAAGCCAGCACTCAAAAACCAGCTCTTTTTCTCTCAGATCTGCTTAGTAATGTGTAAGTACTGAGTCACTCATATTTGTCCTACCAAACAGATTTATTAGCTTGAATTAACTAATGGGATGTGTAAACTACTTTAAGTCTCATTCTTCTCATTCTGAGCATACAAACAATGCTTTAAGACAAAAAAGAAAGTGTCCCTTTCCCCCTTATAAAAACTAAAAGCCCAAGCAAATGGTCACAGATTCCTGAGAATCATCAGAGGTTTGCTAAGCTCTGTCAGTTAAACAAATAGTACCTGAAGGATATTCATGGAGCACTAATTACTGATAAACCCTTAACAGTCCAGTCATTTTATTAGACTTTCCTCGCTATGCCCCTCTGAGGTGAGCCACTGTCATTATCCTCACTTCATAGGCACAGACAGGTAAGGAGATGCGCTAAGGGCGGGCAGGGCCTGGAATCCGCGAGGCTGGGCAGGTCCCGCTCTCAAAGCACTGAGACATGCTCGGCTGACCAGCACTGTCACCTGTCAGGTGGCCAGGGCCACCATCTCCAGGCCTGCGTGTCCCACCAGCTTTGAGCCCCTGGAATCACCTGCCTCTTTGCAGCCCCTATGGCTGGTACACTGGGTACAGAATCAGTGCTTCCTCAATGTGAGCAGAATGATGGGCAGTTGGCTGAATGGTGGAGATAGAGGGCCAGCCCAACTGCCCAGCCCCTACTCTGTCCCAGCACCACTCGGGCCAGGAACCCTGCTGATCACCCTGCCCAGAGACCAGGTGCTCACCCCGGACCTGCCCCTGCAGCTTGGCTCCCCTGGAAAGCTCATTACTGACTTCCTCTCTCCCCAGAACCCTCTTCTGCCCCCTCCCCCCTCTGCCCGCAGAGGTGCACACGTCCACTCCCTCCCTCCTCAATCCACAGGACAGCTCCAGATCCAGAAAAGGACCTGGGCTCCTTTCTGCTCCCCGGACACTGCCCTACACCATCTTCCCTTTGGGCCATAGTGCCTCCGTTTCCTGACCCCCTTCTTCCTCAACTATCCCCAGCCTGTGTGCTGTCCCCTCCGCTGAACCTGCTGAGCAGCCTCCTCTGTGCGTGCACGTTGCACTCTGCCTGGACAGGGTCTAAGCCTCCCCTGTCCCCGGCAGCCTCCTCCAGAGCATTGCCACTCCTGGTCTCTCTCCTCTCTGCTGGCCAGGTCACTCCACTCTCCCGGGTGATCAGATGGAGGAGATTCAGGAAGGTTCTACTGAACCTTTTCTCCTCTCCTCACAGGCTCCTTCCTAAGCAAGCTCAGGCCTGCCAGGAGCTGCCCTCCAGCTGAACCGTCAATAGATCAGTGATCCCCAAAATTACATCTCAGACTAGACCTCCTCCCCAGGTTCTGTAGATTGCACCTCTCAGCCTAATGTCTCCAAAATCTTCCCCCAAGTGTCACACCAGCCTGCCCAGACCCTTCCCTGTCTCAGCACATAGCAGTAGCACATGCCGTCCAGCTGGAAGCCTAGGAGCCACTTTCCATCTCTCTCCCTCTCCACACTGACCAACCCTTGACCCAGACCCATTGGCGTTATTGCCCACAAATCCTGCCGTTATGTTCACCTCTCTTCATACCTGTGCCCGGAACTGACTGTTCTGTCCACACTTCCTCATGCCCAGCTCTCCCACCCCAACTTATGCCCCAGGCTGGAAGCCACAGCCCCCAACTTAGAATACATACACCTCAAACTCCTGGCATCTTGCTGGTGCAAAGTGTTGCCCTAGGAACTGAGGAGGATATGAGGGAATTTCAGTTATGCTCATTCAGCATTTATGAGTAGGTCCCCAAGTGTGGGCCCTGGACTAGGGGCTGACCTTGTCCTGCAGGAGCTTGTCCAGTTCGAGTGGCCAAATGAACTATTTGGGGGTTAAAAGAGCCAATAAATTCACACATCCTTCCCCAACTAGTTCCAAAGCAAATGAAGAATGTACACCTGCATCAGACAGGTGAGGGCCGAAACAGCGTCTTTATTGCAGGTCCAGCCAGATTGCAAAATACTACATCACATTCAGGTATCAGGAAGAGGGAGCATAATGCAAGCATTCCGTCATTAAGCATCAGGACAGGCATGGAGAGCAGCTGTAATAGGTAGTCAGAGCCGACTGCAGGCTCCTTCTGTCACTCTTAACCCTTGGGTTCTTTGAAGAAGGGTGAGAACAACAAGGCCCAGAATGCTCCTTTAAGGGATACAAACAAAAATGCAACTTTAACACTGATTGGATTAATTAATGAAGAGGTTATGGCCATTCTAAAATATAATTGCTATCAACTCAACACCAAAATGTTTGATCTGCTTACTGTTTTTAGACATATCAACCATGGAGGAAGAGGCCCATCAACAAAACTGCAGGTTCCTTAACTCCTGCACTATCTCTGTCTTCACCCTAAAATTCTGCTTTTATAAACTGTGATTCCATAGAAGATTCTGCTGAAGGAACTAGCCTAGCTGCCAAAAGAGGCTGGAAATGCATTAGGCTAGTTCAGTATTTCATGACCTAAATGAGGAGACTAAGGCCTGAAAGTGACTTACATCAAGTCCCCAAGCTAATTAATTGCAAAGTCAGAGGTAGGCTTCTTCTATGGTCACATTCCAGAGAGTCTGTGCAAAATAGTCAGTTTGCACCCTGAAGAATCGAAGCCAGCACTGCTGTGTGCAGGAAGTGTCAACCAAATGAGCCGCCGTGAGGAAGGACAGCAAGTAAGTTGAGATACAAGGTGTGTCTCACATAGTGAAATTAAAGTCAGATATAAACAATTCTGGAGATGATATGTGAATTGTATTTTATTGGCTGCCATTTTCAAGATTACAAAACCCCAAATGACCCAAATGAATTTTCTCTTCCACTCTTGTTTATCTGAAGACATACATATCTCAAGTGTCTAGCTGATTCTCAATAACTACAATAAATATTATGACAACTTCACAACTTAACAGAATAGCCCTCCATGCTATCAATGTGTCATAAACACAAGAGAGGCTGAGGAATTGAAAACTCAGTGATACAGTGCTGTTACTGGCTAGGTCAGATAGCCAGAGAGTGTGAACAGGCACAACACCCACCCAGATCCACCAATACCTCTCTTCCTAGCTAGGCATTACCTAGTCCTCTGAGCAAACAGACATGCCATGGGGTCACTGACTACCAAGCGCAATCCCTCATCCTTCAAGGTTAGCTCGGGCACAGCCTCATGCATACCACCTCTGTCCCACTCTGGCTTCTCCGAGGTTTGCATGGCCATGGTATTCATATGGCCTTTATCTCAGAATACTTGCCATGTTATTTAATGTACAAGAATGTGTGGTCTTCCCAATAAATTAGAAACCTCTCTGCTACACAACTGCCTCCTGCTTCCCTGCATCCCTGGGCCTGCCACCCGACCCTGCTAGTGTAAGTGTTCAACAGATGCTTGCTGATAATTAGGACGACAATGGCTGACTACAGGTGAACCGAGGAAATCCCCCTTTATCCTCCACTGGAAAAAGCTACCCATAATGAACTCGCCGCTGCCTGAAGCATGGGCTTCTTATTAGGAGAGCAGAATGGATACAAATACTAAGAACAAGCGTTGTGGCTGCTTTACAGTTTATATACATTCTCTTGTGGGACAGCACCATTCTTTTCTCTTCTCCAAGGAGAAGGAAACAGAGGCACAGAAGAATTAGGTGCCTTTCTCATCATTTAGAGAGGCCGTAGAGAAGTTGGAGAAATGTGTTCACATTGGAACAGACCTGTCAGAAAAGGAAAACCATTGCTAAGGGCATGTCTTTTTAAACAGTCAAATAAATAATCATGGGGAAATAAGTCCCAAGTTGGGACAAGCATGTGGAATGAAGCATGTCATTATGTTGTGATTAAACACATTTTAAGTACAACATGCATGGAGCCACATCAAATATAGCCAGACCTAAGATCCATGTTAAGTGAATATCTGAAGTGAGGGTCTTTTTTACTATAAACCATTGCTTAAGGATTGTTTTTTCTTCCAAATGGCAGAAAACTCATTGTTTCAATTCACGTCACCTAACCCGTTCTTATACGAACATCCCATCTTCGGTCATCAGGAAAGACCCGTGAGATAGGGTGTGGGAAAGAGCAGGGAGAGAGCTCATTGGTAAAGAGTCTGACCAATCTCTCAGGAATTTTTCTATGTAAGCACGGTATCCTTCTTTGGGTAGTGAAGAACTAATTTATCCCAAGGGCCAATGGCTTTTCCTGCAAACTTGAGAAATGGACCAGCTTTCTTTTCCCTGTTTCCACAGACTCACCTTGACCAGTGTTTCTATGCTGGCAACAAACTAGTCCCCACTTCAGACCCCCACAGGACACTGGACCAGTTCTCAGAGGCAGAGGGGGGCTGAAGTCTTCACTTTTGCTCTTTCACTTTGCCCTGGATTGTCTTGCAAACATTGGAGCCTCTTGATACAGCAGATCCACAAATGGTTTACACAAGAATCATTTGACACCTTGCATTTTAAGAGCACAGGAAACAATTGAGATATTAGGCTAACATTCTTTCTTTTGGTGAATATCTATTAAGTGCCAACCCTGTACCAGCACTGAATGGAAATAGCACCTGATTTCTAGTCGAAAGACCCAGATTTAAGTCTGACTTTATTATTTAGTGACTGTGTATCCTCTCTTTGCCTTAGTGTCTTTGCATCTACAATAGCAATAATAATAAAATTGACTTCATGGGTTACTCAACTTCTGAAAAGATGAGTAAACCATGGCCCCCAACTTGGAGGAGGTCACAGAGAATCCATGGTGATATCTGGCTCCAGCTCAGACTAAACAAACAGGCTTCTCAATGTCTGCCACCAGCATAAATAATTGCCATCACTATTGTGGATGTACAATTAGAGGAGCTGAAGGCATACTGGTGATGTGCACACAGAGATGTTAGGGCTGCAAGGAGCTGGAGAGGTGACCTGGTCCAATGGTCCCCACCATTTTTGTGAGGAGATAAAGCACAGGCTTTGGACACAAAGAGCCTTGGATTCAAATCCTAGCTCTGACTTGCTAGTTGTGTGACTCTGCATCCATGACAACCCCCTTTGGCCTCCTTATCTCATTTATAGGATGGGAATAATAACAATTCTAGCAATTGTTATAAGGATTAAATAAAACAGGGTGTGAAAATTACTTGGAATGTAGTAAGCTTTGAACAAATGACTGTTATCTTTATTATGTATCTTTATGATTTTATTATTACTTTTATCTTTGTATTATCTGAGATCTTGTTTTTCCAGTTTTATTGTGATATAATAGGCATACAACACTGTATTCATTTAAGGTGTGAAGCATAATGATTGGATAGATGTATGGATTGTGAAATGATCACTATAAGTTGGGTTGACATCCATCACCTACATAGTCACAAACTTTTTTCCTTATGGTGAGAAAGTTTAAGATCTACTCTCTTAGCAACTTACAAATACACAATACAGTGTTGTTAGCTATAGTCACCATGTCATACATGACATCCCCATGACTTATTTATCTTACAACTGGAAAGTGAGCTCTTTTCAT